>NW_026691045.1:800480-1100480 GCF_020826845.1 Diceros bicornis minor
TCATTTGTTCAACGATTCAAGCCCTACGTGATCTGAGTTAGGACCAGAGTAAGCCAGTCATTTTCTATCTATTCCGTATTTCTCCCAGTATGAAAGGGCAAGAGAAACAAGGCATACTTTACAAAAGCACATTCAAACTAATGGATGATATAATCTTAATCTAATATATATATGTATATAGCCCTGCCTATGAACGGGGTTTGTTAGGGTGGCTGATTAATTGCATAAACATAAACCTTTATAGCCAGAGGTTCAATTTTTCTCCCCAACAGCATGTTCATAATCAATCTTCTTGTATTAATTGTCCCCAATCTACTTTCCATAGCATTGTTTACACTGATTGAATGAAAAGTATTAGGTTATATATGACTCCGTAAAGGACCACACACCACTGGCCCCATGATATGTGGAGACACCAGTATTTACGTCAGTGCCACAAGGCCATCAGCTGGAGTTCACATTGGAAAACGTACCCGGAAAGACACCCTACAAAGGACACACTAGCACACAACTGGATAAGTCATGTGGACTTTTGTCAATGACCTAGTATTTAAAATGGTAGGATAAGGATGCAGGATTCTAAAATGTTCATGGAAATGCTGAAGGGACAATTCAGAAACAAGGAATAATCGACAAGGTAAACCAACTCCAATAGATTTATTATTGCTTACATGTACACAGTAAGAGTTTTTGCTGAATAATTAAGTATTCGTGTATTTGTCTTGATGAAAACATGAAACTTTATGATGAATAAAAATGGGCCATTTTCCTGTATTAGTACATTACTACTCAGCATGTAGTCAATTTCTATAGTTAATGGAGTTATAAACATAATTAAAAAGGCATGCATCCATCAGAAAATAGCTATGAATTAATCTGGAAATTGTAGGGCCAAAAATAATGTTTTCAATATTCTGTGTTAGAAAATGTATATACATAACAAGGATGAGAGAAAACTCTGATTCAAGGAGATTAAAATGTGATCTAATCTTAAAAGAGTAAAAAGGGCGTTAGTCCTGGGAGACTGGGGATAGGCAGTAAAATCTCACAGAATTCTGAGACTGGAAATGGACCATTCCCTATTTGCATTTTTATATTGTCGTTGCCAAGGGAATTTTGCCGCCAAGAACAGAGAGATGGTGGGGAAAGAGGACACAGAGGGATATTGCAGACATGGGAAGGGTTCCATTTTCAGGACCCCTTAGAGCAGCCGGGTGTCCATATTCTAGATCATGTAACCACAAAGAATTTCCCCTGGCAGATGCCTTCTGTAGCTCTTCCCTTCCAATTTCCACTCATTGCTCTTGGTGAGATCATCCTATATGAGAACAGGCTGGGAGAAAGACAGAGGTGCCTGGAGGAAAGCCCATCTTATAAATTGACCCTGTGCTGGAGCTGGCTGGGCAGAGGACAGGAGCTGCACGATGGACACCAGCCCCTCTTCCGTCCAGGGACTTTCCTCTATTTTCCAAAGCACTGGCTGTAACACTGAGGTTCGTTGAAGGCTAATGGGATGAGGTGTGAGACTAAGGCGTCGATAAAGCACTTGATGCAACGTTTTCATGCGTATCAATATGTACATAACTACGGAGAAGGTCCCTAACGTCTTTATGATCCTTAAGGGACATTTGACTCACGCCAAATTAGGAATCATTGGCAATAATGTGTCATGTGGAAGAAGGATCATCGATCTAGATGAAGTTATTCACACACTCAGTGTCCTAGTCAGTATGGGATGCTGTAACAAAAATACCATAGACTGGGTTCTTTATTTATATTTTTGCTGAGGAAGAGTCATCATGAGCTAACATCCATGCCAGTCTTCCTCTATTTTGTATGTGGGTCACCCCCACAGCATGGCTGCTGATGAGTGGTGCAGGTCTGTGTCCAGGAACCGAACCCAGACTGCCAGAGAGGAGCTCACTAAACTTAACCACTAGGTGGTGGGGCAGGCCCCTAGACTGGGCACTTTTGGGTTTTTGTGTGTGTGTGTGTGTGTGTGTGTGTGTGTGTGTGAGGAAGATCAGCCCTGAGCTAAGATCTGATGCCAATCCTCCTCATCTTTGCTGAGGAAGATTGGCCCTGGGTTAACATCTGTGCCCATCTTCCTCTACTTTTTATATGGGACGCTGCCACAGCACGGCTTGACAAGCGGTGCATCAGTGTGCACCCGGGATCCGATCCTGCAAACCCTCAGGCCGCCGAAGTGGAGCACACACACTTAGCCACTGCGCCACTGGGCTGTCCCTAGACTGGGCACTTTTAACAACAGAAATGCATTCCTTAGAGTTCTCAAGACTGGGATGTTCAAGATCTAGGTTCCAGCTGATTTGTTTTTGGTGAGACCTGTCTTCCTGTTTTGCAGAAGGACAGCTTGTTGCTCTACCCTCATCTGGCAGAGAGAGTTCTGGCCCTCCATCTCCTTATAAGGGCACTAATCCCATCATGGGGGCTTCACACCCATGGCCTCACCTAACCTAATTAACTCCCAAAGGCTCCACTTTCAAATACCATCGCGTCAGGGGTTAGGATTTTAACGTATGAAATTGGGTTACATAGACATTCAGTCCATAGCATTCATGAAACCAACAATTAACAAATATCTATAGTAGTCATACAGCCCCAACTGAAGAATGTTCTGGAGATCACGTGGCAAATGATACAATGTCCTTCCCTTCACAGAGTCTTCTAGTGGAGGCAATAAAATTTAACAGGGAAACAAAACTTGTGATATTAAAAAGCTAACATAGATCAATATGACAGATTATACTTACTATTGTCTTCTGCTAACACAAGTCTGATTACCACGGTCCAGATTACGCAAATTCCCCCGGGTGAGGGTATGTCTGGCAATCTCACCTAAAAAGGCTCTTAACTTTTTGAAATTTTATTTCATCTAGTCCTGTTTCTTCCACATCCCTTTGGTGTTTTCAAACACACTGTATTTATTAAATCAATGTTTAATTGTTGCTCTGCCTTTACCACATCTGACTGGAAGCAGAAGTTACTGGACTTTGCTGGAACCAAATTTCATTTCATTTTTCCTCCTCTTTCTACTCAGACTCTCTTCTCTCACTGTTGAAATAGCAAATGCCTTAGGGGAGAAGCTGCATGGAGCTGGTGCTCACAATCTTGTGCTTCCCTCATCTCAGAGATTATAGACCCCCAAGTCCTGCCTGCACGGGATGTTCTCTGACCCTTCCAGCAGCTGTTCTGTGTGCTTTATCCAGCTTTTATAGCTGCCCAAGGAAAGCTACTCAATAAAAGTGGAACCTGCAGTAATTTTATCCTGAAATGTTTTAAATGTTTTAAACCAATGAATATTTGTCATTTTTCAATGAGTATAATTTTATAAGAAACATTTAAATAGGAATTTTAACAGCAATAATGGCTGTTCTTTGGCCAGAATTCCATGTCACTCATTGTCTGGAATTATACCTAAGCTTTGATGAACTCTCCTCAGTGCCTTTTAAAATATCACTGTCCCTTACATTTCAATATCTTGTGATGGGTTTGTATCAGTCACCTCCTTTGTACCATTTCAGACCCTCTTGGCTCCTCATACCCTTGAGTCATATGTCATTTAGCAACCAGCTTTGCAGGTATCATATTTGCTTTATGCAAGTGCCTCGTGTCTGCTCCCCCCATGTTCTCCCTGTGCCCTCTGCCTCTCCCTCTCGCCCCGGGGTGTCCATGTTGATGCTGAGGTGTGAAAAAACCCCTGATCAAGCCCACACGTGCATGGCCACGTTCCTTGTTGTGTGGATGTGTGTGTGTTCAGCAATTCTGTATGGTCACAGGGTGCATGGCTATTATAGCATCTATGTGAATGTGTGTTTTGTTGATGTCTGTGTGTGTTTAGAGTTCAAGTCACTGTGGGCTCTGAGACAGTGAGTGGTCTGTATGTGTGTGAGTTTGTGTGTATGTTCTGATTATCAGTGTGCATTATCAGGTGCAGTTTACAGGCTGAATGCTGCTGGTCATTTGCAAATAGTGTGTGTGTGTGTGTGTGTGTGTGTGTGTGTTGTCAGCATTTCCAAGTGTTCAGAGGATGTCTGTCATTGTGGGAATGTGTGGAATAAGTATGTTGTTAGAGATCAGTGTGGGTGCCAACATTGTTTGCTTGTTTATGTCAACACTCTACACCCCTGAAGAAACACTGAGTCCAGACAGACACAGGCCCCATCAGGCCCACAGAGATCATACTCAGCTGTTTCCTCCTCATCACAGAAATACGAATGGGTAGCCACGGACCACTAGATATTTGAGGTATTCCTCTAGCATGAAAGATGGAGCAAGAAACACATACACTGAAGTGAGGGACTAAAGGAGCAGCAAGGAAATCCAGAGATCATAGTGAAACTTCAATTACATCTCTAGTAACATCTTCAAAACAGTTAGAGATGGGCCAGACCCATGGCCTAGTGGTTAAATTCAGAGAACTCCACTTCAGCAGCCCAGGTTCAGTTCCTGGGCATGGACCTACACCACTCATCAGTGGGCCAGGCTGTGGTGGCAACCCACATACAAAATAGAGGAAGGTTGGCACAGAGGTTAGCTCAGGGTGAATCTTCCTTTGAAAAAGAAGAAGATTGGCAACAGATATTAGCTCAGGGTGAATCCTCCTCAGCAAAGAAAAAGAAAAAGAAGATAAAACATCCATTAAGTATATATATATGTATTGATGTTACCGCACAATATTGAGGTTCTCTTGCCCAATCTACATTAAAAAAGGTAATTATTCTGGCATTAGCTTTTGGGGAAAGAATTGTAGCTTTATTTTGTGAGATTGATCTGCAAGGAGATGGGGCACGTGTCTGTCTCAGATCTGTCTCCCTGATCCAGGGCTTGGGTTACAATTTATGGGATGAAGGGCAGGGTGGTCTGATGTGTGGAGGTAGATGATTGGAAGTAAGGAGAAGTGAGGTAATTGATGATCCGCGCAAGCAAAGTCAAGCTTCATGGCTCTTCATCAGATGTGTGTTCACAAATTGGCAGTGTTACCATGATCTGAGGATGGAGCTTTTAGCTCGATGTCAAAAAGGTCACTTATCAAGCATTTGCGCAGGCCCGGTTGATGGGTTGGTGGTCTCAACTGGCCTGAACTGGACGAGGGGTGTCAGTTCCTGAAAGAAAATGCGGAACTACTCTGTTGATAAGATGGGGTCAGCTGAACTGGTCCTGGAGGGCCGATGGTTGTGTTGGTATATGCATATATATGCATATGCATGAAATTATCAGGATGTGTGTTAAATGTAGAGTATACACAAAGCCAGAATCTAGTTAAAAAGATCAAAACAGATTTTAATCAGTAATATACCACTGCAGTAGGGAAGAGGGAACAGGGCTGAATTCAATTTGATTTGTACAGAGGTGACGGGGCATTTGAAAGGGAGAATGAGGGAGCAGGCAGAGGGGTGAGCAGGGGCTCAGTAGAGTCAGGGAGGGAACAGCTACAGAGTGTTGGTCAGTGCAGTGTGATCTGGCCAGTTGTGTCTGCTAGTTGGAAATGATCAAAGTTTAACTTCTCTCCTCTCACAGAGTCTGGGAGACAGACACCCTGTCCTCCTCTCAAGGAATGACTCTCAGAACCTTGAGAAATGCAGTTATAGGAGACACATACACAACTCAAAAAGACAGAGGAAAGATTCACAGTTGTAAGCACTTTTGGGTAAATGCTCTAAGAAAGGGATGTCAGGGGCCAATGATCGAGTGTTGGCCAGAACAAACAGTCAATTCTTTTGGCTGCCTTGAGCTTTCTCAGGCAGGCACTATAAGGGGGCAGGGGTCATCGTAGGGATGTGGATTTGAGCTGTTAGAAACTATGTCAGTGTTTAATTCTTTAATGTGTGTGTGTGGGGTGAAACTATTTGTGCTGAGAGGCTGTAGTTATTATAGGCCAAGATCAAGGCCTAGTGAAGAAGAGGGCTCAAAGGAGCCTGGCTTGAGTTTGGTCAAGTAAAGGAAACTATATATATGAATAATATATGTATTTTTTGAATAACATAAATCATTATATTGAATAATATAATACATTGAGTTAAATAATATAAATATATATTTAATGAATATATATTGAATGTGTATAAATAAGTATGTGCATATATATTTGAATTAAAAAATATAAATATATATATGATTTAAAGGAATATTCAGACATAATAACAGAAATTTCCAGAATTGATAAAATTCTTCTACTCTAGCTTCAGGCAGCTGAATACATCTCAAGCAGAATTAAAAAAATAAATCTAGAGTCAGATCCATCCAGGGAAACCAAAGAACACCAAATACAAAAGAAGATATTCAAAGCCCCGCAGAGGGACAGAACACTTATGGAGACTTACATTTAGACCCATGATACGTGTCTTAACAACGGAAGGCAAGAGAGAGTTGGATTAATTCTTCAGGGTACAGAGAGACGATCACTTTCAGTGTATACCCAATCAAACCATATCTCAAGAACTGGGGTGAATTAAAGATATTTTTATGCAAACATTTACTAAGAGTATTACCACCAACAAATGCTCATTAAGGAACATCGAAGGAATGTACTTTAAGGGAACCAGCCACCTGGTGTATTGGTTTAAGTTCACCACGCACCACTTTGGTTGCCTGGGTTCATGGGTTTGGATCTCAGGTGTGGACGTACAGCACTCATCAGCCATGCCATGGTGGTGACCCACATGCAAAATAGCAGAAGATAGGAAAAGATGTTAGCCCAGGGCTAATCTTCCTCAAAGAAAAAATTTAAAAAGTGAAAAAGAATGTACTT
This sequence comes from Diceros bicornis minor, assembly GCF_020826845.1. Lineage (NCBI taxonomy): Eukaryota > Metazoa > Chordata > Mammalia > Perissodactyla > Rhinocerotidae > Diceros > Diceros bicornis. The sequence goes on from NW_026691045.1 coordinate 807,253, forward strand.
TAAGAAGAAATTGATAGAAGAAGAAATGCTAAGATGTAAAAATGGATCGTGAGGATAAAAAAGGGTAAACGTCTGAATAAATCATTGAAAGCATGACTTTACCAAACAATAATAATATTGACAGGGTATAACTGATGGAGTTAAAAACTAACGACAAGGGAACTTCTGGTTTAGAGGAGACTAGGACAGGAAAACACTCTTGCTGCAAAACTGGACAAAGCCAGATAAATTATAAATATATTTTTAGAGCATCAGAGAACTTCAGAACCAACCAACTAAAATTCCAGAAAGAAGAAAACTCTTTTATGTGAGCAGGGATTTTTATCTTTCTTTCCCCTGCAGGCATTTTCTGATTCTAGGTGCTTGCCGAGACTCTGGCTTGCTCAGTCAGAGCCTCGGCTAGGGAAAAGAGAAACTAGCCAAACTTCTAGTTTGGTGTGGCAGAGGAAACCTGAAGGCTCTCAGACACACAACTGCTCTTCCTCACAGCACCTGTGTTAAGTTTTGGTGCCACACAGGAATCTGGGGAAATAGGCCAAAAGCTTCCACAAAGCAAAGCGAAACCTCCAGAAGTGGTGGAAGTGGCCTAAGTCAAACATACTGCTAGTGTGACCTTTTGGGAATTTGCCATATTGTGAACAATGTAAGGTAGGAGGCTGGAGAGCTACGCTGAGATGTCTGACGGGCGTAGCTAAGTTTCCTGTGGGCTCCCAAACCTGAGGAGACAGATCTACCAGACTTGGGACCAGACCCCTGTGCGGGGGAGGGGAGCACCGCAAACAGGAACGGGGGAAAGTGGAAGGCCTGGGTTTACTAAAACTGAGACCCAGACCCAACTCTGATCAAGGTCTGATTGGACTCAAGGGCTCCAACTTCACTCTGTTTCCCAATGAAGGAAGATAAGGTCATGTGAAACCTCTCGAGTTATGTTACACAGACGTTACAAAGACACTCGTGGGAGGCTGGAGAAGGCAAACCACAGACTGGGAGAAGACCTTTGCAAATCACATATCTGACAGGACTATAAAGAACTCTCAAAACTCGGCAATAAGAAAATTCAAGTTTAAAATGGTCACAGATTTGGACACTTCACCAAAGAAGATACGCAGATGGCAAATAAGCACATGAAAAGATGCTCAAGGTCGTTAATCATGAGAAAAAGGCACATAAAAACCACATTGAGATCCTGCTATGTACATACTGGAATGACTAGAATTAAAGAGGTTGAGCATACCAAGTGTTAATGAGGATGGAAAGTAACTGGAACACCCTTACATTGCTGGTGGGGACACAAAGTGGTTCAGCCTCTTTGGAAAACCGTTTTAAAGTGGAGTTTATTATGCTGCTGTAACAAATTAGCACAAATTTCATGGCTTAAATCAACTCAGATTTATTGTTTTACAGTACTGTAGGTTAGCAGTCTGACACGGGTCTCTTTGGGCTATAATCAAGGTGTTGGCAGAGCTAGGTTCTTTTGGGGGGACTTTAAAGCTTAATCCATTTCCTAGCCTTTTCAAGCTTCTAGAGACCACCACATTCCTTAGCCTATGCCCCCCTCCTCCACCCTCAAAACCAAGAACTCGGCATCTCTCTGGCCCTGCTTCCCTTGGATCTTTTTCTACTCTACTGCTTCTCTTTCCCTTTTAAGGGCCTTTGTGATGCACTGGGCCCACCTGGATAATCCAGGATCCTCTCCCTATTTTAAAGTCAGTTGATCAGTAACCTTAATTCCGTCTGCAAATTTAATTCACCTTTGCCAAGTAAACCAATGTATTCCCAGGTTCAGGGATTAGGACATCTTTGTGGGCCATGACTTTGCTACCACAAAGAGTTTTTAAAATAAAGTTAAACATGCACATACCATATGACCCAGCAATTCCACTTCTATGTGCTTACCCAGGAGAAGAAGACATGTTCATGCAAAAACTTGTTTGCCTTCTCAAATCATAAAGATTTACAGCAGCTTTATTCATAGTCAAAAAAGACAAAACTGAAAATAACTCAAATGTCCTTCAACTGGTGGATGGATAAACTGTGGTAAATTCATACAATGGATACTACATTCCGCAATAAAACAGAAGGAACTGCTGATACAGTCAACAACATGGATGAACACTCAAATAAATGTATCATGCTAAATGAAAGAAACCAGACTCAAAAGGCCAAATACTGTGGGATTCCATTTATATGATATTCCAGAAAAGACAAACCATAGAGAAAGACAACAGATCATTAGCCACCAGGGGTTAAGGTTGGGGGAAGAGTTGACTAGAAAAGAGCAGCTCAAGGGAGTTCTGGGTGCTGGAACTGTTCTGTATCTCAATTTTGGTAGTTGCACAGCTCTATGCGTGTGTCAAAAGAGGAAAACAAATACTTCATTCCTCACCCATCAGATTGGCAAAAATTTAAAAATCTGACAATGCCAATCTGACCATTCCCAGGGCAAGGATGACTCAAACACTGTTGGAGGGAATGGAAATTGTTAAAACTTCAGAGGATGATTTGGCTGCAGCTCATCAAGAGGCTGATGCACATCAGCCTCTGGCCCAACAATCCAATCACAGGCAGGTGTCCATTCTAGGGAGTTCACACGTGTGCTCGAGGAGACACACACAAGGATGGTCATTAAACATGGCAGGGGAATAAATTAATTGTGGTTAGTAGTTACTTAAAAAAGAAAGGAAAGAAATGCATATGGGAAATAATCGACCCTGCTGGCTATGTATATGATATGAGAAGGTAACTCATTGATTTGTCTACTTAATAGTACACAGCACAGAGAGCACTGTACTAGGAATCTGGAGACAAGCATCTGAGCATTTAGTTCCAACTCTGCCACTAAAGTAGCAGTCTGACTGTGGACGACTTAACTCAAGAAACCTCACGTTCCATTTCCTGGATATTGAAGAGGTTAGGCTCTAAACCACTAAAATTATTTCCACCTCAACAATTCTATGATTCAATAAGTCAACAATCAAAAATTATATTCCAAAGTACCTATGTTGAGAAACTGTTTTTCCCAGACACCCTGAAATCAGAAAGTATCAGAGAAATAAAACATCTTATTATATTGATACATAAAATGGTCCAAATGTCTTGGAATGTCTATGACCAGGTTTTTAATCAAGATCATAACTCAGAAAGAGTGTAAAAGCACCTAAACCTGCCATATCGACTTGGGTCACCCTCAGGTAAAATTTATATATCCTTTCCCATTTTAACATTCCAAAAGAAGTTCCCCATACCAATGAGTCCATCTTGTCAAGTTCAGGTCTGTCTAGCCAAAAGTCATTCATGTGTATGGTAAGATTTACTTGATTTTTTAACAAAGATAAATTGATGAATGGCTTTTTGTATTTTTGCCTGTTTCATCTATAAAGAGCTTACATTATAATTTAATAGCTTCAGCCTGCTACAATAATTTAAAGAGTCTTTTGAAACTTATAACATGCCACGTCCAACAGGATCTAGTAAAAAAAATCAGTAGTTCAGAATCGAAAAAAGCTCATTTAAAAGTTTCATTACCGCCAATACTTACACTTCAAAGACGCCAATAACCAACATGTCATTTCTTTCTACTGCAGAATTTAATAGGTTATCAACTTCTGGTATCACCCAAAAGCATAATTAGGATGCTATCATTAAAATGTATTTTTTAATAAGAAATATTAAAACTAATGATTAAACTATTGAACTAAATGATTCACTAAATATGAAAACTAATGACAACTAATGATCTGTTGTCTTTCCCTATGGTTTATCTTTTCTAGAATATTATATAAATGACATCCTACCGTATTTGACCTTTTGACCTTGCCCCTTGTCAGTCAAATCAAAATTTCAAACTTCTTGTTCTATGGGCTTTCCAAATCTAAATTCTTACAATTCTAAATGAGTACGGAGACAAAACAGACACTACATACAACTTCCAAAATCCTCCTCTTTATCCGATTTTAATTTTAGCACCGACTGCCAAGAAAATCTTTTCAACTGAAACCAAAATTCCATACACATTATGTCAATCATCAATTGATCAGTCATCAGTCTATGTTAACAGAAGGTGAGTTAGTATTAGGAAGCTACACAATTTGCACCAAAGACTGTTTAAAGCTCCTTTCATTAAATGCAGTTTACAACAATTCACAGGCTTCAAAGTTCCCCTTGCAAATATAGAGTCAATTATCAGAAGCCAGGAATGCGATCAGGCTTTTCAATAAAGGTGGTCCCAAGGATGTAGGAACCGTTCATTTGTTTAATGAAGGCAATGAGGAGCCCAATAGCCTGAGCGGAGTCAGGCAGAGGAGCGCTGACCACAGGCCCTCTTCCGAAGGAAAGCGTTCACCCAAAGATGTCGCGACCTGGCCTAGACGGGGTCCCGGGGGGCGCGAACTCAAGGGCGGGCGCACAGGGCAGGCGACTCCCTGCCGCCCCCTGCACCACGGATGGGTGTGACCCCGCTGAGGTGGGGCCCCGCCAAGGCACAGGGACAGGCTGGCCAAGCGGCGCTCTTCTGCTCCTCCAAGGGACAGAGGTTGGGCTCCCCCGCCTGGAGCAGCCCGCCAGCAGCCCCGGCCCCCGGTCCCATCCGCCGCCCCGGACACCGCGCTCCCGCCATACGCGGCGGAGATCTCCACGCCGAGCCCGCTGCCCACCGCCTACCTCAGCGCCGCTCCTGCCCAGCGCTCCTCCACACTGCAGAAAGGAGAGCTCCCCGCGCTGAAAATCCTGGAGGAAGGATCCAGAAACTGCCCGAGCCCCCCACACAAACTCCAGTGGCCACCACTTCCGCATCAGGGACTCCGCCCCCAGTGCATGCGCCCCGGGGCTCTCCAGCTCGGCGGCCCCTCTGCCACTCTGAGCACCGGTCCTGCGCTTGCTCGGGACTCTGAGGATACAATGGGAACCCTTGTGGGGGGCACTGGGAGGGGTGTCGGGGATTGGGGACCGAGGTGTCCATGAGATGGAGAGCAGGAGCCGGCTGACGCTGTGCAGCCCTTGACTCTGCTCTCCCTGGATGACCTTCAGCTCCTGGAGAAGTTCTGCCTTCCCTTGAGGTGGCTTCTCCTGTGCTGAGAAGCCCGTTACACGATCTAACATCTGTTTATAAAAGAACAATGACATCCTTAACACCCAATGTGTTGTGTCTCCAGAAGAATTCTCTGCTTCCCCAGAAGATGATACAGGGAGCAGCTGGGACCGGGTTCTGACCAAGGAAGGAAGGATGCTGAGGGCCCAGCTGACTCCCCTCCACTGGCTCCTTCCCCTGATCCATGGCCCTGATGGGACAACAGTGCTGGGGACTCCTGCAGGTGACAACTCTCAAGTGTTTGCCCACGGTATTACATTTCTTATGGTTTAGTGGTTAAAACAGGGGGCTAGCTGTCAGTTTTTCAGACGATTTCATTTGCAGAAATGTCTTTGGACAAAGAAGTTTGTTTTCTTCATCTCTGATTTTTAAAATCAATAACAATAATTAAAACACTTATTTTCTTAATCTCATTGGCATGCAAAAACAAAAAAGTCACTTGGATTTCACCAAATTGGCCACATTTTCATTAAGACTTTGGAAGTATTGCTGATTGAATTAAAGAAAGCATTTGGGAAGAACAATTACCTTCAGATAGTATCTGCCCAGATAAATGTACAAACAGAGTTATGAGCCGTTTTGAGGGGCCTGGCAAATCCAGTTTGCGTTTTACAATGGATCGTCCAGAGTACAGGTTAAATTAGTAATTTTCTGTGGAGTTTTCGAGTAAATGTTCATGTCGGCTTCATCAAATAGGTCTGGTGATTTAAATGAATGTTGAGCTAAAGATAAAAGTTTTCAAGAGACTGAGAAATATTAGGTAAATGTACTTTAAAAAGGGTGCAAATTAAAGTAAATCTGCCATTATCCTCTTTAAAACAGATTCAGAGTAACATTATTGTCAAGGTATAAGAAGGAATAGAAATGTTTTATAAAAACAATTCTTCACTTCTAAAGGACCTAACGTGACATTCTAGAAGTCTCCATAGTCTTTCACTCATCTAGATTTAAATTGTTCAATTAATACTTTAAAGACTAATGAATCTGAGGGCAAAATATTCAAGGTCATTGTTTGTTTTTCATTGTTGCAAAGTAGATGGGTATGAACTGTGGCTGAAATTCATGGTCTTGAAGAAGAAAAATATATAGAACTTATTTATCACTCTCACAGTGTGTCCTGACTTAATCCTACACATATCCCCAGAATAAAGCCTCAAGGAATTCCATTATGTTATTAGAAATGACATCTTTCATTCACCATGAATATTCTCTAATTAATTCTCTAGCTAGTAATTATGTTCCTGATGCAAATAGGCAAGTAAAAGAATCCATGCTTGATTAAATTGGGCTCATAACATGTATACATGGGAGACACATGAGAAATGGAGTCTCTCAAAAGAATGGCAGAGATGCTCCTCTTAAATACTATCTTCAGATAAGACAAAGGAGGATGTTGGGGGTGGGGTTTGAGATGTGAGACTGGAGAAGACAATTCTCATGGAGAGGGACATGTAAATGTTTGTCTGAACCAACTCCCCTGCACTGGGCTCTGGTCCTGAAGGGACGACAGGGAGGTGACCAGGAACAGGCCTCCCAGTGGTGGTGCCTTCCCAGGGGTAGCATGGGGATGCTGGGGGAAGGGGGATGGTGTGTGACATGGCACCAGCGGTGGAGGCAGCAATGCAGAGGTCAGGGATCTCTCTCGCTCTCTCACTCTCTCTCTCTCTCTCTGTGTCTCTCTCTCTCAGGGACCTGAGAAGAGGAAGTTGGCAGAGCCCGCGCCCCTCGCCTACCTCTCTCATGGGCCCTTCTTTCTCTGGCCGCTCGCTATGGAAACCCTGCGGCCTTGGGTTTAACCCATGAGGCCAAGGGCACGTGCACAGCCAGCGGGCCTAGGGGGGGCCTTGGGGGTCCTCAGTGAAAGCCCCACCTGCCCGCGAGGCCTTGACACGGTGACACCACCTGAAAATAAAGCAAACACATATAAGCATATGTAGTTTTAAAAGGAAAAGCACACAACTAAAAGAATTGATATCATTAAATACACTATTCTATTTGTTTATGTGTCAAATTACTGATAGGAAATAGCCCGGTGTAGTGATAGTAGAATTGATCAATTTCATAGAGAATTCTTTTAACGGTTGCTCATAGCTTGTGTTTTACATCATTGATTAGGGTAATATTTTCATCTTTTCCTTTCCTAGTGTCTCCATCAATCAGCCTTGAAGTGGAACTGAGTACATGCTTTTCAGAAGCGGCATCATTCTCTACTCAGCCAGAGCATTGGGCCTGACAATAGCTGGATCCAGCAGAAAACTGGGCACTCTAGGAGATGTCATGTGGAGATGTGCCTGGCTGGACTAATAGTCACGTGGATATGATTTTTAAAAAAATCTCTCAGAGCTTTCCCAAAATCAAATAATATTCTTAAGTTGCTTTAGTAGACGAGACATTAGTTAGTGTCTTTTTAATTTCCACAGAAGCTTTTTGTATGTTACTAAAGAAACTAAACATTATGTCTTTTTTCTTGTTACCAAAATGGACTTGGTATTAAAAACAAGAAACCTACAAGAAAGGAAACACTCATATGGAATAGAAATTGTGGGTCGCAATTGCTACTTTTTTATATAAAATCATGTTTTATTTATTTACAATTTCTCTCAACTGTGCTTTTGAAAATAACTTAGTATTAGAAATTACCAGTAAGAAGAGGGTGTGCTCCCTTGAGTGTGGTCCAGTAGAAGTCAGGTGACTCAGACCTGAGTTCTAGGCCCAGGTCTGTTTCTGGTTAGTGTGTGACAACGTACTTAGGCTCTCTGGAACATAGTATTCCTTTCTGTAAAATTAAAGTGTTTGATGATTTTTGAGAACTTTTCTAAATATTAAATGACTTCTCTTTTATATTTTTTATAATTTTATTTATTTATTTTTCCCCCAAAGCTCCAGTAGATAGCTGTATGTCATAGCTGCACATCCTTGATGTATGTGGGACACTGCCTCAGCATGGCCGGAGAAGTGGTGCGTCGGTGCGTGCCCGGGATCCGAACCCGGGCCTCCAGCAGCGGAGCGCGCGCAGTTAACCACTAAGCCACAGGGCCAGGCCTGACTTCTCTTTTAAAAAACAAAAAGATCCTTCTCAAACTTATACATTATCAAAAATTTTTTCTGAACTTTCACTTACCAAGAACAACTGATGTCCCTTCAATTATATTGATTGAAAATAAAGATCATAAAAGTATAAATTTGGTAATCTAATAAATGAATTAGCATAAAAATGAGCCAGGAAAAAATTTATGATCAATCAAGATATTACACTATGAAAATATTACTGTTTGTTACAGTACATAAAATGATGACACTGAAATAGTATCTTTTTGCTGTCTGTAAGTTTATATTGTTACTCATATATCACCATTAATCCTATTATGTTTTACAAGTAATAAAATGTCTTGAAAGGAGAGAACAATAAAGCAGCAGCCCTGCATTACACACGAATGTTGTGTTCTCCCTGGAGGGAAAATGAGGATACAACATTGGTCAAGTACTTCATTTTGTAATCCACCGGTGCCTTTCAAACATATAGCTATTATTGTAAGAGTAAAGATGTTCTTTTTTTTTAATAATTTTATATATTTATTTATTTTCCCCGCAAAGCCCCAGTAGATAGTTGTATGTCATAGTTGCACATCCTTCTAGTTGCTGTATTTGGGACGCGGTGTCAGCATGGCCAGAGAACTGGCATGTCAGTGCATGCCTGGGATCCAAACCCGGGCCGCCAGCAGCAGAGTGTGCACACTTAACCACTAAGCCACGGGGCCAGCCCAAGAGTAAAGATATTCTTAAGAATAGTGCCACAAAACAGGTTTTCCCAGCTACTTTTTGTCAGAGCTGAGACAGACATTAGGCTGGGGCACTTGAAGAGGCATGGTGGACTCAGCTGAGGGTGATTTAATTACTGTGAGATGATTAGCCAATAGCGAATAAGACGGAGAAAGATTAAAAAGAGGTAAAGGGAAATAAAGTTGGAAATAATTAAGAAAAATAGTGCCTTCAAAATATCCTCTCATTATTTTTATTGCTTTTTTTTTTTTTGAGGCATGACTAGGATAGTATGTTAGATTTTTATAAACCCTTTTCTCCTGGGCTTATATTACTGAGATCTTCATTATTTATGATAATGCCAAAGAAAGCCTGGACAAAAGTATTCTGTACTATCAACAAGCACAAAACATGTACAACATTGCTCTATATATTAAGAGTCCAGCTGTAATAGTCAAGACATATATTCACGTGTGTAAAATTATAATGATTTTCTTATTTTCTCTGGCTGTGAACCATGTTAAAATATATAGTAATAAGCAGAAAACCTGAAGAACTAGGTGATTTAAAACACCTGTTGTTACAGCTAGGCCATTCAAGGGTGAAATTAATTTCAATTTCACACTTCTCCTTTCCTTGTAGCCAGTGAAGTGTCTGGAAGACAGAAAACACATAAAATTAATTGAGAGTTAACAGTATTTGGAGGCAGTTGAGGTTAAGCACTCAACAATGATGTCCCTTACTTCAGGAGCCATTGACTGTTTGTCATAAGTTTACTTTATACATGGGTTCTATTCTTAGATTATTTCTGTATGTTTCTTAGAAGAGAGACAGGGCAGGAGAATTAACTGTCAATCTACTGTGCGCCAGTTCCTTTACTGTATTCCCTTATGCAATTCTTACAGTAATCCTTTAAAGTAACTGTTATAATTCATATTTAACTGATAAAGAAAACCATGTTTACAAAACTGATCAAGGGTAAGAGGGAAGATGTGAACATCAGTCCGTTGGGTTATGCCTCATATTCTCTCCATTGTGATAAAAATGGTGCTTCAACATGGGTTCTCACCATCTGGTTATTTAATACCGGCTCCTGCCAACAGCAGTGGATGAGATGAGATGAGAAGTTTGTTTCCAAAGTTATTCTATTATATTTAAACTCTACTATTTATGAGTAGGATGTCAAGACATGTTTTAGAGGCATAGAGAGCAACTGATTAGTTCACCTACACATTTTTCAGGTTTACTATAACTTTCGTGTGCCACATTGTATCAACTTTACCAACTTTAGTGCTTCACTGTTCTGTTTTATAAAACTCAGAATTTCACTTTTCATGTAAAGCACTTTGCTGCTCTCTTAGTCACTAGATGGCAGTTCTGTATCTCTGTAAATTACCACTGCAGCAGGAAATGAGAGATCTTAAGCCAGTTTGCTCTGCACAAATGATGGACATAGGAGGACTTCTGCTCCATCAAGACTGCCTGTGTTATTCCGTGGCTGTAACGGGGATGTCCAGGACTGCTTAGTCAGAGGCACGAAGCAGAGTCAGAAAGCATCCTCTTAAGTTCTTCTTCACATGTGAGTTCAGGCACCTGTCTTCTCACCTGAGCACATTGGAGTTTATTGAATGTGTTCAGACTCTTACTCTCTCCCTGTACTTAATAAGTCTGGGAGCTCCATACCCCTAGAAAAAACATATGACTCATAAAGCCTTTTCTCAACTAAACAGAGTTGAGGGCTATGGTGTTGCCCGAGAGTCTGAGGCTTAAAGAAAATACAGCCGGTGCTCAGGCGGAAGGAAAGAGCATCAGCTACTCCTGGAGGGCTTTTACTGATGCTCCTATGGAATGAGCAATTTCAAAATAAAACCACATGGCTTAAACCTCACTAACTGATTATTTTATTTTCAAGTAATATGCTCTGAAAATCTGCTATGTCTAAAAAGCTATTTCGTAAAACTGAAACAGTTCTGTTTTTTATTCTCTGGTATTTGAAATACTATTAAAACTGTAAATCCTTTAACATTCTACAATATACAAATAGGCAAATATCAATTATATTCTCTAAAAATGTCTGCTCCCATGTTAAAGTTTAATATATAGCAGCAAAACTGGTTACCACCCAATTTTTAACTCATTTTTTGCTTTTGAAATTACATATAAAATTTGTGTTTTGAAGTATTTTCCTAAAACTCAGCATCTTTCTGATATAAATAGACTAGTTGCAAGGTAACTAGAATGAAGTTTGATCTTTAAAACTTTAGCTTTGTGTAAGAATTGATAACAAGAGGCAATTGGGTCTCTCCACGTTATGATATTTATTAATTGTGAATAGCCACATCTATTACAAAGTGGTGAATAATAAAAAGAAATCAAACAATATCAGCACTCTCTTACCCCACACGTACAGTTTATATGCAAATAAATTCTCATAGGTCAGAAAAATGCCTATGATTTCAGATAACCGGTAAAATACTATCTCATTCCAGTTTTAACCTCATTTGAAATTGACTTAAAACTCTTCTCTTAGATTCCTGCTCTGATCAGTGCCCCCTGGTCCCCTCAATGCCTCATTGGATTGCAAACTTATCTGAGGAATTGAATATTCTTTCCCATTTCTTCTCTTCAAGGTATCTGTGATAGTGCTTTTTATGCAATGACCACTTGGTACAATTCAGTATTAGTTTCAGAAACATCTTTAGTTAGGAACAAATCAAGGAAACAGATGTGAGGAATGTGGGGATGCCTAGCTGATGGTGCTTCAGGGATTCCTCACGTGAGTCTTGTCATAGAATAGTTTAAAGAATAAAGCAGCATTAGTCAGTTCAAAAGTGTGGGGTGAACATAATTCTAAATAATGATGGAGACGTAAAAACAAGAAGCCACTTGAATTTCGTTGAAAGGTGTTAGACACATCAAAGGGCTGGGAAAAAACATTGTTTAATGTAAGTTCTTTCTAAACTCTAAGGCAACAAGTAATATGAATTTACATGATAATTATAAACCACAAAACAACAATTCACAAGACAAGTAAACAACTAAAGTAGAAACCAGAGTAAGAAAAATAGAGGTTAAAGCAGAGATGGAGAGTGATGGTTGGGGTCAGAAACCGTGGCTTAGTCATCCTTGAAGTCTCCCTCAGACTCTGATCATTCCTAGCGCTCAGTAAAGAGTTTGACCCCATGAGCCTGGGGAGGGCCAAAGTAAGAGGTGGTTGGGAGGGGAGACAATGCAAGGATACCCTTGTGGAGGCACTGACATTGAAAATCAGTGACATTTTTGCCAAGGTGTTTACCATATTCAAGATTATTCTGGAAAGTTAAGGATTTTTCTGGAATGTACATTTTCATTTTATGGAAACTCCAACTAGCCCAGAGAAAGATTTAGACATTTTAGCTTTAGAAATAAAGAGAGGGGCCAGCCCGGTGGTGCAGCAGTTAAGTGAGCACGCTCCGCTACGGCAGCCCCGGGTTCAGAGGTTTGGATCCCGGGCGCACACCAATGCACCGCTTGTCGAGCCATGTTGTGGCGGCATCCCATATAATGTGGAGGAAGATGGGCACAATTGTTAGCCCAGGACCAATCTTCCTCGGCAAAAAGAGGAGGATTGGCATTGTAAGTTAGCTCAGGTTTGATCTTTCTCATAACAAAAAAAAGAAAGAAAGAAATAATGAGAAACTTTTTTGTCAGTTTTAATAATGAAAACCAATTAGCAACTGGGAAACAGTTACAATTTGAGACGAGCATGTGAAGAAAGAATTAGACGTCACATGTTGTTGCTTTTCTCTGGGGCAGTAAGACTTGCAAGGGGAATGAAGTTCCATCTTTGCTCTATTGAGTTTGAGAAGGTGTAAAATTCATTTGTGCTGGGCAACACTGTTGACCTGTGGAGAAAAACAAATGGTTCAAGCAGCTGATCTAAAGGAATAACTGAACTCATAAAAGTTTTTAGCTTATAAAGTGTGCTTCCACTCTATTTAACTTTACTGGACATCCATTGACCTCTATGTGCAAGGTATTTGTGGTAGGTATCGAAGGAAATATAAAGAATTATACGGTTCCAAGCTCCTCCACATACATGAAATTGTTTGCAAGATATAATTTGATTCTGCCAAGGTATTTAGTGTATGTTGTATTACAGAACCTTAAAAAAAATGAGAATGTTATCGAGAAATTGTAATTAAGGACAGCTTCTTAGGAGAGGTAGACTAGATCAAGTCCTCAAAGGGACCACTTTTGAGCAGGTGGAGGGAAGAAAGAGTGAGGATTTCAGATGGGAGAAGAGAGGAAAGGTACTGAAGCAGAAAGGAACATGGCATTTGGGCATGGGAGTGGGGAGGCCATGACAGGCACAGTCTTCCCGTGACTGAGAGGCAGCTCAGTTTCCTCCTGCAGGAACCCAGCACTGCTTCCCACCTCTTGGCCTCCTCCACCTGCAGACTCCGTGGTTGAGCCAAGGCCTATCTTTTTTGTGTGTGTGAGGAGATCAGCCCTGTGCTAACATCTGCCAATCCTCTTCTTTTTTTGCTGAGGGAGACTGGCCCTGGGCTAACATCCATGCCCACTTTCCTCCACTTTGTATGGGATGCTGCCACAGAATGGCCTGCCAAGCGCTACGTTGGTGCGCACCCGAGATCCTAACCGGCGAGGCCCGGGCCACCGCATTGGACCACGCATGCTTAACAGCTTGCGCCACCGGGCCGGCCAAGACCTATCTTATCTGGATCGCTGCCTAGTCTTCCAACAGGTCCCTTTCCTTCAGTCTTAATTTCTTCTAATCTTTCCTTCACAATGCCTCCAGAGTTACCTTCTAGAATCCAAATTTGCTTAAATCTGATATCTGCTTAGACTCCTTCAATGACTGCTCAGAGCATCCGAGAGAACATTCAGACTCCTGAGCTGGACACGCAGGCTTTCTCTTGCTGTCCTCATCTTTAGCCTCATCACCCACTGTGTCCTACATGTTCGCTTTGTTCCAGCCTTAAAAATACCCCCATTTTCTGAAAGCTTTAGCATCCTTTATATCTGTCTTTTTATATGTGTTTCTTCTGCACTCCTACCCCCTTTATTAATCAACTTAATTCCTATTTCTTGATCTAAACTCATATCAAATGTTCCTTCCACTTGGAGACATTTCCTGAGAGGTCTCCATCTAGAGACCCATTTTGATGTCCCCACTCTGGGACCCTGTACTTATTTCCTTTTCCATAACTGTTGTTTTATTCTTGTCTCATAGACAGTGAGCTCCTTAAATCTGAGACGATCCTTCTTCTTGATGAATAAATGGCCAGCAACAGGATACATTGGAGCATATGAGGAAGCCATTTGGTGTAAAACTAATTGGGCCTGACCTTGTTTTTTTTTTCTTTTCCCCAAAAGGGGCCTGTAGCCTCTGTTCATCCATTGTATATCCGCTTTAAGCAATTAACGTGTCCCAAAGACAAAAGCAATGCCCTTAAGGTGTAAATGCAACTTCCCCCACATTAGCATTTCCTTAAGGATAAGCATTTCTCCATAGGCTAGGATTTGATTGCTGCGATCATTCCGTGACCACCAAACTTGAGACAACAGCCACGCCCATGGAGACAGCACACCTGATACCCATAGTGTCCATCAATCCACGTGCCAACAGGTCAATGTCGTGGCTATTGTAAAAGGGACATTGCAATCACATGTGGTACATGCTCTTTGATGGTATATAACCACACTATACACCCCACTTCTTTGCAGTGCTCCATTTCTTTGTGAAAAGACTCTCCTGGGCTATATGATCCTCAAAGCTTGGCTCATAATAAACTCACCCCAATTTTGATTTATTGGTTGGTTATGGATTATTTGTGACGATATTCTATTTGTCCCTCCAGTATCTAAACACCGTACCTGACACCTTTGGTGCACTCAGAAAATGTTTGATGAGTGAATAAGTATGTGTGAGACCACACAGGCTGGATCAGAAGGGGCTTTTTAGGGAGTGGTAGAAAATTCGCTCACATTCCTACCATAGTGGTTGAGGCTGTGGGCTTTGGACTAGTTTGTCTGGGCATCAATCCCAGTTATTCCACTTTTAACTGGAGAACCTGTGGAAATATTTACTCTCTGAACCTGAGTTTCCTCATCTATCAAAAGGGGCTACTGAAAACTCCTGTCTTGTAGCGTTTTAGTGAGATTTACATGCATTAACTAATGTAAAGTACTTAGAAGAGCTCCTGGCACATAGTAGGCACTTAAATGTTAGCTGTTATGTTATCATTATTGCTCTTATTTCTGAGCAATATTCTGGTTTTGAAAAGATGCTTTCATAATATAGTTGCTCCTCATTATTTGTGGATTCCGTGTTTGCACACTTGCCCACTAGCTAAAATGTACTGGCAGCCCCCAAATGAACACTCTCAGGGCTTTCATGTCCATTTGCAGATATGCACAAAGTGGTGAGAAATTTGATTCACTCGACGTGCACGTTCCCAGCTGAGGGGGAACAAGATGCTGCTCTGCCCACTTGTTTCAGCCCACATTGTAAACAAGTGTCCTTCTTGCAGTCTATTTAGTGCCTCATTTCTTATCTTTTTGTGCATTATGTTGGTGACCTTGCCATTTAATATGTCCCCCATGTGTAGTGCTGCAATGCTGCCTGGTGTTCCTCAGGGCAAGAGGCTGTGACGTGCCTTTACTGAGAAAGTATGTGTGTTCGACAAGCTACTATCAGACACGAGTTACAGTGCTGTTGGTGTGAGTTCAATGTTAATATATCAACAATATATATTAAATAAGGTGACTTTAAAGAGAACACACAGAGAACAAGGTAATGTACTGATGAGTTGAAGAAAATGTGACTAAGGCTTACAGAAACCTAACACTGCATTTCCCGTAGGAGCAGTGGGTCATATTCACCGATTCAGTGTACACAATGACCTTATAGAATGTCACACTGTGCAGAAAGAGAACTGACTGTATCTTATGTAATCCTCACATACTCCTTTATAGCAGGCAGGGTACGGAACAGGGTGTCCACATTTTACTATTAAAGTAAGGCTATTAAAGACATTGTGAACCAAGTGGAGAATTTAAAATGTCTTGTGTTCAGCATAAGAGTCATGAGTTTTTGAGCGAGGAAGATCTATGATGCACTGATGTTTAAGGAACAGTTACCTGGCAAGAGAATGTAGTATTGAGAGGAAGAGGGAGAACTGATCTGGAAAGGAGAACCAGCTGTTAAACTCTCCACGTATTCCCATTGCTAGGTGAGGAGATTCGGAGCTAAGGTGCTGATGTGATAAAGGAAAAGTAGCAGCCAAAGGATAAAATAATGGATTTGGTAACCATATATAGGGTGCAAATCAGGCTGTGGTTCTCAAAGTGGAGTCCTTGGACCAGCAGCATCAGCATCACCTGGGAACTGGGCTGAAATGCAAATTGTCAGGTGCTGCTGCAGACCTGCTGAACTGGCAATTCTGGGATGGGGCCTGGCAATCTGGGTTTCAACAAGGCCTCCAGGTGCTTCTGGTGCCCATCAAGTTTAAGAACCAATGAATTAGGGGCCGGCCCCGTGGCTTGGCGGTTAAGTGCACACGCTCTGCTGCTGGTGGATCAGGTTCGGTTCCTGGGCGCGCACCAAGGCACCACTTCTCCTGCCATGCTGTGGCCAAGTCCCACATACAGCAACTAGAAGGATGTGCAGCTACGACACACAACTATCTACTGGGGCTTTGGGGGGAAAAATAAATACATAAAATCTTCAAAAAAAAAAGAACCAATGAATTAGAAAAACGATTCCAACACATCACTATGTCCAGGTAAGCTGCAAGGCAGGAGGTGGTATTTGTTTGGAGGATAAGATGCATTTTATTTTTATTTTTTTGTGTGAGGACGATCAGCCCTGAGCTAACATCCATGCTAATCCCCCTCATTTTGCTGTGGAAGACCAGCTCTGAGCTAACATCCGCTGCCAATCCTCCTCCTTTTATTTTCCCCCAAAGCCCCAGTAGATAGTTGTATGTCATAGTTGCACATCCTTCTAGTTGCTGTATGTGGGATGCGGCCTCAGCGTGCTCGGAGAAGCCGTGCGTCGGTGCGCGCCCGGGATCCGAACCCGGGCCGCAGGTAGCGGAGCGTGTGCACTTAACTGATAAGCCACGGAGCCGGCCCAACGTGCATTTTAAGTTTCAGGAAATAGTAGTTCAGCATCTATTTCATCGTAAGGATTCCAGAGATGCCATTTTAGCTCTCTGGTGTGAAGCTCTTTTGTCCACAATATGTTCTCCTTTAGAGAGCCCTTGATAAGTTATTTACCACTTCCCACATGTTCTGAGAGTCTCTTCCTTCTTGAAATCCCCTTTCAGACTTGAAAACGTACTTTATTTTTGTGCATAATCTCCTCTATTTAAAATCTGGATTTCTCTTCCTGTAGGATCCTGTGTGGCACATGTAGCCTTACTGTAAATTTGGAATGCCATTGATTTGTTCCAACACCTTAGAATGTTTTAGAACTTAGAACCTGATGAATAGAGAATTTATATGCTTCTGTTTAGGATTCATATTTTTCAGATGTCTAGAGGTATCCCAACTTGCCAGTAATGTGGCTTTAGGTTTAGCAGAACTTGAAAATCTGAATATACTAGAAAACGAATTACATCTCTCATACTAACATTTACAAAATAAATGATCAGAATGTTAACTTACCAATAAGCACTTTCTATATTCTAGGCTCTATATTATGCTTACATAATAAACATGATAAAGTTTCAAAGAGGAGCCAATTAACTTTTGAGCAAAAGCTTGACTTGAGTGTATATTGGCTTCATTTTGACAGTTGTAGCCTTAATATTATAGTAATGTTTTCTTTTTCTGGGAATCAGATAATCTTGTTGTTGGGGGAAGAGGGAGAATCTCCCTCTGCCCTTTCCCTTAAGGTTCTTATGGCTGGCCAAATAATTAACAAGCCAAGTTAGCAGGAGAAAATAATAACAAGTTTAATAACATGTATACATGGGAGAAACTCAGAAATGAGCAACGCATCCCTCTGTCTAAACTGCCTGCTTAAGTATTGCAGTTAAAGGCGAGGAACGTGTTGGGGGTGGGTAGTGGTCTGGGACCTCAGAGGGCAAGAGGCAACTCACATGGAGATAGAAATGCAAATGTTTGCCTGACAACTCCTCTCAGGGTCATCTATAGATAATGTGGAGGGAGAGATAAAGTTTTTGATATAAGGGGCTTGGTGTCTTTCCTTTTGTAACCGCTATCCTACATTATCTTTACAGCCGTCATGATAATAACTCCTTCCTGAAACAGATCTTTTGTTTTAAATTCTTTAGGTAGTCTGGGAGGGGAAACTCAAATATTCTTCCTGAGCTCTCTGAGTCCTTATTGTCTTCAGCTCGAAATAATCTGCATACCAGAGCTGTGCCTCCTGGGGTAACTTGCCCTGAGCACCATCAGTTCCCTCCTCTGAAACTTTCCTAGAAGTTTCACAGTCCTTTTGAAAATTAAAGACGTTTCATAGTCCAAAAGCTGAGTTGGTAGATTGTTTCATCTCACTGAGCACATTTCTTAGTCCTGATAATAGATAGTTCAATTAAGTACATTTTAGAAGGTGGTGATGCAGGTGGGCTCTCAAGGTTACACCTATGTCGTGGAAGCAAGCAATCAAGTATTTAATGGAAGCATTTCTATGTAAACGAAAGAAAAACAAGGTTAATGGTTGGAGCAAGTTGTAAAGCAGTTTCTGAGTTTAGAGGACAGCCAGATAAGATTTTTAGATGTCAGCGTCAAAGCAGCTTTTGCAGTTTAAAATGTCTCTGATGATGTCATCGGGTAATCTCTTAAGTTTATAGCAAGTCCATCAGCTTCAGTTTGAAAGGCTTCAGGAAAAAGGGCAGGTTCAGTTTTCAGCGATTCCAAATGAAAATGATGGAAAAAATAAAAAACGTTAGTTTGGACATCTGTAGCTAGATATTTTAGGAGACTAGAAGAAATCAGGATCCAGTCAAGTCAACAATATAAAACAAAAACCTTAAAAGACAATTAACAAAACCAGGATCTAATATCCGCAAATCTACACTATAGTTTTTACAGAAATATAATTTTTCTTTCTAAAATCACCCTCATTTTTATCAAAGATGGACAAATTAAAACTAAGTAGTTTGCAAAATAAGTCTAGTTCCAATAGAGTTGGCCCAATTATTTACATAAGTACAGCAAGAATGGCAATTGATCACATAGGCTCTTTTAAATCTGCTTTGCTGGAACTTTTTATAAGGAATCTCAGATTGAACTTTAAAGGCCTCTCCAGGCCAGGAAAGCCAAGCCAAAATTTTGTTATCAGACTTTGCCTGTAATACCTACAGATTTGGGTGAACTCCTCTCTTCCGAGGTTCCCCCAAAATATTTCGAGGTTCCTTGTGCTTGCCAGATAAGTGACATTCTTTACTTATCCTGGTAAGTGCTGCTTGGAACATAAGGTACCAGGGCAATGTTTCCACGTGGCTTTATTCCATAAAGTCCAATCTTCATTCCTCAAAAGCTGTATGGTTATATCGCAAATATGATGTTCCAGTCACAGCCTTGGTAATAGAACCAGTGTTTCCAATTGTGTCCTGTTATAAGGAGAAGAGATTCTTATTGAACTTATGCAAATAACTATATTGCCATGAAAACAACAATACTCACTAAGAGTTTCCAAATTCGAGGGATCAGATAGAGAGAAAGATAAATATTTCAATTTTACTTACAAAAATATTATTTACCAAATTGTTATAAGTCATAGCTAGCTCAGGAGAAAAGAGAAAAAGTTTTCCTTAAATCTAAAAAAACAAAATATTAAAAATTCAGCAATACTTCAAATGAAAAATAATAAAAATTATAATCATCCTTATCAGTTCATTCAGTCCTGTGTAATCCATTCTTGATCCCAATCTTTTTGTGAGCAGTTTCATGAAGTTATCAGTCTTTCCATCAGCTTTCTGTAATTTCTTACCAAGTTCAGTTTTATTATCAGAAAGTTTGTCAGAAACCTGTACTCCAGTGTAAATGTCAGAGTCCTTTCCATGAATTTTTCTGAAGTTGAAACATTTTGCAAGGGCATTAGAGCAAAGAAATAAGTCTGTAAACAAGACCTCAAAATGGCAATTGACAGAGAAATTTGGTTAATTTTGTGACATACAACACTTTAAAATAATAATAACCAGAATTATGACTGATAATCAGGACAGATCAAAATTTCAGTAATGTTATACAATTTTAAAACACCTATGTCAATAACATTTGCCCACATAACAGCGCCTAAGCAGACTTACCATCACTTGTCTGACAATGCTTTCCATGTAATTTAACATACGGAATAAGCCTAATAAATTTAGTATCTTTCCCTTTGTAGGAAGAGAGCAAATTTCTTTGAGAAGTTCCAGGGCCCTTTGAAAATTCTCAAAGAAAAAAAGTAAAAAAAAAGACTTTATTTATATGAATTTTGGGGAGCTTGTCAAAAATAGAAAACGTTAAAGCAAAGAGAGCATTGACAGTCCAAAAACTTTAATAGAGAGACCTCAGTCTTTTGAACGCAGGAAATCATTTTAACAGATTTTTTTTTTCCGTCTTTTAGGTAGACTTACCCAAAGGTAAAGAAAAATCTTTTATAACCTCTTTATCAAGTTCAAGAAAATTATCCTTTTAAGAGAAAGAAGACCAAATTATAATTTTGTACCAGCTTCCTTCTGATATTAAAACTCATTTACTTAATTAAATTCATTTCAATCTGAGCCAACTTGACCATACAAAAACTGCTTTTCCAGAATTCCTCTTCCACAAACCTATAACTTTCTTTTTACATTCAGAATTTGTCCCATGTCTTTCTTTTCCCTCCTAGTTCTTGAAGACAAATTTATCTTTCTTAATCAATCAAATAAAATATCTCCATTCTTTGTTCCTTCTTTATACATCTTACTTTCCTTGTACACAGACATAATTTTCTTAATATTTAGTAGCTTCAATCACATATACTAATTAGAAATTTTAACTCTTAGAAATCCCAATTTGTAAGTAAAAACTAAGTAAACAATTATAAACTTTCTTTTACATTAGGATCTTGTAGCTTGGAAAATTTATAAAGACTTCATAACTTCTAGAAATATGTTCCTTTATAGTACAATCTTTTAATAAAACACACGTTTACCAATAGACCCAAAACACCTTTTAGTTTTCCTGTAATGAAAAGCCAAAAGTAGACAAACGTAAGTTTAGCAATCAATGTCTAATATCTTATCTTATTTGGAAATGATAATACTCAGTGAATTTTTATCACAAAATTTAGCAAAACTCTAAAGTTTTATGTCACCAAAAAGAGTTTGGAAGCTGTAACCACCATAACACATAATTATTGTTTAAAGTTCACCCAACATTCATCTTTTTCACAACTATTTAGTTACTTGTTCCCAATAATTATTTAGATTGTCTATAAGACTTCATAAGACATTAGATAAAATTAGCCATCATTTAAATTACTATTTTTGTTAACCAGTTCTGTAATAGAAATAACATCAGTTTTTTGTACAAAACTTCATGTAAATTTCATCACCTCTTATACCTTTAACCATAGTTATCATTAAGATTTTTATTAATAGATCTGGGTCTTCTGATTTTGGACAAGGGAAGAATTCCCAGTCAGACATTTTAAAATATACTCAGGCAAAGTTGATGTAACCTCTTTATATAAAATTAGCTCAAACATTCCAACCTTTATAATCTTATCAACACTTACACTTTTACATGTTCTCAATTCAATTGTAACCTGAGTCAAGCTCTTAAGGCTATTTAAATTTTTCCCTTCCTTTTTATGGCCCTTTTTTAGGTACCAATTAAACAATTGTGTGAGAGCTCTCAAAACATATATTTTTCCCCCAATTTAGAAGTTTTCCCAATTCAAAGAATCCGTCATCTGGCCATTGACGAGTAGGATCTTCATTTGTATATTTATTCCAATAGTGACTCGATCCAATAAGACTTTTTAAGAAAGACCCAGAGGTAACTTTCCACGCTTAGAATAAATCTTTACCGTGGACGCAAGAGGCGTCCCTGGTGAGGGCGCAGATGATGTAGCCCCCATGATCCACAGAATTCACTCCCAAAGATATTCAGAGAAAGTAAAGACCTTCGTTGCACAGGCGGTAAGGATGGTGTAGTGAAAACGGTGTCTCCGGTCTCCCACAATAGTGTGGGACGCCTCCAGTCACAGACCCGCTACGCTAATCTGTGACATCGGGCAGGTGATACTGGTATGGGATTTTTCCAGCACTAACAAGCAACGAAGGTTAAGACGACAAAAGCCCTTATGGACTGGGCCCTTTATGACAAACTCCCCTGAGAGCTTGGCACAGCCAGACAAAGAGACAGTTCAGAACCCCAGTCTACTCGACTGGCCACCAAGGGGCACCCCAGTAAATGCACCTTCCATATGGTGGAGACCAAGGAGGATATTCTCACTTGGCACAAAGCCAAGTTGTCTCAGGACACAGAACAAGACAGAAGGAAAAACCTCATCCGGTTTTTTTCTTATGTGCACAATGACAGCTTTAGCCACGCCTTAGGTCTGTTGGAGCCAGAATAATACCTAGGAGGGGAGGTGTCACGGGGTTGGGGACTGTGTGCTTTACAGAGTACCTCGTCATTGCATGGACATTTTCTTGCAGTTGACGGGGGACCTGTGTCATCTACCCCGTTCCGTGACCCAACTTATCCTGTCACGGGAGTTTCCTGAAAGTGGCGAGCGCCCTAATGGCTCTTAACCGCTCGACCCGTGCCCACCAAATTTGTGGCCTTTTTGGCTTCCAAGATGCCCTTGGCAATGGCCTTCACTTCATGTGCATATTAACCCACAGCAAAGTTTGTCTAAATAGACGCCAGTCTGGTGAGACCCGCAAACTCACCAGTCTGTGGGGCCGGCCCAGACATTAGGCTTATAGGGTCTATGCCTGCGTCCTACACTATGGTATTTCCTTCTTATGACACACGATACAAAAGACAAAGACAAAAGAGAAAAACAGAGACTATCTCTGGGAGGAAAAGGGATCAAGATCAAAACCAAGAGTACTCTACCAAATGTACCAGCGTCACTAAAAGCACAAGAAACTCGTTTCCCAAATATTTTCTCCTGCCAATCTAAATTTAGAAAGAGAAAAAAATTCTCACCACTTCCTTCCACCGGACTCCACAGGTAGAGATTCTGGGAGGCTGACGTGGTAAGAAGTCTTATATTTTGCCGACTTTCGTCAGGCGTTCCCGTATCTCATCATCTGAAGTAATCCAGGGAGAAGGCAGTTCTTCCAGCCAGAGAACGCAACTTGCCAGCCAGTGTAGCCCCACGTTGGGCACAAAAACTGTTGGGGGAGAGAGAGAATCTGCCTCTGCCCTTTTCTTAAGGTTCTTATGGCTGGCCAAATAATTAACAAGACAGGTTAGCAGGAGAAAATAAAACCAAGTTTAATAACATGTATACATGGGAGAAACTCAGAAATGAGCAACTCGTCCCTCTGTCTCAGCTGCCCGCTTAAGTATTGTAGCTAAAGACGAGGAAGGTGTTGGGGATGGGTAGTGGTCTGGGACCTCAGAGGGCAAGAAGACAACTCACATGGAGATAGAAATGCAAATGTTTGCCTGACAACTCCTCTCAGGGTCATCTATAGATAATGTGGTCAGGGAGAGATAGAGTTTTTGATAAAAGGGGCTTGGTGCCTTTCCTGTTGTAACCTCTATCCTACATCATCTTTACAGCCATCATGATAATAACTCCTTCCTGAAACAGATCTTTTGTTTTAAACTCTTTAGGCAGTTTGGGAAGGGAAACTCAAATATTCTTCGTGAGTTCTCTGAGTCCTTATTGTCTTCAGCTCGAAATAATCTGCATACCAGAGTGGTGCCTCCTGGGGTAGCTTGCCCTGAGCACCATCACCTCCATTTATAAGGATGCGCCCATTATATAGATTCTGTACAAAATTGCAAAGATCACTTTTTCCTTTTCAACATTTATTTGTTTTAACTTTTAATAGTGAGAACCTTAGTGTTGGGTAAACTGCTGCACAATTACTGGAAATGCTGAGAGTCTTTTTGAAAAGTGCAGAAGTCTAAAGATAATGAAAAGCACATTTTTCGAATGTCAAGTCCCTTGATGATTTGATAAGCATCTGTCTAGTTGTACCCGGAAGAGATGGAAGATTAAACACCAGCACAGCACACAAGGAAACAGGCTGCAAACTTGAGGGCTTCCCATGGACCACAGAGTGCCTGGCTGACTCTTGGAGATTAAATCTGGGCTTTGTCCATGGGTGGACCCTGAGAGGAAAATTTTGCTTAAATGACCAGAGAATAGACAACGTTTTATGTTGATAATAATACTTACCATGTAAATTTCTTTATAAATCTTTGAATAAAATAAAAATTTATAACCCGCATATAAATTAACTCTTACTGACAAGCCCCACAGCCTTCTCTAGAGAGCTCAACAGAAAATATCTCCGCTGACTGTGAATTGTTCTTCTCTGAAAGCCAGCCAGCACTTCACTGATAGCCCTGGATAAGGAAGGCCAGATACAATTCTTTGAAGATGTTTAGCTGAATTCAGAACCAAAAATCCTACCTCCAGTTGGCTCCTCTGTGAGAATGGATGGCCGGCCTTGTTTCACAGCCTGAGCAATTGAGGTTTCAGATGAGATAAATTGCTTTGTTCCCTAGGGATGGAAAAGCTGGACTGTGACATCGATTCAATGCTGAGACTTTGCAGGTAAAGATAGGGTCATAGAGGGGAATAAAGATTTCAGCAAATTGGATTTTTGTTCTCAACAGTGGAAATAATTTAAGAAGCAGATAGTCTCTCACTCCAACTTCTCTTCCCTGTTCTCTGTCATATCACTGTAAAAATTCTCTCTATGAAAATTTCAATCTTTTTTCTTTGTAGTGTGTTTATTATCATCTTCACGAATTCTTTGACTTCACCACCTTTCTGGCACCACAACATTAGCCATTGAGATATTATTATAGATTCAGTTTTGCAATTTCATCACCTTATCTCTATTTCGTTTGTCATTTCATAGTTTTAGTTCTTATTTTATCCTATGCTTGAAAACATTGGAAGCTTACAGTGTGTAACAGTTCCTTATTTTCTCAAATTTTTATCTAAGTGCCCTCAACTATCACTTTTTTTTAGAAAAGAAGTGAAATACATAACAGAACAATACACTGTAATAAATTGACCACTCATAATATTAAGTTCAACCTGAAATCCCTCCTCACTTAACAGAGACCATCTTTTATAATTCACAATGCTTTAGTCTGGGCAGGGTCAGTTTATCAATGATTTTTGGATGTTTTAAACCACATGAGATGAATACAATATAAGGTAAAATTGTTAATCTTGCAGAAGTTGTAGAATTTCCTGATGCTTAGGGGAGTTGGTGGTGGAGAACCTGAATCATATGAAAAGTAGTTGATTAATTAGCACCTGAGTTTGTTAATTTGGTGAAGATGATGATGAGACATACATGTTGAAAAGATAACTTTGCATATCAGAGTATTGTCAGAGGCCACTGGGAAAATTCATAATATTTTCAAATACTACAAAAAAATGATCATTTTTTCATAAAAGATGTGATACATGACGGCATCATATACTTCTGTCAGAAAATTTGCAATGAAGAAAATTAACACTTCAGTCATTTTAATTCTAACAATTTGTTCATGCTTACTAGTAGGTTAAAAAACTTTTTAGAAATAAAGTGAGGGCCGGCCCGGTGGCTTAGCGGTTAAGTGCGCGCGCTCCGATGCTGGTGGCCCGGGTTCGGATCCCGGGCGTGCACCGACGCACCGCTTCTCTGGCCACGCTGGGGCCGCGTCCCACATGCAGCAACTAGAAGGATGTGCAACTACGACATACAACTATCTACTGGGGTTTTGGGGGAAAAATAAATAAATAAATAAATAAATAAATAAATAAATAAAAAGAAAGAAAGTGATAAGTGATGTACTTGCTTAATTTTTAATTTCTTTTAGTAAGAAAACTTTTTCATATTTTTAAAAAATATTTATTTGTATTTATTTTATGCTGAATTTATTCCTGGGCCAAAGACTTTTTTTTTTAATTAACTAACACCAATTCTTTTCAAACTCTTTCAAAAAGTTGAAGAGGAGAGAATACCCCTAAAGTCATCCTATGGGATTAACACTACCCTGATATCAAAGCCAAAGACACTAAGAGAAAAGAAAACTATAGGTCAATATCTTTGATGAATATTGATATAAAAATCCTCCATAAAACAGTAATAAACTAAATTAATCAACATATTAAAAGGATTATACAGCATTTTTCAGTGGGATTTACTCCTGGAATAAAGGATGTTTCAATATATGAAAATGAATCAATGTAATAAACCACATTAGCAGAATGAAGGAAAAAAACACATGATCATCTCAATGGATGCAGAAAAGGCGTTTGACAAAACTAAACATGCTTTCATGCTAAAACCACTAAAAAACCCCTCAGAGTAAAAGGAAACTACTTCAACATAATAAAAGCCATATATAGAAATCCACAGAGAACATCATATTCAAGGGTGAAGGAATGAAAGCTTTTTCTCTAAGATCAGGAACAAGGCAAGAAGGCCCATTTTCACCACTTCTATTCAACATGGTATTAGAAGTTCTAGCCAAGGTAAGTAGGCAAGAAAAAGAAAGAAATAGCATCCAAATTGGAAAGGAAGAAGTAATATTATATTTGTTTACAAATAGTATCTTATATGCTGAAACCCCTAAAAATTCCACCAAAAATTTGTTGGAACTAGAAAATTCTGCAGAGTAGTGGGACACAAAATCAACATGCAAAAACTAGTTGTTCTTCTATACATTAATAATAAGTATTCTGAAAAAGAAATTTAAAAACTTTACATTTTTATTTACAATAGCATCAAAAAGAGTAAAATACTTAAGAATCAACTTACTCAAAGAGGTAAAAATTCCAGTGATGGTTTTGCAAAATTAGAAAAATCTATCCTAAAATTCATATGGACTCTCAAGGGACCCTGAATAACCAAAACAATCTAGAAAAAGAAGAACAAAGTTAGAGAACTCACACTTCCTGATTTCAAAACTTACTATAAAGTAATCAAAACAGTGTGGTATTGGCGTAAATACACACACTATGCTAATGAAATAGCACAGAGACCCCAGAAATAAAACTTTGCGTATATGGTCCAATGATTTTTGACAAAGGTACAAAGATCATTCAAAGGAGAAAAGATCAGTTTTTCAACAAATGTTGTTGGGAAAACTGGATACCCACATGCAAAAGAATGAGGTTGGACCCTTACTTTACACCATATACAAAAATTAACTCAAAATGGATCAAAGATATAAATGTTAGAGTTGAAGCTATAAAATCCTTAGAAGAAAACACATGGTAAAAGCTGTGTGTCATTGGGTCCAAATGCCATTGTAACAATGATTTCTTTATGACACCAAAGACATAAGTAACAAAAAAAATAACAAATTTTACTTCATCAAAATGAAAAAGATTTCTGTATCACAAGATACTATCAACAGAGTAAAAAGGCACACCATAGAAAGATTGAAAATATTTGCAAATCACAAATCTGATAAGGGATTAATATCTAGAATAAATAAAGAACATCTACAACTCAACAATAAAAAAACAACTCAATTTAAAAATGCACAAAATACTTGAATAGACATTTCTCCAAAGAAGATATAAAATGAACAGGAAACACATGAAAAGATGCTCAACATCACTAAGTATCAGGAAAATGTGAAATAAAACCACAATGAGATACCTTTTCACACCCATTAGGATAGTTACTATCACAAAATCAGAACATAACAAGTGTTGGCAAGGATGTTGAGAAATTGGAACCCTTGTGCTCTGAGTGTGAGAATATAAAACTGTGGAAAACTGTGTGGCAGTTCCTTCAAAAATTAAAAATAGAATTACTATATGATCTAGAAATTCCACTTATGGGTTCTGAAATAATAAAAATCATATTTATCAGCCTCTGTGTCCAGTTCTTGGCACAGAGCTCCTAAAACCTTTGTAATTTCCCCAGTGATAAGAACACTAGGAGAATCTTTTGTTCTATTGAGGCTACTCTGGGTGGGCTCCTGGATGCCTCCTGAATGGGGGCTGGTCACCAGAAAGACCAAGCCCTGATTAGAAGCTTGGAATTTTTAGCCCTACCCCTTATCCTCCAGAGAGAGGAGAGGAGCTGGAAATTGAGTTAATAATTGATCATGCCTATGTGAGAGAGCCTCCATAAAAATCCCAAGAGAAGGCGGTTCAGAGAGCTTCCAGGTTGGCAATGACAAGGACTGCTTGGAGACTGGTGTACCTGGAGATGGCATGAAAGCTCTGTGTACCGTCTCCATACCTTTCCCTATGCACCACTTCCAACAGGCTGTTCTTGAATTATATCCTCTTATAATAAACTGGTGACCTAGTAAATGTTTCTCTGAGTTTTGTGAGCCACTCTAGCAAATTAATCAAACCCAAGGAGAAGGTTGTGGGAACCTCTGGTTTTTAGCCAGTAAGTCAGAAGTATAGGTAACAGCCTGGGCTTGTAACTGGCATCTGAAGTTGAGGTGAGGTTGGGTGGGTGTGCAGACTTATAGGACGGAGCCATCAACCTGTGGAATCTGATGTATCTCTGGGTTGTCAGCATCAAATTGAGTTGAATTATCTGGCGACCAGCTGGCATTCCAAGAATTGCTTGTTGGAGGTGTGGGGAACCCTCCTACATGTGAAAAAGTGAATCTGAGAACACCATTTATGGGTATACACGCAAAAGAACTGAACGCAGAGGTATAAAGACATATATGTACACCCGTGTTCTTAACAGCATTATTCAAAATAGCCGGAAGCTGGAATCAAGCCAGGTGTCCATCAATGGACGAACTGACAAAAAAATGTGGTGTATACACATAGTGGAATACTCTTCATCCTTAAAAAGGAAGGAATTTTGACACATGCTATGACATGGATGAACTTTGAGGACTTTATGCTAAGTGAAATAAAGCCAGTCACAAAAGGAAAAATACTGTATGATTCCACTCATATAAGGTACTTAGAGTAGTCAAATTTATAGGAATAGAAAGGAGAATGGTGGTTCCCAGGGGCAAGAGGGAGGGATAACAGGGAGTTGTTGCTTAATGGGCACAAAGTTTCAGTGCAAGGTGAAAACAGTTCTGTGGAAGGTTGGAGGTTATGGCTACACAACTATGTGAATGTATTGAATGACACTGAACTGTACACTTAAAAATGGTTAAAATTTTATGTTATGCATATTTTATGACCATTAAAAATTAATTATTATCAACAAATGAACAAACACTAGCTACATGCGATAGCATGGATGAATATCACAACCATAAGGCTGTATAAAAGAAATTATATTCAAAAGACTATATATTTTATAATTCCATTTATATAAAATCCAAGAAAGAAACAAAACCGAGGTCTGGCTTCTAGTAATGGTGGAGTAGCCTGTTGAACTAACACTCTCACAGATAACAATGATAAAATCTGCACAAAATATTATATATATTTATACAGACTCGTGTGGCTATATGTAATACACATAAAATAAATGTGTACTTGTGTGTATGTATAAATCACTTCCAAAAGCAAGCAGAACTGAGAGGGAATCTTCCTTTAAATGATGGGAATTGCACCAGGAGATATTTGCAAGCTTGAGTCTTTTGCCTCAAAGCATTCCAAAATCTGCACATGGCCTAGACAGGGGAAAAACTACAGTCTTACTTGTCATGTTAGAGGATGTATTTTTGGGCTGGCAGAGTAGCTGGAAAGTTAGGGGAGAAATTCTGGAAGGGAGGGAGACACAAAGAGGAAAATCACAAAATATATATGTAAGTCTCTCCCCCACACACTCCAAATTGGCAGATCTTTGAACAACACACATGCAGGGTAGGCCCCAGAAGGCCTAGTGTAAAAATAGCAGTTGGAAGATGAAAGAACTAAACTAGGATTTCAGTTATGCCCACTGTAAATGAGATAGGATTGGAATTTCAGTCTAGCCAAGTTGATTCCCTGCTAGAAAAATAACAAAACTCTTCCAAGGAATACAATAGAATCCGGAGCCTCTATACCTATCTTTCATGATTTCCAGTACACAATTTAAAAGAAGCACGAGATTTGACAAAATAGGAAAATGTAATCCATATGTGACCAAAAGCAGGCAGTAGAAACTCTCCCCAATGTGTTCTAATTAGCAGTCAAGAATACGAAAGCAGTTATTATAAAGGTGATCATGATGGTAAAGAAAAATATTCCCATAGTGAATGAACAGATGTGGGAACTCAGCAGAGAAGTGGAAATTACACAAAAGAACCAAATAGGAAGATGAAATAAAAAAAATACTTTTGAGTTTACCGGTAGATTAGAAATAGTAGAAAAAACATGAAGATACAGCAATAGAAATTATCCAGTCTGAAGAAAAGAATGTAAAAATTTTGAAGAAAAATGAAGAGAGCCTTATGACCTGTGAGATGATTGAGTCCCAAGCAGAGAGGGGAGAGACAGAAAAATTAAATGAGGCAGAAAGGCAAATCAATAAGTAATAGCATAAAACTTCCAAAATTTGTTGGAAAATCTAAAATTTTAGATCCCAGAAATTCAGCAAACCCACAAAATAAAATATAAAAGAAAAGCATACTTAGGTACACGATAGTCAAGCTACTAAAATCCAAAGATAAAAAGAAATTCTTAAAAGCATCAGGGAAATACACACATACAGTGGAAGACATTACATACAGGGAGAAATACTGTGAATGTTGGATGATGTACTATCAAAAACAAAAGAGACAACTCAACAACAAAATGACATCATTCAAGTGCAGAAAGAAAACCCAAAAGTCAACACAAAATTCTACAATTAGCAGAACTCACTTTCAAAAAGGAAGTAGAAGCCATAATAAGATACTGCACGCCTATTAAATGGCTGAAATAAAAAATAAAATTGCAAATACGACGTGCTGGTGAGGACTAGGAGCAATTAGAACTGGGAATGCAACATGATAGTTGCATTCAGAAAACAGTTGAGCAGGTTCTTATAAAGCTAAACATACACTTATTATATGACTCAGATATCCCACTCCTACGTATTTACTGAAGAAAATTGAAAACTAATGTTTAAACAAAAATCTTTGTGGGAATCTTTATAGCCATTTTATTCATAATTGCCAAAAGCTGGAAATAAACTAAATGTCCTTCATCAGGTGAATGGAGAAAGAAACTGTGTTGTATTGGTACATTAGAATAGTACTTGGCAATAAAAAGGATAAACTCTTTTTTGTGTGTGTGAGGAAGATAAGCCCTGAGCTAACATCCAGTGCCAATCCTCCTCCTTTTTCCCGCCAAAGCCCCAGTAGATAGTTGTATGTCATATTTGCACACCCTTCTAGTTGATGTATGTGGAACACGACCTCAGCATGGCCTGAGAAGCGATGTGTCAGTGCGCACCATGGATCTGAACCTGGGCCGCCAGTAGGGGAGCACACGCACTCAACCGCTAAGCCATGGGTCGGTCCCAGGATAAACTCTTGATTCACACAACAACATGGATGAATCTTGGCTGCATTTCTCTAAGTGAAGGAAGCCAGATTCAAAAGGCTGTATAGAATATGATTCCATTTATATGACTTTCTAGAAAAGGCAGAATTACAGGGATGGAAAATGATCAGTGGTTGCCAAGGGATGGAGTAGGGGAAGGGGTTGAATACAAAGGGATAGCATGAGAGAACTTTGGGAGTGAAAACCACAGCTCTGTATGGTACTGTGGACATGTATGCATGACCATAAAGTCAAAATCCATAGAACTGTACACAGCAAAGAGTGAATTTTACTCTGCAAATTTTAAAAATCAATCAGGATGCTGGGGAACCCAGATGGAATGCAGTGACAAATGAATCTCACTGTATTACAAGCATGTGACATAACCATACAGAAGGAGTGGGGATGAAAGGTCCTGACCTAAGTTACTTTGGAAGACAGTGTTTTGACGGGATACTGTAAAACTAAAGTACTGGACATAAACACTGTACTCTAGGTGGTCAATTTGTTTTTCATAAGGGTATGGATTAGCAATTCTGAAACTAGTTGACACAGTAAACATATTGTAGCTAACTGGAGTTAGGTTTCTCACTGTTGGTGAAAGAAGTTACAAATAAACAAAAGGAGAATGCTAGAATAAACCCAGTGGTGCTGGCTTGGAGTTGGAAGTATCAGTATGAATCCATGTCTCTTTTAATATATCTATCAAAAAAGATAGATAGATTGATAGATCGATAGACAGATGCGTATACTTGAGTTTATATTCATACATACATTTCCAAGCTCTGCTGAGAGGGACTAGAAGCAGTGACACTCTAATATTAATGAGCACATCTAGCTCCCAGATCTTGTTTTCTAAATATCATTCTCCAATAAAAAGAACCAGGTTTTCTTGGAGAAATGGCTAATTCTAGGGCTGGAGATAGAAAATACAAAATGAGCCTGGATCATCTTGTAGTGCCAGAAAGTAGGAAAGTGCTTTAAAACACACACACACACACACACACACACACACACACAGAAAATGATGGGACGTGTCAAAATGAATCAGTCTAAAAGACTTCCCAATGACTCAAGCTGGAAAACTGTGAGCAACAAAATAAATAATGGTAGCATTGGATTATTACCCAGAGACTAAAATAAATATCCACGAGGCTATAC
Source organism: Diceros bicornis minor (assembly GCF_020826845.1). Lineage (NCBI taxonomy): Eukaryota > Metazoa > Chordata > Mammalia > Perissodactyla > Rhinocerotidae > Diceros > Diceros bicornis. The sequence continues at coordinate 839,865 of NW_026691045.1, forward strand.
TGATATAAAAAAGATTAAATAAGAAAGGAAGGGAAGGAAGAAAGAAAAAAGGGAAAAAAAAAGAATGAGAGAAAGAGAGAAAGAAAGGAAGAAGGAAAGGAGAGGGAGGGTGGGGAATCTTCCTCACAGAGTTCCAAATAATAAATGCGCTAGATAGCATGAAATTGAAAATCGCCACTAGAACGCTACAGTAATAATTACTGTTGGAAAGATTGACTGATGAATGCAAAAACTGTGGAGGAAACTTAAAGAAGAAACAGTACAATTGCAGAGTCTCAAAGCATTTCCTTCCAAACATTTAACTTATTTCTCTTATTTCATTAAAATACCTATGACTATTTAAAGCAAAAATTATAACACTGTATTGTGGGATTTATAACATGGGTAGATGTAAAATTTATGACAACAATAGCACAAAGGACAGACAGAGGTAGATGGAACCGTTCTGTAGCAAGTCTTCCATATTTTACATTGATTAAACTGGTGAACTATTAAGTCTAGGTAGGCTGTGATATGTTAAATATGCATATTGTAATCTGGACCAACCAGTAAAAATCCAAAGGTGTGTCACTTAAATGCTAATAAAGGAATTAAACACCATACCAAAAAACGTTTGTACAAGACTGTTCACAGGAGATGACCTGCACGTCCCCAGGAGCAAGATGAGCGCACTTTGGGGCATCCACAGAGCAGAACGTCCTCAGCCGTGCCAAGGAGAAAACGCTGACACACACATGCTGAGAGAGACTCATCAACCTCGTGCTGAGGGAGGCAAGCTGGACAGAAACCAACACACATGGGATGATTTCAGCCAAGATGAACCTATGCTGAAAAAACCAGAACAGGGGTTGCATCGGGGGAAGGAAAAAATTGTCTGGGAAGGAACAGGAAGGAGTTTTCTGGGGGTGATGGAACTATCCTATTCTTAAAGGGATGAAAGTTATATGGGCATGTTTATTTGCCAAAACTGTACGGTTGAGATTTGTGCCTTTCAGTGTGCACACATCTTACTCACCACACACGCACAAAGGCTTAAAAGAATAATAAAGTGAGGTGAGAATGGGATGGAGTGTGGATGAAACAAAAATAGCAGATGATTAGTAGTTGTTGAAGCTGGGTGATGGGCCTACTATGCTATTTTGCTTATTTTGTATATTGTTTAAATTGTTCTGTAATAAAACACTTGTATAAGAAGACAAACTCGATATACAGTGTTCACTGGTAAGATATCAGTTACCTTTGGGGAGGAAATAGGGAGAAAGGGATTGTCGGGGCCTGAGTGAAGCTGGTGCTAGTTCTTGGTCACACAAGTGTGTTCACTTTGTAATAATTCTTTGAGATTTACGTGGATGACTTCTGCATATATTTCTGTACGCATGTTATACATCAATAAACATTTTAAATCCTGCATATTTGCACAAAGATACTAAGTCAATATCTTAGAATAACAGCAGTGTTTTGTTTTAAAGTGGAACACATTCACTCATGACACCATTAGATGGATTTTAATACTCCCAAGTATCTATTAATGCCCTCATCCCTGCGTGGCTCCTGGGTCTTTCCATTTTTGCCTCAGTTTTGTAAGTGGCATGGATTTGAGTTTTTATGATGCCATCTTTCTCCAGCAAGGTCCACCCCCACCACGATGCTCACCAAGGCCTCGACACCTAGCACAGTGCCGTGTTCACAGCATGCACTGAAGACCTGTGAGACTGGGTTGGATGAGGAAAAAAATGAGGAGCTCATGATGTTCGTAACTTATGTCTAGGTGCCATATTGTGACTTAGGAAATTGGTAGAGTTTTTCGATAGCTTTGCTATGCCTTCTAATTTTTCCTATTTAAAACAATGGGAAATAGGTTCTCAGAGTTCTTTCTCAGAGAAAGTCTGACATTTCAGGCACAGATTACTGACAATTATTAATGGCATATGACTTTCCCACCTCATCTTAGTGTTAAGTTTTTAATTCCTTACCTTGGAAATGACCTAACATTTCTTCTTCCAAATCTTGTAGTAATACCGATGCTCCAGAAAGTCAGGCCACAGATATTCTGCTGTTGTGCATCCTCCCTGCAAAGAGGTGGAGCTGTGCATCCACCAGTCTAAGAAGTGTGTGGTGCTGTAGTATTTGGAGTCAATCAGAAAAGCTAAATGGAAAAACGACTTCAGAGAATTATCACCATAACCCCCCACAGCAACAAATTATTTTGTGATTCTGAGGGTATATTTAAACAAGGATATTAAAACTAGTTCCCAAGGAGCCAGCCCTATAGTAGAGCAGAAATTGCATATTACCTTCCTGCACAAACTTGCCTAACATTGTGGGAAGGACCAAAGGGACGTTTCGGTGTTGTTGCCTATATTAACGAGGCCAAGAGGCCCACACTGGGATAAGGAAGTCCAGTGAACCAGCCTGTGTGCAGCGTGGGAAAAGGGACATGTGTGTGGTCCCCTGAAGTGGCTTAGGGGTCACTTACCAGTGCGCCTGAGTTTCCTGTCTGTATAATGCAGGAATTGGGGCTGTCCAATGTGATGTTTTCTCCTTTTTATGACATGGCTCAGGGCAGTCCTTCTAAGACTCCTGACCAAGGTATGGGCCCTTCAGGCAGATTGGGTCCAAAGGGAGGATCTCTGCAGCGACCCTGACCACGGGTCCAGAGCGAGGATCATGGCAGCCTGGAGGGATGGGGGGATGGTAGGACAGTGGCCTTGAAAAGGCAAATTCCAGGATCCCAGGCACCTGGTAGTTCCATTTTAGATATTGAATTCACATTTCAAATACTGGCCAGGGAGCTTCCACCAGAGCTGCAAGCAACCTCAGCAACAGCCAGGCTGGTGAGCCCCACCCCTACCTGAGTCCCGGCCTCAAGGGATGCAGCCCAACCACACTGCGCATACTCTGGGAGATGGGCAGGGCATGGAGAATGGGCGTGGTATAGAGAAGAGGGTTGGATGGAGAATCAGAGGCGTGGAGCCCAGGGCCCGAGAGACAAGGCACGAGTTGGGGCCACGAGCTGTGCATGCTGGGAGCTTTTCTCTCTTAACCGCTCCCAGCTGGCAACCCGTAGGGCTGCAGGACTAGAACTCCCAGGAGGCTCTGGGCACGAGGCCGTGCCTAGCTCTGGGGGGAGGAACAGGGCAATGTGAGCTTGGCCGAGGGCCAAACCCCCATTGAATCAGGACTCTGGCCCTGCACCCGCTCCAACTGGACTGAGTCCCGGAGGGAATGTGACGGGATGAGAGGGACCAGGGAGTTAGGAGGGTGTGGCGGCTGCATGGGCAGCCGCGGGCCTGCCACATGCAACTGCTTTTGTCCAAAATTGAAGCTGGACTGGCGCCTCTTCCCCACCACCTCCCTCCGTTGCTTGATTCCTCCTCCCACCTGTGTGCCTGTGGGTCTTTCCACAGCCTCCTACCTAGTCCAAGGCCAGGTGTTTCTCTAAAGTGCTTATGGGAACTGGTTTGACATCCCAGAAACTTTCCAGTTTGCCTGCTGCCCTCTGCCATCTCCAGCCAAAGTGCCATCATTTCATCAGCTTTTGGGAGACATTCGCCCTTGTGGCCCCTCTTGCAAGCACAACTTAAGAGTTTGCAGGGTGGTAGCATTGGCTGTTGCTTGCCTTTTTCACAGGTGTGGAAGTTGAGGCATCCTCGGGGTTAATCATTGGTTTCCCTAGGATCTGCTAAGAGCAGAGGGGAACAACACAATTCCCAGGCAAGTATCTAGTAAGCCGTTTTCACTAACCCATTCCAGTGCAGAGGCCTCCAAAACAGCATCCTTAAGATGAGAATAGCTTAAGCATTTTGCCCTTTAGATTGATCACCTAATCTCAGCTCAGGCCTGAGTGGCCAGTCTCTCAGGGACATGAGTGATGACTCTGATCCTTCAGGAAGAGACCGGTGGTCCAGCTTTGGGAGAGGCATGTTCATGGTAGACAGCACCTGGGCAGCATTTGAAACCCGTCAGCTTTAACATCTCTGCTTTGGATTCTGGCAAGTTTCCAGGATAAACATGCCCAGGGATAGTCAAATGTACCGTATTCTTTAAAAATTGATTAGAGTAGTGAAAGGAACAGAGCATAAAATATCCTGATTATTTGCAAAAGATGAAATGCAAGCAAGACCTTCTTGTTAATTTTTTTCTCCTCATTCTCTTGGCTGTACTATACGCTTGAATGCAGAAACAAAAAATTTGAATTGCCAAGTTATCTTTTCCTGAGATTGGTAAATTAACTTAAAAGTCTTATTGAAACCTGTGGAGGAATGGTTAGCAGCTTTCATGATTCATGTCCTCCCTAAAAACCTGGGTGTTTATCTACATGAAAAAAAGTCCTTGTTTAGGGGCCGGCCCGGTGGCACAGGCGGTTGAGTGCGCGTGCTCCGCTGCGGCGGCCCGGGGTTCGCTGGTTCGGATCCCGGGCGCGCACCGATGCACTGCTTGGTAAGCCATGCTGTGGCGGCGTCCCATGTAAAGTAGAGGAAGATAGGCACAGATGTGAGCCCAGGGCCGTCTTCCTCAGCAAAAAAAGAGGAGGATTGGCGGATGTTAGCTCAGGGCTGATCTCCTCACAAAAAAAAAAAAAAAAAAAGTCCTTGTTTATATTACACATCCCAATAGGTTACATTTCCGATTCCTGAATGTGGGATATCATCAAAACAACTGAAAAAGCTGGTCATGGAAACTGGACCCTGTCACTATGTGAAGAATTTACCTCTTTATGAATTAATGACTCGAATTCTTTAACATTTTTGTAAAGAACGGACGAGAAACTCTGCAGTGTCTCTGAATGTGGCAAGACGGGGAATTCTCCTTAGACCACATCCTCGAGTTCTTCTCTCGTGTTCAATAGACCCGGGTGATAGTCCGTGTGGTCAGGTGCAGCGCCGCTCCCCCAGCCCCCAGTGTTCCATCCTACTCTGGCCTGTGACCTCTTCAGGGGGTTCTGATGACACTCCTCCACAAGGGTTGGAAGGAGACATTGTATCATGAGGATATTCATCATCTTAAAACAATGATTAATGGAGAGGAAAGTCTCGGGTTCTGTGTGCTCCGATGCAACTGCTGTTGGGGTGTGGCTGCAGTGACCACTGTGCTCCCAGCAGTCCCCTCAATGGCTGCCTCAGACATTTGATCTCCTGGTGCAACCACAGCAGCTGTTGACAGAGCTGAGCGCTCGTGGTTCAGTGTCTTCCGTCAGATTTTGTGGCTCTGACCCTCCTATGCTCACCCCCTTCCCATTCCTATCTGCTGAGTTGATTGCTTTGTAGTTGTTTCCTAGGAGCCACTGTGTGTAACTGGATTTCACAGTGTCTTTAGAGACCCACCTTCACTACACGAGTCACTGTACAACAGTGACTTATCCTGGTGTAGCCCGTGTTCATCATCTCCAGTGGAGCTGTGAAGAACCCTGCTTACTAGTACCCTCTCTCATTCTCATGCTGCTGGGGCTGCTTATGAAGTTGAGCATCCCGTCTTTGGTCTCATTGCCATTATTCTTTTCATCGATTATTTTGAAGTCGGATATGACTTTGTTAATAATGTGGACACTTGCTGTCACAGGAACTTTTATGTAACTTCCCCAACAGCTCTGTGAAGTAGTCCTGTGGTCCCCATTTTACAGGGGGGGACACTGAAGCTCAGAGAGATGGAGTAGCTTCCTTCACGTCACACAATTTCTCGGTATATTTTGTGTCTCCACCTGGAGCTCCGCTTCTCAGGTGAGTGCACTTAGGTGGTGTTCCACTTTATGACTCTCTGCCAGTCTCCCCAAAGGCACACGCCCAATCCTGAGTCCATTGTCTGCTTGATGGCAGTCACCCTGCACAAACAGTCTCCGGGCAGGGATTGGACTAGCGGGGCGTGGTCCTCCGGCTTACTCTGGGCAGGTACTAGGTTCATGGCGAGAGCTGGAGCAGTGGAAGATACTGACCGTCACTCACCTGGAAGGTTTGTTATGTAGAAATACTCCACTGACTTTTTGCAGGTGTCATGTCTTCTTTGTCTTCATTGCTCCTCTGGGCATTCTCCTACAGTCCAGGCTGTGCAGTAACATAGAGTACAGAGACTGGTGAACATAATACTGTTGCCATGCACCAAATGGTCACATCACTCATTTTTCTAATTATGAAACAAATACACACTGTAAAAAAGTCAAATTGCACTGATCTATGTAGAGTAAAGTGAAACATTCCCCTTTCACCCCTTCCCTGCAAACTCACTCTCCTACTCAGAAGAAACTATTGTTAAGAGGTTGTGACTTATTCTTCTGGAAATTTCTTATGAATTTATAAATACACAAAATTTTTTTTAAACATAAATTACATAACTACATCGTTTGCAATTTGCTGTTTCCTAAACCATATATCATAGACCTCTCTCCTTATCAGTGCACATCACTCTAACTTACCTTTTTAGAAGTTTTAGAGGTATTCCAAAGAATAGGTATACCATGATCTGTTTATATCTTCTTTGATAGCAAAGGGATTACATCCAGTTTCACTATTATACATAATGCTGCTATAAGATCCTTGTATGGAATTTATTACACTGCTTTCAACTGCTCAATATGCTTTGTTTCCTTTTAGTCAGAGACTATGATATATTTTTAACACTTTTACGGGAATTATTTTATAGGGAAATTAATTTTATCACTGAATAACGACATTTATGCGGAAGCTGGACTTCAAGGTCATCCATGTCAGTATTCTGGAGAAAAATAATGAAACTTAGAAGGTATTATGCTTGCTCCATCACATTCTAACAAGTCATGTTAACAATGTGAGTTGAATCTTTGAATAGCCTCTACTTTCTCTGTTCAGATGAACGATGACTTTTTCTTGTCTTGAAAACTTCTGACTCCAAGAGCTCTCAGTTGGGTTTCAGAGAGGGTAAGATATTGGTGTTGTATCTATTTCTCTTCAGCTGTAGGCTGCGTCTTCTAAAGATCATAGAATTGATCATGGTCCAATCGATATATGTGATTTGGTTCAAAAATTCAAAGTAATGAACTCAACATAGGAATCTATATCTTTTGTTCTTAATAAAGAATTTCCTTTGATATCCTTAAGTCTCTGTGATTACTAGTAAAAACTCACCTATGGGTGCAGAGATGTGGTTCTGCTGACAATGTCTGGCTTGAACATCCATAGTTAAGCCTGCCACATCTGTAGGTAGGTTAGACTTGACCTCTTGATGACCTCTGCCCTTGGTCTTTGACCTGGGAAAAATAAGAATTTAAAAAAGCTGCTGTTATTAGCACTCAATGCTAGAAACGCCCATTAAAGAGTGAGTTTGGTTTGGTAAACCAAAGGGAGTATAAGCAGAACAAAGTCATTAATGTCTATAAAATTTCAAAAAATTCTAATTTTTAAAAATATAACTCTGTTTTTGCCACAGTGCAAACTGTGTATATATGAATGACGTATCCCTCTGTCCATTTCTTAAGTTATTTCCATTGATTTGATGGATTTATCTTCAAACCCGGATTCCAAGTGTGAAAGGACATCTTGGTCCTTCAAAAAAAAGAAACCATTGAGATTTAATTTTCCTTTAGCTCAGCATCCCAAAGGTTTGAGGAATAAATGATCATGTAATGATACAATGATTTTGAAATCTAGTTGTTAATTAGAGGGGTGTAAGAGATGACCGAATGGTGGTTCATCACCATGGTCAAGGGTATTGTACACATGGACATGTAAACACGATTCAGGAAGCTGCTTCAGCACCGTGACATCACTGAGAACCACAGTGCAGGGGGATCTAGGCACAAAGCCGTCTGCCTCGATCTCCTGGGTTACATGTAGATCCAGGTGTCTTGACAGTGGCTTCAGAGAAGCTAACTTTTATCTATTTCTCCCCTTCCTTATCTCCAGTTTACCTCAAACACTCCTGACTACCATATTTTAAAGTAAGACCAATTACAGTTATCTATGTGAGATTCTTGTTTATTATTAGAGAGTGATAATCAAGGATACCATCAAATATCATTTAATTGACCTAATTAAATTTGTTGTACCTTATAATTGATTAGAACACTACATTTAGTTGAGCGTTTGATATTCACCAAGTGTGTTAATCTGCTTACAACTGCTATGTGCCTGACTCCTCGTAGAAGTGTATCTTTGGCCCATCACAAGATTTTAATGACTCAAATCATCATAAATTAAGATAATGTACTGTCTTTTGGATGATAGGGAGACATATGGGTCCATTTTGGAAATATGCCCATCTGTCTTTGCTGCCCATGGGAAGTTGCTGGTTACTAGGTCTCCAGGTGGCTTGCACAAGCCCTAGGTCTGTAATAGCTTGGTGCCTCTCCTTCTACTTGGGGTAGAAATAAAAGAGATCAGAGAGACTTATTAAAGTTTTGGTTGCATGAAGTCTTCTATGAAGACCATCCATGCATATTGTTCTGGATAGCTCTCTGTTCCTAAGACTACTAGTTACTTAAAGGGCTTGTCGGGAACTGTGAAAGGTCTGATATTTTACCTTTCCTGCAAGCTAATAAGTCAGCCTACAATGGTTTTACAGATGCTGGCAAAAGACAGGAGACCCATGGGTCAGAGACAAAGGACTTAATGACACAGCAATAGCAGTGGCCAGAGTATCAGCATTGGCACTGGTTCACTAAATCCCACTTCCTACAGGCTGATACACAGTGGGCCAGGTGACATGCAGAGGGTTGCAAGATCTCAGAGCCTAAGGAATTCAAATCTTTGATAACGGGCAGGATGTCTGCTAACCTTTGCCCTGGGGGGGTGTTATTTTTATTATACTGGGCAGTAAGCAAGGCTACCCTTTGCTCCAAAGGAGGCCACTATTTCTATCTTCCAAGCCTCCCAGCTCTACACACATCCTTGAAAAGATAAGCTGGTCTTACTGGCTTTCAAAGATAAGCTTGAATGAGACTTGATCATCATTTAGTTCTTCTGTTTCCTTTATTGAGATTGTGCAAATATGCTCTTTTCTCTGTAAAGTTCATTAACTTTATTCATACATAAGGGATGCTTTTGGTTTTATTTGTTAAGTTGAAATTGTCTTATTAGAGGAAATGATGAAACTGTTATGGGTTGGATCTGAAAGTATGCTTTTCCAGGAAAAATGTGAAAGAAGATCAGTGCTCACAGAACTTTGCCACAAGGAGCTGATAGCAACTTAAATTATTTTAATTTGAATAGTGTTTTGTACATCTTTCTTCCATTTACTTCATCCTCTCTGCTTCCTGTAACTCTCATATGGGAATGGGGCACTTTCAGGGATTCACTGAACTCATTTACAATATTCAAATGGTTTTGTTTGTTGTGTTTTTTTTATTGAGGTAAAGTTGACATACAATATTATATCAGTTTCAGGGGTACAACGTAATGATTCAATGTTTGAGTATATATTGAAATGATCACCACAATGAGTCCAGTTAACATCCGTCCCCATACATAGTTACAAATGTTTTTGTCTTGTGATGAGGACATGGCATATTTCAAGGTGCAGAAGACTCAACGATGGTGTCATACTTTTCTATATACAGCTTGATGAATTTGGACATAAGTATACACCCTTGAGACTGTCACCACCATCAAGGCCACAAACATTTCCATCACCTTCCAAAGGTTTCTCTCACCTCCTTTATTACTATCATTCTGTGGTAAGAACTCTTAGTATCTACTCTAGTAGCAAATGTGACGTATGCAATAGAGTTTTGTTAGCTGAAGGCACTACGCCATATCCTACATCTCCAGAACTTATTTATCTTGATAACTGAAACTTTGTATCCTTTGACAATCAGCTCCCCATTTCTCCATCTCCCCAGCCCCTGCCAACCACCATTCTAACCTCTGCTTGTATGAATTTCACAATTTTAGATTCCACATATAAGTATTTGTCTTTCTCTGTCTGCCTTATTTCACTTAGCATAATATCTTCTAGGTCCCTCATGTTGTCAAAAATGGCAGGAATTCCTTCTTTTTTCAAGGTTGAAGAATATTCCATTTCTTTATCCATTCATCATCAGTGACGTTTAGGTTACTTCCATATCTTCGCTATTGTGAATTAGCTGCAAGGAACATTAGAGTACAGGTATCTTTTTGAGACCCTGATTTCAATTCCTGTGGGTATATACCAGAAGTGGGATTGCTGGATCATATGCTAGTTTTCTTTTTTGGAGGAAACTCCATACTGTTTTTCATAATGGCTGTACTAGTTTACATTCCCATAAGGGTTCCTTTTATTTACATCTTCACCAATATTCGTCATTTTTAGTTTTTCTGATAATCGCCATCTTAACAGGTGTGAAGTGATAGCTCACTGTGGTTTTGATTCGTATTCCCTGATGATTAGCGATGCCAAACACCTTTTCATAGACCTATTGGCCACTTGTATGTCTTCATTGGAAAAAGTCTATTGTGGTCCCTTGCCCATTTTATAAATTGATTTGTCTTTTTGTTATTGAGCCAACACAAAAAAAGGAGAACAAAATTTCCAGGCATTATGGATGCTTCCCAGTTGATGCAGATGGTTTTGTGTTTACAGTGGTACCAAAAGATCATGTTTCGTGTTTTTTCTTCGGCTTGTTATAAGACCCGCAGTAGCTGCAGCATGGCAGATAATCGGGATCTTCTGGGTTTGGAGGTTTACAAAATAAATGAGTGGTAAGGATTTTTTTATTTTTCCAAGGAAGTTATTGTGATCATTGTCCATGGAATCCAGGATTAGATAGGTGGAGGAGAAAATTAAGGTCAGGAATGGTGATCTGGCATTACTTCTGATCTTGAGGGACAGGTATTTCCTGCATGAGTGTTTGAATAAAAATATTAGAGATCAGGAATTTGTGGTGGGTGAATATGTTTTCTGAATTATTTACTTTTGAACACAACCACTTGGATTATGTGAACATCTGGGATATGGGAGTAAGTCGTTAGCAGGGGGTGGTTGATAATATCACTATTGATTTAACCTCTATGAACACCAAGTCGTCAATGGATTAAGCAAATGAGTAGACAGAAAACACAGAAATGGTAAAAATTGGGATTTAGTAAAGGACTGGGGACTGACTGTCCTGAGTGGGAGTGCCAGGACTTGTGCGGTTGAGAGTGACAAGGACAAGAAGAGAATAGAATCACACTCAAACAAGGAGGGGTTGTTAACAGGATGGAGGGGGAGAAATTATCTGGAGTAGCTTTGAGTTTTGACCTTGAGCTTTCTGTTCTTGATGCAAATCTGCCTGATGACATCCTGGGACACAGGTCAGATCTATCCCCAGGGGATCGAGGGAGGGTGGAAGTAAAAACAGCCAGGATAATTTTCCCAAAAAGGCAGGCTTCCTTTATCATTTGACCCACTTTCATGATTGGTTTATCTAGGGTAAGAGGAAAAGAAAGATGATAAGAAGGATGATAGTCACGTCTTCGCAGACTTGGTGAACACAGAAGGAGCAGCAGGGGCCTGGCTTCCTGAGGACAGGTTTAGGCTGAGGGCTAAACCCACCACAACAGCCTAGAAGAAGCTACATCCAGCAGGATAGACGAGCACAGAAGCCAGAGACCTGCTGATGGCACCAGCTCGGCAACTCCTCCTGGAACAGCCCAGCCAACACCACTGTGTCCCATGACCAGGGCCTCCTGCCCAAAAATGGCACCCTGCTGCCCATGGGCTGAACAGATCCCTCTGCTTGTTAACCTGGACAAGATAGATGGGAATGTTTCAGAGAAAGTTCAAGTGAGAAACTATCAAAACCACAGCCCACTCAGTCCCCTGCCCCACACTCCCCTCCTCTCTTTCCAGACCCACAGCCTCCACTCTGTCTTGGTCATCAGTTCTCTGCTCAAGGTCTCGTCTTGGCTATAGAGCTCCTTAAGTTTTTCAGAGCTTTACCCGAGGGGAGGGGAAAGAGGGAAGGATAAATTTAGGGATAATGTGAGGGGTCTGAGTGCAAATCCCTTTTCTTTGACAACCCAAGAGATTCAACCTGCCTGGAGGAGTGTTCTCACTGGGCTCCTCTGAGCGCTAAGGTCTCATGGGACTGGGAGGGGACTCTCCTGTTGGTCACTGGGGTCTCCACTCCCCAGCTCTACAGAGCAGCTCTGTTTTGACCACTATGAGTTTCAACTGACCATAGAGTTCTGTTGCTATAAACACTTGAAAATCTCCAATGTGGCTCAACCCAGTACCTGACATTTAGGGAAACTGAGTCCTGAAGCAGAACTGGTTCACTAAGGACACCAGGAGACTTAGAGACCAACTGCCGACGCCCAGGCCCTGTCCCCAGCATTTGCTGCCTCCCAGGAGTTCCCAGCTGACTGAGGCGCCAATGGCAGTCATACAGGAGATCCCTCATCCATCCTGGTCCTCCTATGGAGAGAGGCTTACCCACGGGGAAACTTCCCCCGATGTGTTCTTCAGGTGGCTTGTGGAAGTTTTCTGCAGAGCAGAGATGACAGTGCAGGGCGAGGAGAAGATCTTCCAGATCTCACACTCCTGGGCAAGGGAAAAGAATGAGGTGTGAGGTTGGGCACTGGAGCCCCGCTTGCTCTAGCTTCAGTCCCCTTCTATTTAAATCTCCCCTCCTGGATGAGACAGATGCTCAGGGAGCCCCAGAAGGACATTTAGGACTCAGAGAGTAACACTCACAAGGAGGAGGAGTTTAGCTCAACCCAGGGAATTAGACAGGTAGGAAGTGAGCATCCTCCCACTAGGACCTGGAGTCAAGGTCAGTGGGCCCCTGGCAGGAAGGGCCTAGGGACTTGCAGGAGCTTAGACCACACACTGCAATCCTGGGAGCTGATAAAGGTGGAGAGGCAGTTCCCAAGTCTCCAGAGAGGGGCTCCACTGGGCCTCCCACGGCACGCCTGGGCCACCTGGACCCAGTGCTCTACCACCCTCGCCCTGTCCTGGGCTGTCATGCTCGCGTCCCTGAGGCAGGTGGTGATGACGAGGCTGGCCACCCTTCTGAACTGGTCGATGGTGGCCTGGATGGTGGGTGTCTAGTGCTCACTGCCAGGCTTGTTCTTCTTGTGCCAGGTGGATCCCAGGCACTGAGAGGGCACCACCTTCAAGAAGAGCTCCTGGGGAACAGGGGGAATGTCATCCAGCCCTGCCACAGGCCACCTCTGTGTCCACAGCCCCTAAAGTCCGACACAGGTGTCACAGTTTAGAGCTGGAGCTCAGGAAGCTCAGGATGTGGCCTGAGCCTTGTGAGAGTCCCTGGGTTTTCTTCTCTGTCCACCGAGGGTGCCCAGCACAGGATGACCCAGGACCCAATCCCGGCAGGGAAGGGAGAGGGGCATTTGCACCCAACCCGTCCTGGCTAACTCCAAGCTCCAGATGGTGGCTCAACTCTGCTCATGTCAAGGAGGCATCTTCCACCACCTTGATCTCCGCTCTGATCCCACTCCCCATTCTGATGCACATTCCCCCGTGGCAGCTACAACCACTGGCCTTGTCTGTCTCCCTTGTAGTGAAGCACACATCAGGTGTCAAGTCCTGAGGCTGTTGAGCCTCCTGAGGAGACGGCAGGGCCACCGTAGACCTGGCTGCACACACTGAGCGCCCCTCCACCACTGATGGGCCAGGCCCTGTCCAGCTTTCCATCTCTTCTACCTCATGGAGCCGGCACAGCCACTCTGTGCAGCAGGTCCTGTTAGTGTCCACCTCTACGATCTGCAGGTGGACAGCAAAGGCTTGGGGGTTCCGGAAGTTGCCCAGGTCATATGGTTGGTAAGGCTGGAGCTGGGATTTGGGCCCAGATCATGGGAGTCTGGATCAGGTCTGGGACAACGATGGCAGAGGGAAGGCCTGTTCCACCCCGCCCTGAGAGCCCAGCTGCTCACCGCATCCATCACGGTCAACCGCTCTACCACCTGCTTAGGAGAGAAGGCCGTGATGTTGGGCTTCTTCTCACGCTCCTTAACAGCCACAGGTGGAGACAGACTTCCCACTAGAAATGATGGTCCAGGTGACTCCAGCTCAGCAGCTCCCACTCCTGCTGGAGCCGATGTTGGCCCTTGCTCCAGCTCCAACACTGCTGATGGAGGGGACGCTGGCTCCAACGCTACAAGGGGTGATGTCAACGGAGCTGTAGCCAGCTCTACCTCCACCACTGCCCACTGCTCTGCTTCTGCCACTGGCTGGAGCTCTGCAGCTGGCGCTACAGTGGGATAAAGAGAAAGATTCACCCACATAGCTGACTGTCCATGTGTCCCTCTAAACACAGGAAAGATCCCACTTCCCTTCCAGGAATATGCAGCCTGCAGTCCCCCTTACCCTCTGCCTCTGCCTCAGTGGCCTCCAGAAGCTCACACCGGGCAAGGGTAAGAGGGTCATGGCAGCTCAGCTCCGAACCAGGCAAGGTTACCTGCGTGTACATCCCCTTTAGCTTGAAAAAGGGACAGCCCCAGTCTCGTCATGCCCTAGTTCTGCTCCAACCTGGTTATCTCAAGGTCCTGAGTGTGGAGACCCTCTGCTCCTGCTCTCATCTCAGAGCAGCACTGGATGGTGTTTGTGGCCTCAGGCACCTTCCCCTTGCCTAGTGAGTTGGTGAAATTGAAACCATTGGGCAGCTCCTCGATGACCTTCTGATTGGAGTTCTGCAAAGACTGCTCTGGAGCTGGGCCAGAAGGAATCAGGGGCTGCCTGCACACTGCCACTGGGGTCAACCCCCAAGAGAAAGTCTGCTCCTCAGTTCAGGCACAGAGGGACTTCCCTGCAAAGAACTGTGGTCAGGAAGAAAAAGAGATGAAACCTCTATGGCTCAGTAACATAAGAGTAGAGGAGCTCACCTTCTCATGCTGCCAGCCATGACCTGGGCTATGAACATGACAGGCCCACCATGCTTCCGACACCTAACAACCAGCTCCTGCCCAAGAATGGCCTACCCCTCATACCCTGCCTTCTCCCCTCTGCACAAACACACACAGACACACACACACACGATGAAGTGTAAGGGGTGTGGGGCTGATCAGGTGGGATCACAGTTGTGTTCTGGCCTGCACTAGCCTTTCCTGGGCTGCCCCGTGTTACCCTTCACTGCCTCCTGCCAGATGCCCAGAGGCGTCGGGGATGAGGGCTGAGCCAACGTCGGCAACGACCAAAATTTTCTCTTTCTGGGTTTTTTTGAGCCTAGATCCTCCAAAATTTGGGATACAACAACAAAATATTTTTGCCTGTTGGCTGTCTCCAGTCAAGTGAGCTGGATTGGGGGCTGTGGGTGCCTGGTTACCAGAGTTCTAAGATCTGTTGAGGTTTATGACCAAGGAAGTGAGGTCATTTTTCAAGATTCCTTTACCTGGGCCCCTTCCCTCAATCAGACTTGTCCAGAGCTGCCGCCTGTGCCCTGGCTGCTAACCCTCCTCCCCCATGTCATCTCTTGAACTGTACACAAGGAGCCTACACAGCCCTAGCCACAGCTCCCTGGAAACCTAAGTCGGGTCTTAGCTTTGAGGAGACAGAGACGAATGCAGACCTCCTTTTTCTTACCAGTTCTTCATCCTGAGAAAGTCCCTGTACCTCTCAGGTCCTCCTCAGTCTCTAAACCTGCACCATGGGGATCAGGCTAGAATCTACTTCCTAGGGATGTCACCCGGTGTATATGACATAATATCTATTACCCCTGTGGGCTGGTGTCACATGTACGTAAGGCACAAACTTAGAGATGGAAGAATAACAAGAAGGGGTGACAGGTAGCACAGAACATCACTCAAAACAGGCCTGGGTTCTAGCAATGTGATATTGGAACAGTCGCTTCCAACTTGGCCTCATTTTCAGGTCAGCATCATGAGGGGGTTGAAACTAATGGAAATTTAGATACTGCCATCCTGTGGCATAAAACCATTCAATTGTTTCCTGTTTAATGGAGAATGTGACCCAAGTGCCTCATCGTCGCATACGAGGTGGGCAATCTCCACAGTGGTACCCAGTAAGCCCCACCCATGGTATAGCCATCCCAGTGGAACCACTAAGTAGTTAGTAACTGGCTTCTTAACATAATAACAGCGAAAGTGATGGGATGTCTTGTCTAAATTTTAACTAAAAAAGTCTCTCACTTCCTCTTACTCCCTCTTTCATGTCCCATCTCTCTCTCTCTCTCTCTCACTCTGTCGAATCCCTGTAACTGAGGAATCAAATACCAGTGTTTTTGGGCTGCCCAATGTGGACGCCTAGAGAGGAGAGAAGCACGAGATTGCCCAGGCCAACAGACAGAAAGAAACTCAGGCTCTCAGTCCAAACTGAACCCTGAAAGCTGAGAGTGAACTTGGGGGCCAGTCCTCCCCAAGTTGAGCCTCAGTTGCAGGCCACACAAGGGGGTGATGAGGTAAGAGGGAAGAAAGGACTGTGGGAGCTTTCTGCCTGATCCACCTGGAAGAGTGAGGGCGAGAACAGTGTCATGTGACACTGAGTCCTCAGGAGAACCTGTGAGGTAGCTGGAATTCTCACACCTTCCAGATGAGGAAACAGCCTCGGGGAGGCCTGGCCCAAAGCCCAAGCTCACACCCAGAGTGAGAGTTGGAGCTTGGCTTGTTCTAGGATCACAACACCTTGGAGGATGGAGTGCTATTGGTACCAGATGCCTGGAGTCAGATGTCCACGGTCAGAGGCCAGCGGTGCTGGAGAGAAATGGGGTGAGGGGACTACGGTCTTACTGACACTCACCTGACCCTGGCAGCAGAGGCCCTCCACGTTTGCCCCCCCACACATCAGCCCCCAGAGAGTGCAGGAGAAGCAGCAGCAGCAGCAGGTGAGTGTGCCTGTGGGGGAGGGGTTCTGCCCTCCCAGCTGGAGGCCCTCAAATCAAGAGAGGAGGCCCCTTCCTCTTGCTGCCACAGTGCCTGAATCCCCCAGTAGAAGTGACCGGGGTGAGGGCCTGGAAGAGCTGGTGCAGGATGGGTTTGTTGTGGGGAGGGCCAGGGACTGCACACCCTGTGATTTGCCAGAAGCCGGCCCTGGGAGGTGAGGAGGAGGAGTGTGGTTTTCTTGGGCTGTGAAAGGAGGAGGAGTTGAGGGGAGGCTGCTAAGGGTCTTGGCTGCTCCCCGTGGGAACCCTGGGGTGGGCCAGGAGGCTGAGGGTGAGGACTTTTCAGGGGAGGCTCTGCAGGGGGCTGACTTGAGAGCAAGGACTCATCCCACCCACACCCCGATATCACAAAGTGTCGTCCCCTATCTTGGCACTTTCCTTGGTCACCTGCTGATGCTGCACCTGCTGATGGGTGATAATCTCGAGATGAGTGCACCTGAGGACCAGGCAGGGAGGACCAGGATCCTGAGCCTTGGGATGGGGAGCCCCCGAACTGAGCTCTGAGCTCTCAGCACTTGGCACATCTCCTGTCATAAGAACCTCTCAGCTACCCCTGGGAGCTGGGGCATCAGGCCCATCTTAGGGATGAGTGAACAGAGGCTCCACCTGAGACACCCATTCCGGTTCCTCAGGCTGGGGAAGCTCAGAGCTGCCTGACGGCACAGCTGCTTGAGGTTTTATCTGAGCTGGACGCAGCCTCTCCCTCCCACGCTGCCCATGGTGGGAGAGAGATGTCAGACCCCTCCATGTCAGGCAGCACATAAGTGGCTGAGCAGTCCCCTCTCCCTGAGGCCTCAACCTCCAAGTCTGTCATCAGAGAGGGTTGTGCTGCCAGGTCCCTCAGCCTCTCCCCCATGTCCTGCTTCTCTGGAGCCCAGATCCCGGCCTAGGTCCAAGTCCTGTTTTCTGTGCATGCCCGGCCCCCTCTGGGGACCTGGCAGTAGTGCAACATGAGAAGGGGTGGGCCTAGGGGTCTAGTCAGGCTAGAGGGCCCTGTCTGATGGACTCTGGCTCTCTGCCTTCCAGGGGAATGAGATCAACCTGAGAAGAGGACTGAAGTGAACAGCTGCCGCACTCCCTGCAGGGGAGGGGAAGGAGGAGGAAATCAGAGACCCTCTGGGCAGAACAGTCCCTGGCTCCACCCCCTGTATCTTACATTTAGTGGAAGAGTTTGATAACAGAGAAGTGGGAGACCCAACCAATTGGCGGGTGGGTTGAGGGGAAGATGACATCAAGGAAAACATCCTGGAGGAGGGGCTGATTATTCCCATTCTGAGAACAGGTAGAGCCTGGATGGAACTGGAGGGAAGGAGGGTTCCCAGGATGGTCCCCTGCCCCACTCCTCACCATCCACAAGGTCCATGAAGCATCCCCCACCCAGGCCCTATCTGCATCCTCTCCTTCCCTCTGGTCCCAGGAATACCCAGTCATGAGGGCGATCCTTCTGCTCCAGGTGGCCGCAAAGAATTACAACCTAGAGCCCGAGGAGCGATTTGGGGCCTGGTTCTAGGACATGGAGCTGCTCAACGAGAATGATAGGTGAGGCCGGGCAGGAGTTGGGTGAGGGCAGGGGTGGACGCTCCCTGTTGGCCAGTCCAGAGAGCCTGTCTCCGTGGCCCCCCACTCAGCCCCAGGTCTTATTGCATGGCGACCTCTGGGACTCCTAGACTCCAGCTGCTGGACAGGCAGTGGGGGGACACCTGAGGTGTGTCTCCTGGTAGGCTCACAGGTGCCTTTCTGTCCTGGAGCTACAGCCTGTCCTGCCAGCTGGACCCCCCAGACCTAGTTGGCCAGAAGAATACTCAAGGATAAGAAGAACCCGCCATCATTAAGGTCAGGGGTGAGTGAGTGTCTAGGCCGTGGTGACTGACTCCCAGGGGTTCAGTAAAGCTTCGGGCTAAACGTGCCCTTGGGGAGTTGGACAGCTGGCACTGGGATCCCAGCTCCACTACTGAGCAGTCCTGTGACTGGGGTGACTCTCTTCAGCTTCCTGAGACTCCGTTTCCTCCTCTGTGAAATAGGTGATACCAAATGATCTCTTGCGTGGCAGGGACAAATGGGGTACTGGTGGCTGACAACACTGAGCACAGAGTCTGGAGCACTCAGTGCAGTGGGGACAGGGTGGGGGCCATGATTCTGAGGGAGGCCTCCCAGGGTAACCCGACTCTTGTACTCAGTCCCCAGGCCCCAACACCGAGCCCTGTACCAGTGGCCGATCACAGCCCCATCCTCAGCAGCGGGGACACAGCTGGGAGGCTTTCGATGCACTGGGCCAGCTCCTCCCACCTGACCGGAAGGGGAGCATTGTAAGCTGATCTCTGAGGTCCCCTGAAACCCAAGAGAGAGGGGACGACCCCACCCCAGCTCCCTGATGTCTCTACCCCAGCACCTATTCACCCATTGGGGAGGGACAGTAGTTATTTGTTGTAAATAATAAATGCCCTATTTGAATATTATATTAAAGTCCTGTTCCCTTTAGAGCTGGGAGTTGTGGTGTGGTTCTGTCGCTTTCTGTAGGCATGTAAGTGAGACACTGAATCTCACATTTCTCCTTGAATCACGAACTCTTCTGGGTTCATCAGCTTATTGTCTGTGGGCGAAGGGAGAAGGGCCAGCCCCTTCCCTGCTTAGTGGGGACACTCCCAAGTCCCCATAATTCCGAAGATCAGTTCATTTCAGTATCATTCAGCTCCTCCAGGAGCAGACATGGCCCCCACCCTTTCTCTTGGGATTTTAAGGTTGAAGGTACTTTCACAGGCAGAGCAACAACCACTGAAATGTGGGTGTCTTTAAAATAACACTACCCAGGACAACGTCGTGCCACAGGCAGGGGCTGCCTTTCTCCATTCTTGAGGAACAGGGAACTTTTTCTGCTCCTCTTTTTGAGATTTCTTTTGACTAAATTTTAGGAACTTGTAGTTTTCTAGTTCAATCTCTGGAATTGCATCAGCTCTAAGTGATGAAAACAATGTAAAAAGATCAAAACTTGCACGTTGAGAGGACAAGGCCCAAGGAAGCTCATTTGCAAATGGACTAAAGGCAGGCAGGACCTCGCTCCTGAGGCCCCTCTAGGAGCTCCCTGTTCACCCCTGACCTGGATTTGAATCCTGCTGGGATCCTTGTCCAGGACTCTGAATTCCTTCTCCTGCTTGTTTTGTATCCAGGCGGAAAGATTTGTGACGCAGCTTTTAAGGCTACTGCTGGGTCTCGTTCCATAAACATGACTGCTCCCTGTGAACTAGGATTTTCAGCACCCCTGCCTTCCTTATGCAATTCCCTTTAGGGCAGAAATTCCCCAGAAGGCCCCAAGCCTCCTCCCTCGATGGATCCCGGGTGAGCTTTACTTTGCCAGTATAAGGGACCATAATCCTGGTCAGTGAGTGACCTCACACTGTCCCTTGCTGTCCAAGGTGACTTCTGAGCCCGTGTCATTCTGAGGTCCATGGTCTTGGACAATCCTCCAGTTTACACACTAAGTGTTGGTGTTACCAACTCGTCCAAATGGGGCAATTGGGCCTGAGCCCATAAACTGTGTTGCCCCTGGGTTTTTGTGTTTTTGTCCCCAGTCCTGTGCTGTGGTTACATTACCACCACCTGCTGGGGTGTGAACACTGTTTGGAGCTTTCAAAGATGACGCACGACAGAGGTGTGGGGGGCTACAGCAGGGAATGCCACTGAACCGATGGTCCATGGACGTTCATGAACACAGCCTTACCAATTAAAATACTGAAATGCTTCCCATCTGGTGGTGAACAGACACTGCTCTGAGCTCGCACCGAGAACCCACCCCATGACTAGGAGCTTTCAAATGGTTACCAAGTGGCATTTTGAACCTCATCCCTTGGGAACACCCTGTAAGACAAGGACCAGATGAATCGCTTGGCATTTGTGAGTTATCCCCTCATTTCTGATGGCTGCAAGTGTCACCCAGACACACAGGCTGCACTCTGCCAGGGAAGCCTTCTCAGGACAACCAGAAGCTGAAAATGAATACTGGTTCCCAGCATCCCAAGCCCTTCCTGACATGGCACAGCCACCCAGGAAAGTGATTTGGTAACGGAAAGACTGGGAAGGCTGTACTTTCCCTCCAAAGAGAAAGAGAAGAGCCAACAGTGAAAGCTTGATCCCTCAAATAGACAATTAAATCCCAACAAGCAGTGGGTTCTTTCCGCATTATTGATGCTGAAAAGATCTCTTTTGATAATCGCACGATCCCCCAACTGCCATGTTCATCTCCATGAATCAAATTTCCAACACATATGGATCTAAAAAACTAAGGGAAATCTGGTATTTCCTTAGATGCAACTCTGAATTAGCATGCAACAGAGAACAGAAAAATGGAGACCAAGAAGTAAATATCTAATTTGAGAACATAGACACAAAAGTGCGTTTGAAATAATATTTTGGAATCTATTGGAATATTATACAAAAAGAATAATCCATTTTTAGTAGGTTTTACTGTGACTGTGAGGGGAAAAACTGAATCATCCCGTGACATTGATAATTCGCTGCTGACTTTAAAGTACAAATAAATAATATACATAGTAAGGGAAAATGAGAGAACAGCATGAAAAAGGAAGATCTTTCTCTCCTCACCTGAAACTCAACCTCTCACCTCAGAAAGAAACTGTTGTCTATATTTTCTATGTCTCGAAGCAGAGTTTAATAAAAGAAAAGTATCAATATATTTTAAAGTTTCAAGAGCTCAAAGCAAGGAAACATTAGGGACGCTGCCAAGAGACCTCACTGAGGTGCCTGCTCCATTTCATCTGCTGTCAGGACGGCCTTCTTAGACCCTCACTTTCTCTGCCTTGCTAGCAAGTGTGTCCGCCATCAGTGCTATCACCAGTTTCGCTCCTGTGCTCTTCACTGCCCTTTCCTCCTTCCTGATACCTCCACAGTGGAGCTGTGGAATGCACAGATCAGTTCCTGGAATCATCTCTGCCAAATCTGAAGACCAGCAGGAGTGGGAATGGGACCTGGAATGCAGACCACCTGCGAGCACACCTGGCAGGGATTCACCTGTGTGACTAGGTGCAAGTTTTTACAACGTTTTGGCAAGATTGAAAGGACTTACGTGTTGTCTTGCACTGCTGCAGGCCTGGAGTCCTTGCGGTCTCTCGGGCCAGCAGATCTGGTGGGGCTGGTCCAAGTTGTCCTCTCAGAGACCGGAAATTGCCAGGATGGGATGGGATTCTAGTAACTGGCCTCTTGAATATGTCAATGGACAACCTCAAAAGAATGGAAATGCTTAAACCAGGCTTTGGTTTGGACTGGTTCCCACAGTTACGCTGCTTCTTCTGTGAAGACGTGACTTATCATCCTTCTTTTCCTCTTACCCTATAAAAACAAACCATGAAACTGGGTCAAATGACAAAAGAGGCCTGCCTTTTTAGGACAATTATCCTGGCTGTTTTGTACTTCCACCCTCCCTCTACGCACTCGGGATAGATCTGACCTGTGTCCTGGGATGTCATCAGGCAGACTTGCATCAAGAACAGAAAGCTCAAGGTCAAAACTCAAGGCTCCTCCAGATCATTTCCCCCTCCATCCTGTTAACACGCCCTCCTTGTTTGAGTGTTAGTCTATTCTCTTCTTTTCCTTGTCACTCTCAACCGCACAAGTCCTGGCACTCCCTCTCAGGACAGTCGGCCCCCAGTCCTTTACTAAATCCCAAATCTTACCATTTCTGTGTTTTCTGTCTACTCATTTGCTTAATCCATTGACCACTTTGTGTTCATAGAGGTTAAATCAATAGTGACGTTATCAACCACCCCCTGTTAGCAACTTATTCCCATATCCCAGATGTTCACATAATCCAAATGGTTATGTTCAAAAGTAAACAACTCAGAAAACATATTCACCCATCACAGATGCCTGATCTCTAATATTTTTATTCAAACATTCATACAGTAGATACCTGTCCCTCAAGATCAGTAGTAATGCCAGATCAACGATTCTCACCTTAATTTCCTCCTACACCTATCAATCCTGGATTCCATGGACTATGATCACAATAATTTCCTTGGAAAAATAAAAAATTCCTTACCACTCATTTATTTTGTAAACCTCCAAACCCAGAAGATCCCGATTATCTGCCGTGCCGCAGCTACTGCTGGTCTTATGACAAGCTGAAGAAAAAGCACGAAACACGATCTTTTTGTACCACTGTAAATACAAAGCCATCTGCATCAACTGGGAAGCACCCATAATGCCTGGAAATTTTGTTCTCTTTTTTTGTTTGGCTCAAAAACAAAAAGACAAATCAATTTAAAAATGGGCAAGGGACCAGAGTAAAATTTTTCCAGTGAAGACATACAGGTGGCCAGAAGGTGTATGAAAAGTTGTTCAGCATCACAAATCAGGGAATGCAAATCAAAACCACAGTGAGCTATCATTTCACACCTGTTATGATGGCGATTATCAAAAAAACTAAAGATGACAAACGTTGGTGAGGATGTGGAGAAAAGGAAACCTCGTCGGAATGTAAACTAGTACAGCCATTATGGAAAACAGTATGGAATTTCCTCCAAAAGTGAAAACTAGCTTATGATCCAGCAATCCCACTTCTGGTAGACACCCACAGGAATTGAAATCAGGGTCTCAAAGAGATATCTGCCCTCTAATGTTCATTGCAGCAAATTCACAATAGCCAAGATATGGAAGTAACCTAAACGTCACTGATGGATGAAGGGATAAAGAAATGGCATATTCTTCAACATTGAAAAAAGAAGGAATTGTTGCTATATTTGATAACATGAATGCACCTAAAAGACATTGTGCTAAGTGAAATAAGGCAGACAGAGAAAGGCAAATATTCCCTTATTTGTGGAAGCTAAAATAGTCAAACTCACACAAGCAGAGGTTAGAATGGTGGTTGCCAGGGGCTGGGGAGATGGAGAAATGGGGAGCTGATGTTCAAAGATACAAAGTTTCAGTTATCAAGATAAATAAGTTCTGGAAATCTAGGATACGACATAGTGCCTACAGCTAACAAGACTGTATTGCATACGTTACATTTGCTAATAGAGTAGATATTAAGAGTTCTTACAACAGAATGATAGTAATAAAGGAGGTGAGAGAAAACTTTGGGAGATGATGGATATGTTTGTGGCCTTGATGGTGGTGACAGTCTCAAGGGTGTATGCTTAAGTCCAAATTCATCAAGCTGTCTATGGAAATGTATGACATCATCGTTGATTCTTCTGCACCTTGAAATATGCCATGTCCTCATCACAAGAGAAAAAATTTGTAACTCTATATGGTGACGGATGTTAACTGGACTTATTGTGGTGATCATTTCAACATATATACAAACATTGAATCATTATGTCGTACTGCTGAAACTAATTTAATGTTGTATGTCAACTTTATCTCAATTAAAAAACCACAACAGACAAAACCATTTGAATACTGTATATGAGTTCAGTGAATCCCTGAAACTGCCCCATTCCCATATGGGAATTACAGGAAGCAGAGAGGATGATGTAAGATGGAAGAAAGTTGTACAAAACAGTATCCAAATTAAAATCATTTAAGTTGCTATCAGCTCCTTGTGGCAAAGTTCTGCGAGCACCGATCTACTTTCACATTTTTCCTGAAAAAACATACTTTCACATCCAACCCATAATAGTTTCATCATTTTCTCTAATAAGAAAATTTCAACTTAATAAATAAAACAAAAAGCATCTCTTATGTATGAATAAAGTTAGTGAACTTTACAGAGAAAAGAACATATTTGCACAATCTCAAAACAGGACACAGAAGAACTGAATGATGATCAAGTCTCACTCAAGCTTATCTTTGAAAGCCAGTAAAACCAGGCTGTCTTTTCAAGGATGTGTGTAGAGCTGTCAGCCTTGGAAGATAGAAATAGTGGCCTCCTCTGGAGCAAAGGGCAGCCTTGCTTACTGCCCAGTATAATAAAAATAACACTCCCCCCCCCCAGGGCAAAGGTTAGCAGACATCCTGCCCGTTATCAAAGATTTGAGTTCCTTAGGCTCTGAGATCTTGCATCTCTCTGCATGTCACCTGACCCACTGTGTATCACCCTGTAGGAAGTGAGATTTATTGAACTGGTGCAAATGCTGATACTCTGGCCACCGCTATTGTTGTGTCATTAAGTCCTTTGTCTCTGACGCATGGGTCTCTTGACTTTTGCCAGCATCTGTAAGACCATTGTAGGCTAACTTATTGGTTTGCAGGTAAGGTAAAACATCAGATCTTTCACGGTTTCTGACAAGCCCTTAAAATAACTAGTAGTCTTAGGAACAGAGAGCTATCCAGAACAATATGTATGGATGGTCTTCATAGAAGACTTCATGCAACCAAAACTTTAATAAGTCTCTCTGACCTCTTTTATTTCTACCCCAAGTAGAAGGAGAGGCACCAAGCTATTACAGACCTAGGGCTTGTGCAAGCCACTGGAGACCTAGTGACAAGAAACTTCCCATGGGGAGAAAAGACAGATGGGCATATTTCCAAAATGGACCCATGTGCTTCCCGGTCATCAAAAAGAGAGTGCATTATCTTAATTTATGATGATTTGAGTCATTAAAATCTTGTGATGGGCCAATGATACACTTCTAAGAGGAGTGAGGCACATGGCAGTTGTAAGCAGATTAACGCACTTGGTGAATATCAAACTCTGAACCGACTTTAGTGTTCTAATCAATTAAAAGGTACAACAAATTTATTTAGGTAGATTAAATGATATTTAATGTTATGCCTGATTATTACTCTTCAATAATGAACAAGAAGCTCATGT
This sequence comes from Diceros bicornis minor, assembly GCF_020826845.1. Classification (NCBI taxonomy): domain Eukaryota; kingdom Metazoa; phylum Chordata; class Mammalia; order Perissodactyla; family Rhinocerotidae; genus Diceros; species Diceros bicornis. The sequence continues at coordinate 865,412 of NW_026691045.1, forward strand.
AAATAACTATAATTGGCCTTACTTTAAAACATGGTAGTCAGGACTGTTTGAGATAAGCTGGAGAGAAGGAAGGGGAGAAATAGACAAAAGTTAGCTGCTCTGAAGCCACTGTCAAGACCTCTGGATCTACATGTAACCCAGGAGATCGAGGCAAAGGGCTGTGCCCCTAGATCCTCCTGCACTGTGGTTCTCAGCGATGTCACGGGGCTGAAGCAGCTTCCTGATTCGTGTTTACATGTCCATGTGTACAATACCCCTGACCATGGAGATGAACCACTATTCAATCATCCCTTACACTCCTCTAATTAACAATTAGATTTCAGAATCATTGTATCATTACATGATAATTTATTCCTCAAACCTGTAGGATGCCGAGCTAAAAGCAAATCAAATATCAATGGCTTCTTTTCTTTGAAATACCAAGATGTTCTTTCACACTTGGAATCCTGATTAGAGGATAAATCCATCAAATCAATGGAAACAAGTTAAGAAATAGACAGAGGGATATTTCATTCATATATATACATTTTGCATTGTTGCAAAAATAGAGTTACATTTAAAAAATTTAGAACTTCTTGAAATTTCATAGATATTAAAGATTTTCTTCTGCTTATACTCCCTTTGGTTTACCAAATCAAACTCACTCTTTAATGGGCATTTCTAGCATTCAGTGCTAGTAACAACAGTTTTTTTAAATTCTTATTTTTCCCACGTCAAAGAACAAGGGCAGAGGTCATGGAGAGGTCAAGTCTAATCTACCTAGGGATGTGGCAGCCTTAACTATAGATGTTCAAGCCAGACATTGCCAGCAGAACCACATCTCTTCATCCACAGGTGAGTTTTTACTAGTAATCACAGAGACTTGAGGATATCAAAGGAAATTCTTCATTAAGAACCAAAGTTATAGGGCCGGCCCGGTGGCTTAGCAGTTAAGTGCGCGCACTCCACTGCTGGCAGCCCGGATTCGGATCCCGGGTGCGCACCGACGCACCGCTTCTCCGGCCGTGCTGAGGTCGCGTCCCACATACAGCAACTAGAAGGATGTGCAGCTATAACATACAACTATCTACTGGGGATTTGGGGGAAAAAATAAATAAATAAAAAAACTTTAAAAATGAACCAAAGTTATAGATTCCTATCTTGGGTTCATTACTTTGAATTTTTGACCCAAATCATATATATAAATTGGACCATGTTCAATTCTATGATCTTTAGAAGATGCAGCCTACAGCTGAAGAGAAACAGATACAACACCAACATCTTATCCTCTCTGAAGCCCAACTGAGAGCCCCTGGAGTCAGAAGTTTTCAAGACAAGAAAATGTCATCCTTCTTCTGAACAAAGACTGTAAGGCTATACTAACATTCAATTTCATTTATTTTGTTTTTTATTTTTGCTTTGTGAGGAAGATCGGCCCTGAGCTAACATCTGCCAATCCTCCTCTTTTTGCCGAGGAAGACTGGCCGTGGGCTAACATCCATGCCCATCTTCCTCCAATTTATATGGGACGTCGCCACAGCATGGCTTGACAAGCAGTGCGTCGGTGAGTGCCCGGGATCCGAACCCGCGAACCTGGGGCCGCCGCGAACCCCGGGCCGCCGCAGCGGAGCACGCGCACTTAACCGCTTGCGCCACCGGGCCAGCCCAAACATTCAACTTTCAATTGTTAACGTGACTTGTTAGAATGTGATGCAGCTAGCATAATATCTTCTAAGTTTCATGATTTTTCTCCAGAATACTGAGATGGATGACCTTGAACTCCAGTTTCCCCATAAATGTCTTGATTCAGAGATAAAATTAATTTCCCTATAAAACAATTCCCATAAAATTGTTAAAAATATATCATAGTCTCTGACTAAAAGGGAACAAAGCAAATTGAGCAGTTGAATAGCAGTGTAATAAATTCCATACAAGGATCTTACTGCAGCATTATGTATAATAGTGAAACTGGAAATAGCCCCATCTCTATCAAAGAAGAAATAAACAGATCATGGTATTCCTGTTCTTTGGAGTAGCTCTAAAACTTCTAAAAAGCTAAGTTAGAGGGGCTTGCACTGATAAGGAGAGACGTCTATGATATATGTTTTGGGAAACAGCAAGCTGCAAAACGATGTAGTTATGTAATTTATTTATGTTAAAAAAATCTTTATGTGTATTTATAAATTCATAGGAAATGTCCAGAAGAATAAGCTGCCACCTCTTAACAATAGTTCCTTCTGAGTAGGGGAGTGAGTGTGCAGGGAAGGGGATGGAAGGGGAAGGTTTCACTTTACTCTACATAGATCTGTGTAATTTGCCTTTTTTTACGAAGTATGTAATTCTTTCATAATTAGAAAAATGATTGATGTGACCGTTTGGTGCAGGGCAACAATATTAGGTTCACCAGTCTCTGTACTGTATGTTACTGCACAACACGGACTGTAGGAGAAAGCCCAGAGGAGCAATGAAGACAAAAAGACATGACACCTGTAAAAAGTCAGTGGAGTATTTCTACATAAGAAACCTTGCAGGTGAGTGACGGTCAGTATCTTCCACTACTCCAGCTCTTGCAATAAACCTAGAATCTGCCCAGGGTAGGCCGGACGACCACGCCCTGCTAGTCCACTCCCCACCCAGGGCCTGTTTGTGCAGGGTGACTGCCAACTAGCAGACAATGGACTCAGGATGGGCCGTGTGCCTTTGGTGAGGCTGGCAGAGAGGGACAAAGTGGAACACCAGCTAAGTGCACACACCTGAGAGGCGGAGTTCCAGGTGGAGACTCAAAATGCACCAAGAAACTGTGTGAAGGAAGCTACTCGACCTCTCTGAGCCTCAGTGTCCCCCCTGTAAAATGGGGATCACAGGCATACTTCACAGAGCTGTTGAGGAAGATACATAGAAGTGCCTGTGACAGCCAGTGTCACATTATTAACAAAGTCGTATCCGACTTCAGAATAATCGATGAAAAGAATAATGTGATGAGACCAAAGACGAGATGCCCAGCTTCATAAGCAGCCCCAGCAGCATGAGAATGAGAGGAGCTCCGAGTAAGCAGGGTTCTTCACAGCTCCACTTTAGAGGACGAACATGGGCTACACCAGGATAAGTGGCTGTTGTACAGTGACTCGTGTAGTGAAGGTGGGTCCCTAAAGACACTGTGAAATCCAGTTACACACAGTGGCTCCTAGGAAACAACTACAAAGCAATCAATGCAGCAGTTAAGAATGAGAAGGGGCTGATCAGAGGAGGGTCAGAGCCACAAAATTGATGGAAGACACTTAACCATGGTGAGCGCCCAGCTCTGTCAACAGCTGCTGTGGTTGCACCAGAAGATCAAATGTCTGAGGCAGCCATTGTGGGGACTGCTGGGAACACAGTGGTCACTGCAGCCACACCCCAACAGCAGTGCATCGGAGCACACAGACCCAGAGACTTTCCTCTCAATTAATTCTTGTTTCAAGATGAGGAATATCCTCACGTTACAATGTCTCCTTCCAACACTTGTGGACGAGTGTCATCAGAACCCCCTGAAGAGGTCACAGGCCAGAGTAGGATGCAACACTGGGGGCTGGGGAGCGGTGCTGCACCTGACCACACGGACTACCACCCGGGCCTGTTGAACACGAGAGAAGAACCCGAGATTGCGGTCTAACGAGAATTCCCTGTCTTGCCACATTCAGAGACACTGCAGAGATTCTCATCCTTTCTTTACAAAAATGTTGAAGAATTCATGTGTCATTAATTCATAAAGAGGCAAATTCTTGACAAAGTGACAGGGTCTAGTTTCGATGACCAGGTTTTCCAGTTGTTTTGATAATATTACACATTCAGGAATCGGAAATGTAACCTATTGGGGTGTTTGATATAAACAAGGACTTGTTTTCATTTAAATCAACGCCCAGACTTTTAAGGATGACATAAATCAGAAAAATTGCTAATCATTCCTCCACAGGTTTCAATAAGACTTTTAACTTAATTTACTAATCTCAGGAAAAGAGAATACAGCAATTCAAGTTTTTTGTTTCTGCATTCAAGCGTACAGTACAGCCAAGAGGATGAGCAGAAAAAAATTAACAAGAAAGTCTTGTTTGCATTTTATCTTTTGCAAATGAGCAGGATATTTTATGTTCTGTTCTTTTCACTGATGTAATCAATTTTTAAAGAATACGGTACATCTGACTATCCCAAGGTGTGTTTATCTGGGAAACTTGCCTGAATCCAAAACAGAGATGTTAAAGCTGACGGGTTTCAAATGCTGCCCAGGTGCTGTCTACCACGAACATCCCTCTCGCAAAGCTGGACCACTGGTCTCTTCCTGAGGGATCAGAATCACCACCCATGTCCCTGAGAGACTGGCCACTCAGGCCTGAGCTGAGATTAGGTGATCAATCTAAAGGGCAAAATACTTAAGCTATTCTCATTTTAAGGATGCTGTTTTGGAGGCCTCTGCACTGGAATGGGTTGGTGAAAACGGCCTACTAGATACTTGCCTGGGAATTGATTTGTTCTCCTCTGCTCTTAGTGGATTGTGGGGAAACCAGTGAGTAACCTCACACATGCCTCAACTTCCACATCTGCGAAAAAGGCAAGCAACAGCCAATGTTACCACCCTGCAAACTCTTCAGTTGGGCTTGCAAGAGGGGCCACAAGGGCGAATGTCTCCCAAAAGCTGATGAAATGATGGCACTTTGGCTGGAGAAGGCAGAGGGCAGCAGGCAAATTGGAAAGTTTCTGGGATGTCAAACCAGTTCCCATAAGCACTTTAGAGAAGCGCCTGGCCTTGGACTAGGTAGGAGGCTGTGGAAAGACCCACAGGCACACAGGGGGGAGGAGGAATCAAGCAACGGAGGGAGGCGGTGGGAAGAGGCATGAGTTCAGCTTCAATTTTGGACAAAAGCAGTTGCACGCTGCAGGCCCGCAGCTGCCCATGCAGCTGCCACACCCTCCTAACTCCCTGGTCTCTCTCGTTCCGTCACATCCCTCCGGGACTCAGTCCAGTTGGAGCGGGTGCAGGACCAGAGTCCTGAGTCAACGTCGGTTTTGCCCTGAGGCAAGCCTTCACAGCCCTGCTCCTCCCCCCAGGGCTAGACACCGCCCCGTGCCCAGAGCATCTTGGGAGTTGTAGTCCTGCTGTCCTGCAAGCTCCCAGCAGGGAATGGTTAAGAGACAAAAGCACCAAGCATACACAGCTAGGGGACCCCACTCCCACCTGTCCCTCCACCCCTGGCCCACGCCCCTCTGCTTCTACACCCCACCTTCTACTCCGCCTCTTCTCTATACAATGTCATCTCTCCATGCCTTGCCAATCCCCCAGAGTTGTGCAGTGTGGTTGGGCTGCATCCTTTGGGGCCAGTATTCAGGTAGTGGTGGGGCTCACCAGCCTGGCTATTGCTGAGGTTGCTTGCAGCCCTGGTGGAAGCTCCCTGGCCAGTATTTGAAATGTAAATTCAATATCTAAAATAGAAATACCAGGTGCATGGGATCCTGGAATTTGCCTTTTCAAGGCCATCTGTCCTACCATCCCCTCCATCCATCCAGCCTGCCATGTTCCTCCCTCTGGACCTCGTGATCAGGGTCGCTGCAGAGATCCTCCCCTTGGAACCCACCCACCTTAAGGGCCCATACCCATCATAAAAACTCAAAGCCATGCCACTTGCCAAATTGAGGCAAAAATGGAACCACCCAGGGGGGCCACTCAAGGGTGAGGGCATTACTAGATACTTGGGAGTATTAAAATCCATCTGATGATATCATGAGTGAACGTGTTCCACTTTAAAACAAAACACTGCTGTTATTCTGAGATATTGAGTTAGGATCTTTTTGCAAATATGCCGGATTTAAAATGTTTATTGATGTATAACATGCGTATAGAAATATACGCAGAAGTCATCCATGTAAACCTCAAAGAATTATTACAAAGTGAACACACTTGTGTGACCAAGAACTAGCACCAGCTTCACCCAGGCCCCGACAATCCCTTTCTCCCTCCTTCCTCCCCAAAGGTAGCTGACACCTTACCAGCGAACACTATATATCGAGTTTGTCTTCTTATACAAGTGTTTTATTACAGAACAATTTAAACAATATACAAAATAAACAAAACAGCATAGTAGGCTCGTCACCCAGCTTCAACAACTACTAATCATCTGCCATTTTTGTTTCTTCCACACTCCATCCCATTCCCACATCACTTTATTATTCTTTTAGTCCTTTGTGTGTGTGGGGGGGTAAGAAGTACGCACACTGAAAGGCACAAATCTCAACCTTACATTTTTGGCAAATAAACATGCCCATATAACCTTCACCCCTTTAAGAACAGGATATTTCCATCACCCCCAGAAAACCCCTTCCTGTTCCTTCCTAGGCAATTTCTTCCTTCCCCCGAGGCAACCACTGTTCTGGTTTTTTCAGCATAGGTTCATCTTGGCTGAAATCATCACACGTGTCTTGTTTTCTGTCCAGCTTGCTTCCCTCGGCACGAGGTTGATGAGTCTCTCCCAGCATGTGTGTGTCAGCGTTTGCTCCTCGGCACAGCTGAGGGCGTTCTGCTCTGTGGATGCGCCGCAGTGGGCTCTTCTTCGTCCTGGGGACGTGCAGGTCATCTCCTGTGAACAGTCTTGTACAAACGTTTTTTGGTATGCTGTTTAATTCCTTTATTAGCATTTAAGTGACACACCTTTGCATTTTTTAGTGGTTGGTCCAGATTACAATATGCATCTTTAACATATCACAGCCTACCTAGACTTAATAGTGCACCAGTTTAATCAATGTAAAATATGGAAGACTTGCTACAGAACAGTTCCATTTACCTCTGTCTGTCCTTTGTGCTATTGTTATCATAAATTTTACATCTTCTCATGTTATAAATCCCACAATACAGTGTTATAATTTTTGCTTTCAATAGTCATAGGTCTTTTAAAGTAATTAACATAAAAAATTTATATATTTTGAGGCAGATGATTTGAGGCTCTGCAAATGTATTATTTTTTTTTAATTTCACCCACAGTTTTTGCATTCATCAGTCAGCCTTACCCACAATAATTATTACTGTGGTGTTCTAGTGGCGATTCTCTATTTCATGCTATCCAGCCACATTTATTATTTGGAATTCTGTGAGGAAGATTCCCTCCCTCCTTCTCCCGTCCTTCTTCCTTTCTTTCTCTTATTCTTTTTTATTCCTCTTTCTTTCTTCCTTTCTTATTTAATCTATTTTATGTCAGTATAGACTCATGGATATTTATTTTATTCTCTGTATAATAATCCAATGCTACCATTATTTATTATGTTGCTCACAGTTTTCCAGCTTGAGCCATTGAGAAGTCTTTCAGATTGATTCCTTTTGACACATCTCATCATTTGCTGTGTTTTATTTAAAGCACTTTCCTACTTCTGACACTACAAGATGGTCCAGGTTCATATTGTATTTTCCATCTCCACCCTAGAATTAGCCATTTCTCCAAGAAAACCTGGTTCTTTTTATTGGAGAATGATATTTAGAAACCAAGATCTGGGAGCTAAGTGTGCTCATTGATACTAGGGTGTCAGTGCTTCTGGACCCTCTCAGCAGAGCCTGGAAATGTATGTATGAATATAAACACAGGTATACACATCTATCTATTCATCTATCAATCTATCCATCTATCTGGATAGATATATTAGAAGTGACATGGATTCATACTGATACTTCCAACTCCTATCCAGCACCACAGAGTTTATTCTAGCATTCTCCTTTTGTTTATTTTTAACTTCTTTGACCAACAGTGAGAAATTTAACTCCAGTTAGCTACAATATATTTCCTAATGTGTCAACTAGTTCCAGAATTGCTAATCCATACCCTTATGAAAAACAAACTTACCACCTAGAGTAGAGTGTTTGTGTACATTACTTTAGTTTTACAGTATCCCATCAAAACACTGTCTTCCACTGTAACTTAGGTCAGGACCTTTCATCCCCACCCATTATGTGTGGCTATGTCACATGCTTGTAATACAGTGAGATTCATTTGTCACTGCATTTCATCTGAGTTCCCCAGCATCCTGATTGATTTTTAAAATTTGCAGAGTAAAATTCACTCTTTGTAGTGTACAGTTCTGTGGGTTTTGACAACTTTATGGTCATGTATCCACCTCCACAGTAGCATACAGAGCTGTTTTTTTCACTCCCCAAAATTCTCTCATACTGTCCCTGTGTAATCAACCCCTTCCCCCATTCCATCCCTTGGCAACCACTGATCATTTTTCATCTCTGTAATGCTGACTTTTCTAGAAAGTCATACAAATGAAACCACATACTGTACAGCCTTTTGAATCGGGCTTCCTTCACTTAGAGAAATGCAGCCAAGATTCATCCATGTTGTTGTGTGAATCAAGAGTTTATCCTTTTTATTGCCAAGTAGTATTCTAATGTCCCACTTCACCACAATTTCTTTCTCCATTCAGCTGGTGAAGGAATTTAGTTTATTTTCAGCTTGTGGCAATTATGAATAACATGGTTATGAATATTCACCCAAAGATTTTGTTTAAACATTAGTTTTCAATTTGCTTGAGTAAATCCCTAGGAGTGGGATATCTGAGTCATATAATAAGTGTATGTTTAACTTTATAAGAACCTGCTAAACCATTATCCGAATGCAACTATCATGTTGCATTCCCAGTTCTAGTTGCTCCTTGTCCTCACCAGGACTTGATATTTGCAATTTTATTTTTTATTTCAGCCACCTAATGGGTGTGCGGAATATTATTGTGGCTTCTGCCTCCTTTTTGAAAGTGAGATCTGCTAAATATAGAATCTCGTGTTGACTTTTGGGTTTTGTTTCTGCACTTGAAAGATGTCATTTTGTTGTTGATTTGTCTCTTTTGTTTTTGATAATATATCATCCATCAATGACATTATTTCTCCCTGTATGTAATGTCTTCCCCTGTATATATGTATTTCCCTGACTGCTTTCAAGATTTTGTTTTTATCTTTGGATTTTAGCAGCTTGACTATCATGTGCCCAGGTATGGTTTTATTTTGTATTTTATGTTCTGGGTTTGCTGACTTCCTTGGATCTAAAATTTTAGATTTTCCACCAAATTTTGGAAGTTTTATGCTATTACTTATTGATTTGTCTTTCTGCCTCATTTAATTTTTCTGTCTCTCCCCTCTCTGCAGGGGACTCAATCATCTCACAGGTAAGGCTTTCTTCATTTTTCTTCAAAATTTTTACATTCTTTTGTTCAGACTGGATAATTTCTATTGCTCTATCATCATGTTTCTTCTACTGTTCCTTTTTATTTTTAATTTTATTTACTTATTTATTTTTTGCCCCAAAGTCCCAGTAGATAGTTCTATGTCATAGCTGCACATCCTTCTAGTTGCTGTATGTGGAACGCAGCCTCAGTATGGCCAGAGAAGCAGTGCATCCGTGCGAGCCCAAGATCCGAACCCGGGGCCGCCAGCAGTGGAGCCCGCACACTTAACTGCTAAACCCCAAGGCCGGCCCGCTTCTACTGTTTCTAATGTACATGTAAACTCAAAAGTATTTTTTATATTTAATCTTCCTATTTGGTTCTTTTTTGTAATTTCCACTTCTCTGCTGAGTTTCCAGATATGTTCATTCATTATGAGAATATTTTTCATACCACCTTGATCATCTTTATAATAGCTGCTGTCTTATCCTTGTCAGCTAATTGCAACACCTTGGGGAGAGTTTCTCCTCCCTGCTTTTGGTCATACATGGATTACATTTTCCCATCTCTTCAAATCTCATGATTTTTTAAACTGTGTACTGGAGGGCCGGCCCCATGGCTTAGCAGTTAAGTGTGCATGCTCTGCTACTGGCGGCCTGGGTTCAGATCCCGGGCGTGCACCGAGTCACTGCTTCTCCGGCCATGCTGAGGCCACGTCCCACATACAGCAACTAGAAGGATGTGCAGCTATAACACACAACTATCTACTGGGGCTTTGGGGGAAAAATAAATAAAAAAAAAATTAAACTGTGTACTGGAAACCATGAATGATAGTTATAGAGACTCTGGATTCTATTGTATTCCTTTGAAGAGTGTTGTTATTTTTCTAGCAGGGAGTTAACTTGGCTGGACTGAAACTCCAATCTTCTCTCCTTTACCGTGAGCATAGCTGAAATCCTCATTCAGTTCTTTCATCTACCAATTGCTGTTTTTACACTAAGCCCTCTGGTGTCTACCCTGCATGTGTGTTGTTCAAAGATCTGCCAATTTGGTGTGTGTGTGGGGGGGAGACTTACGTACATATTTTGAGATTTTCCTCTGTGTGTCTCCCTCCCTTCCAGAATTTCTCCCTTAACTTTCCAGCTACTCTGTCAGCCCCAAAATACATCCTCTAACTTTACAAGTAAGACTGTAGTTTTTCCCCTGTCTCGGCCATGTACAGATTTTGGAATGCTTTGAGGCAAAAGACTCAAGCTTGCAAATATCTCCTGGTGCAATTCCCATCATTTAAGGGAAGGCTCCCTGTCAGTTCTGCTTGCTTTCGGAAGACATTTATACATACACACATATATGCATTTAGTATATGTGTATTACATATAAATACATGATTCTATATAAATACATATAATATTTTATGCAGATTTTATCATTGTTATCTGTGAGAGTGTTAGTTCAACAAGCCACTCCACCATTACTGGAAGCCAGACCTCGGTTTTGTTTCTTTTTTAGATTTTATATATATGGAATTAAAAAATCTATAGCCTTTTGAATATAATTTCTTTTATGCAGCATTTTGGTTGTGATATTCATCTATTGCATGTAGCTAGTGTTTGTTCATTTGTTGAAAATAATTAATTTTTTTAAATGGTCATAAAATATACATAACCTAAAATTGACCATTTTAACCAATTTTAAGTGTACAATTCAGTGACATGCAGTACATTCACATTATTGTGTAGCCATAACCTCGAACGATCCACAGAACTATTTTCACCTTGCACTGAAACTCTGTGCTCATTAAGCAACAACTCCCTGTTATCCCTTCCTCTTGCCTTTGGGAAACACCATTCTCCTTTCTATTCCTATGAATTTAAGTTCTCTAAGTACCTTATATGAGTGGAATCATACAGTATTTTTCCTTTTGTGGATGGCTTTATTTCACTTAGCATAAAGTCCTCAAGGTTCTTCCTTGTCATAACATGTGTCAGGATTTCTTCCTTTTTAAGGGTGAATGATATTTCACTGTGTGTATACACCACATGTTTTTTGTCATTTCATCTGTTGATGGACACCTGGTTTACTTCCAGCTTCTGGCTATTTTGAATAATGCTGTTAAGAACATGGGTGTACATTTATGTCTTTATACCTCTGCATTCAATCATTTTGGGTGTATGCTCATAAATGGTGTTCTGAGATTCATTTTTTCACACGTGGGAGGGTTCCCCACACCTCCAACAAGCAATTCTTGGAATGCCAGCTAGTCGTCAGATAATTCAACTCAATTTGATACTGTCAACCCAGAGATACATCAGATTCCACAGGTTGAGGGCTTAGTCCTATAAGACTGCACACCCACCCTACCTCACCTCAACTTCAGATGCCGGTTACAAGCCCAGGCTGTTACCTGTACTTCTGACTGACTGGCTATAAACCAGAGGTTCCCACAACCTCCTCATTGGGTGTGATTAATTTACTAGAGTGGCTCACAAAACTCAGAGAAACATTTACTAGATCACCAGTTTATTATAAGAGGATATGACTCAAGAACAGCCGATGGAAGTGATGCATAGGGAAAGGTATGTGAGAAGGGGCATAAAGTTTTCATGCCATATCCAAGTGCACCACTCTCCAAGCACTCCTTGTCATTGCCAACCTGGAAGCTCTCTGAACCTTCTTCTATTGGGATTTTAATGGAGGCTCTGTCACATAAGCATGATTAATTATTAACTCAGTTTCCAGCCCCCCTCCCCTCTCTGCAAGATAAGGGGTAGGGCCAAAATTTCGAACCTTCTAATCAAGGCTTGGTCTTCCTGGTGACCAGCCCCCATCAAGGAGCCATCCAGAAGCCCACCCAGAGTTGCCTCAATAGAACAAAAGCTTCTCCTAGTGTTCTTATCAATTAGGAAATTACAAGGAGGTAGGCCCCGTGGCTTAGCAGTTAAGTGCACACGTTCCACTACTGGCGGCCCAGGTTCAGATCCCGGGTGCGCACCGATGCACCATTTCTCCGGCCATGCTTAGGCCATATCTCACATACAGCAACTAGAAGGATATGCAAGTATGACATACAACTATCTACTGTGGCTTTGGGGAGAATAAAGGAGGAAGATTTGCAATAGATGTTAGCTCAGAGCCGGTCTTCCTCAGCAAAAAGAGGAGGATTATCACGGATGTAAGCTCAGGGCTGATTTTCCTAAAAAAAAAAATGGAAATTACAAGGGTTTTAGGGTCTCTGTGTCAGGAATGGTGTCAAAGACAAATATTAGAATAAGAGTTGCTCCTAGTGTTCTTATCATTTAGGAAATTACAAAGTTTTAGGAGCTCTGTGCCAGGAACTGGAGGCAGAGACTGATAAATATATTTTCTATTATTTCAGAACCCATAAGTGGAATTGCTAGGTCATATTGTGAATTCTATTTTTAATTTTTGAAGGAACTGCCATACTGTTTTCCAGTTTAAGTTCTCACCTTCATTGCACAAGTGGTCTAATTTCTCAACATCCTTGCCAACACTTGTTATTTTCTGATTTTGTGATAGTAACTATGCTAATGGGTGTGAACATGTATCTCATTGTGGTTTTATTTTTCATTTTCCTGATACTTAGTGATGTTGAACAACTTTTCATGTGTTTACTGGCCATTTTATATCTTGTTTGGAGAAATGTCTATTCAAGTCCTTTGTGCATTTTTAAATTGGGTTGTTTTTTTATTGTTGAGTTGTAGGAGTTCTTTATATATGCTAGATATTAATCCCTTATCAGATATGTGATTTGCAAATCTTTTCAACCATTCTGTGCTTTACCTTTTTACTCTGTTACTAGTATCTTGTGATACAGAAAACGTTTCATTTTGATGAAGTGCAATTTGTTATTTTTTTTGTTGCTTATGTCTTTGGTGTCATAGTAAAGAAATCATTGTTGGCAATGGCATTTGGACCCAATGACATGCAGCTTTTACCCTGTGTTTTCTTCTAAGGATTTTATATCTTCAACTCCAACATTTATATCTTGGATCCATTTTGAGTTAATTTTTGTATATGGTGTAAGGTAAGTGTCCAACATCATTCTATTGCATGTGGGTATCCAGTTTTCCAGCACCATTTGTTGAAAAACTTATCCTTTCTCCAGTGAATGATCTTTGCACCCTTGTCAAAAATCATTTGACCATATATGCAAAGGTTTATTTCAGGGCTCTCTCTAATATTTCATTAGTATATTGTGTGTATTTATGCCAGTACTGCACTGTTTGATTACTTTGTAGTAAGTTTTGAAATCAGGAAGTGTGTGTTCTCTAACTTTGTTCTTTTTCTAGATTGTTATGGCTATTCAGGGTCCCTTGAGTGTCCATATGAATTTTAGGATAGATTTTTCTATTTTTGCAAAAAAATCATTGGGATTTTTACCTCCATGAGTAAGTTGATTCTTAAGTATTTTACTCTTTTTGATGCTATTGTAAATAAAAATGTAAAGTTTTTAAATTTCTTTTTCAGATTACTTGTTATTAATGTAGAGAAGAACAACTAATTTTTGCAAGTTAATTTTCTGTCCCACTACTCTGCATAATTTATTAGTTCTAAATTTTTTTGTGAAATTTTTAGGGGTTTCAACATATAAGATATTATGTGTAAATAAATATAATATTACTTCTTCCTTTCCAATTTGAATGCTATTTCTTTCTTTTTCTTATCTAATTGCTTTGGCTAGAACTTCTAATACCATGTTGAATAGAAGGGTGAAAGTGGGCCTTCTTGCCTTTCTCCTGATCTTAGATAAAAACATTTCAGTTTTTCACCCTTGAATTCGATGTTCTCTGTGGATTTCTGTATATGGCTTTTATTATGTTGAAGTAGCTTCCTTTTACTCTGAGGGTTTTTTAGTGTTTTTAACATGAAAGCATGTTTAGTTTTGTCAAACGCCTTTTCTGCATCCATTGAGGTGATCACTTTTTTTCCTTCATTCTGTTAATGTGGTTAATTACATTGATTCATTTTCATATATTGAAACATCCTTGTATTCCAGGAATAAATCCCACTTAAAAATGATGTATAATCCTTTCAATATGCTGCTGAATTTGCTTTGTTACTATTTTATTGAGAATTTTTGTATCAATATTCATGAAAGATATTGACCTATAGTTTTCTTTTCTCTTAGTGTCTTTGGCTTTGATATCAGTGTAGTATTAACCCCATAGGATGACTTTAGAAGTATTCTCTCCCCTTCAACTTTTTGAAAGAGTTTGAAAAGAATTGGTGTTAGTTAATTAAAAAAAAGTCTTTGAGCCTAGGAATAAATTCAGCATAAAATAAATACAAATAAATATTTTTTAAAATGTGAAAAAGTCTTTTCCTAAAAAAATTAAAAATTAAGCAAGTACATCATTTATCACTTTATTTCTAAAAATTGTTTGTAACCTAATAGTAAGCATGAACAAATTATTAGAATTAAAATGACTCAAGTGTTAATTTTCTTCATTGTAAATTTTCTGACATAAGTATTTGATGCCATCATGTATGACATTTTTTATGAAAAAAATGGCCATTTTTTGTAGTATTTGAAAACATTATGAATTTTCCCAGTGGCCTCTCACAATACTCTGATATGCAAAGTTATCTTTTCAGCATGTATATCTTATCATCGTCTTTAACAAATTAACAAACTCTGTCAGGTGTTAATTAATCAACTACTTTTCATATGATTCAGGTTCTCCACCATCAACTTCTCTAACCATCAGGAAATTCTACAACTTCTGCAAGATTAACAATTTTACCATATTGTATTCATCTCGTGTGGTTTAAAACATCCAAAAATCATTGATAAACTGACCCTGCCCAAACTAAAGTATGGTGAATTATGAAAGATGGTCTCTGTTAAGTGGGGAGGGATTTCAGGTTGAACTTAATTTTATAATTGGTCAATTTATTACAGTGTATTGTTCTGTTATGTATTTCACTTCCTTTTTTAAAAAAGTGATAGTTGAGGGCCCTTAGATAATAAAAAGTTGAGAAAATAAGAGACACTATAAGCTTCAAATATTTTCAAGCATAAGATGCAGTAAGAACTAAAACTAAGAAATGGCAGAGGAAATAGAGATAAGATGATAAAATTTCAAAACTGAATCTATAATAACATCTCAATGGCTACTGTTGTGGTGCCAAGAAGATGGTGAAATCAAAGCATTCGTAAAAATGATAATAAACAGACAGCAAAGAAAAAAGACTGAATTTTTTTTTGTGTGTGTGTGTGTCAGGAAGATCAGCCCTGAGCTAACATCTGTGCTAATCCTCCTCTTTTTGCTGAGGAAGACTGGCTCTGAGCTAAGATCTATTGCCAATCTTCCTCCTTTTTTTCCTCAAAGCCCCAATAGATAGTTGTATGTCATATTTGCACATCCTTCTAGTTGCTGTATGTGGGACTTGGCGACAGCATGGCCGGAGAAGCAGTGCATCCGTGTGCGCCCAGGATCCGAACCCGGGCCGTCAGTAGCGGACCGCACGCACTTAACCACTAAGCCATGGGGCCGGCCTGAAATGGTTTTTTAGACATAGCAGATTTCAGAGCATATTACTTGAAAATAAAACAATCAGTTAGTGAGGTTGAAGCAATGTGGTTTTCTTTTAAACTTGCTCATTCCATGGGAGCATCAATAAAACCCCTCCAGGAGTAGCTGACACTTGCCTTCCGCCTGAGCACCAGCTGTAATTTCTTTAAGCATGAGACTCTCGGGCAACACCATAGCCCTCAACTCTGTTTAGTTGAGAAAAGGCTTTATGAGTCCTGTGTTTTTTCTAGAGTTATGGAGCTCCCAGACTTATTAACTACAGGGAGAGAGTAAGAGTCAGAACACATTCAATAAACTCCAGTGTGCTCAGGTGAGAGGACAGGTGCCTGAACTCACATCTGAAGAATTTAGAGGATGCTTTCTGACTCTGCTTCGTGCCTCTGACTAAGCAGTCCTGGACATCCCCGTTACAGCCACGGAATGACACAGGCAGCCTTGATGGAGCAGAAGTCCTCCTATGTCCATCATTTGTGCAGAGCAAACTGGCTTAAGACCTCTCGTTTCCTGCTGCAGTGGTAATTTACAGAGATACAGAGCTGTCATCTAGTGAATAAGAATAAAACAGCAAGGTGTTTGACACGAAAAGTGACATTCTGAGTTTTTTCAAAAAGAACAGTGAAGCACTAAAGTTGGTAAAGTTGACAGGATGTGGCACACGAAAGTTATAGTAAACATTAATAATGTGTGGGTGAACTAATCAGTTGCTCTCTATGTCTCTAAAACATGTCTTGACATCTGACTCATAAATAGTACAGTTTAAATATAATAGAATATCTTTGGATATAACTTCTCATCTCATCTCATCCAATGCTGTTGGCAGGAGCCGGTAATAAATAGCCAGATGGTGAGAACCCATGTTGAAGCACCATTTTTATCACAGTGGAGAGAATATGAGGCAGAACCCAACGGACTGATGTTCAGATCTTCCCTCTTACCCTTGATCAATTTTGTAAACATGGTTTTCTTTATCAAATATGAATTATAACAGTTACTTTAAAGGATTATTGTAAGAATTGCATAAGGGAATACAGTAAAGGAACTGGCGCACAGTAGATTGATAGTTAATTCTCCTTCCCTGTTTCTCTTCTAAGAAACATACAGAAATAATCTAAGAAGAGAACCCGTGTATAAAGTAAACTTATGACAAAAATTCAATGGCTCCTGAAGTAAGGGACATCATTGTTGAATGCTTAACCTCAACTGCCTCCAAATACTGTTAACTCTCAATTAATTTTATGTGTTTTCTGTCTTCCAGACACTTCACTGGCTACAAGGAAAGGAGAAGTGTGAAATTGAAATTGATTTCACCCATGAATGGTCTAGCTGTAACATCAGGTTTTTTAAATCACCTAGTTTTTCAGGTTTCCTGCTTATTCCTGTATATTTTACCATGGTTCACAGCCCGAGAAAATTAGAAAATCATTATAATTTTACACACATGAGTATATATCTTGACTATTACAGCTCGACTCTTAATATATAGAGCAATGTTGTACATGTTTTGTCCTTGTGGATAGTACAGAATACTTTTGTCCAGGTTTTCTTTGGCATTATCATTTATAATGAAAAACTCAGTAATATATGCCCTGGAGATAAGGGTTTAGAAAAATCTAACATACTATCCTCGTCATGCCTCAAAAAAAATAAAATAAAATAAATAAAAAGCTATAAAAATAATGAGAGGATATTTTGAAGGCACTATTTTTCTTAATTATTTCCAACTTTATTTCCCTTTACCTCTTTTTAATCATTCTCTGTCTTATTTGCTATTGGCTAATCATCTTACAGTAATTAAACCACCCTCAGCTGAGTCCCCCATGCCTCTTCAAGTGCCCCAGCCTGATGTAGGTCTCAGCTCTGACAAGAAGAAGCTGGAAAACCAGTTTTGTGGCACTATTCTTAAGAATATCTTTACTATGACAATAATAGCTATATTTTTGAAAGGCACCAGTGGGTTACAAAATGAAGTACTCGACCAATGTTGTATCCTCATTTTCCCTCCAGGGGGAGCACAACTTTCATGTGTAATGCAGGGCTGCTGCTTTATTGTTTTTTCCTTTCAAGACATTTTATTTCTTGTAAAACATAATAGGGTTAATAGTGATATATGAGTAACAATATAAACTTATAGACAGCAAAAAGATACTATTTTAGAGTCATAATTTTATATACTGTAACAAACAGTAATACTTTCATAATGTAATATCTTGATTGATCATAAAATTTTTCCTGGCTCATTTTTATGCTAATTCATTTATTAGATTACCAAATATATACTTTTATGATCTTTATTTTCAATCAATATAATTGAAGGGACATCAGTTGTTCTTGGTACGTGAAAGGTCACAAAAAATTTTTGATAATTTATAAGTTTGAGAAGGATCTTTCTACTTTTTATAAGAGAAGTCATTTAATATTTGGGAAAGTTCTCAAAAATCATCAATTCTTTAATTTTACAGAAAGGAATACTACGTTCCAGAGAGCCTAAGTACGTTGTCACACACTAACCAGAAACAGACCTGGGCCTAGAACTCAGGTCTGAGTCACCTGACTTCTACTGGACCACACTCAAGGGCGCACACCCTCTTCTTACTGGTAATTTCTAATACTAAGTTATTTTCAAAAGCGCCGTTGATAGAAAGTGTAAATAAATAAAACAGATGATTTTATATAAAAAAGTAGCAATTGCTACTCACAATTTCTATTCCATATGAGTGTTTCCTTTCTTGAAGTTTTCTTTTTTTTAATAGTAAGCCCATTTTGGTAACAAGAAAAAAGACATGAAATTTGGCTTCTTTAGTAACAAAAAAAAAAGCTTCTGTTGAAATTAAAAAGACACTAACTAATGTTTCATCTACTACAGCAACTTAAGAATATTATTGGATTTTGGAAAAGCTCTGAGAGATTTTTTTAAAACTCATATCCATGTGACTATTAGTCCAGCCAGGCACATCTGCACATGACATCTCCTAGAGTGTCCAGTTTTCTACTGGATCCAGCTGTTGTCAGGCCCAATGCTCTGGCTGGGTAGAGAATGATGCAGCTTCTGAAAAGCATGTGCTCAGTTCCACTTCAAGGCTGATTTTCTCTGCAAAGTCTAAGTGGAAGAAAACATCCCTTTCCACCTGACTGGATTCCCCTGCAGGCTTAGAGAAACAAGGTGGCCTAGTCAGATGGGCAGACAGGAAGATAAATGAGAGTCTGTCACAATTTTATGATAAATAAGAGAGAAAAGTATTTGACATCCTAACAAGATTTTCTTACCTGTTGAACAGCATCTGAACATATTTTTCAGAGTTTCCAAAATAGCAGATTGAGATTCTAGGTTGGAAAGGAAGAAGATAGTCAATATATTAAAAAATAAATTTTCTCATTTCCTCAATCGGAAAACAAAACTAAATAAAATATATCTTTAACCATAAGTACCAAAAACATCCAGTTTATCTTCCAGTTATAATTCTGTGTTATGAGAACATGAATACTTTTCAATATATTTAATATGTACAGTGACTAACACTCATGCCTTTAATTACTTTTGAATTAGACTAGCCCTATGCCCTTATTGACAGACATGAATCATAATTACTTTTCTCAATTCCTAGTTTCTATTTTGTGTCAGAGAGTACCTGCTGAGACATTCACTTTTTATATTATTCACTTAGCATAAGTCTGTAAAATGATGGACGACAACTCAGCCATCTTGAAGGATGGGGTCTCAAATGCTATATCTCACTATTGACAAATCACCTTCTGGTTTGAATGAGAGACAATGAGCACTGTCACAAGAGACACTCGGAAAAAAGGGATCTTGCTCCTTTTGTCTGTCCTTTGGGAGTCTGTGAGACTGCAAACTCTTCGTACTGGAAAACCTAAGTGAGGACCAAGTCCAGGAATCTTTTTAAAGCTAAGGGACACTTTCTTCTACGTGAAGCTTGCATCGAAGTTTATAAACATAAGAAAAAAACAAAGAGCCTTCAGGGCCAGCTGGGTGGGGAAGCGGTTAAGTGCGCGCGCTCTGCTGCAGCGGCCCAGGGTTCACCGGTTCGGATCCTGGGCGCGCACCGACGCACCGCTTGTCAGGCCATGGTGTGGTGACATCCCATATAAAGTGGAGGAAGATGTGCATGGATGTAAGCCCAGGGCCAGTCTTTCTCAGCAAAAAGAGGAGGAGTGATAGATGTTAGCTCAGGACCGATCTTCCTCACAAAAACAAACAAACAAAAACCAAGAGCCTTCAGGAATATCCAGCGCTCCATGGATCGGAGTCTGAAAACCACTCATCTTTTCCGTCCTCCGCATGTTACAGATGAAACATAACACAAACAGTTGGTGACAACTTGAAGACTAGAGTTCGTCTCCTGACTGTCACATCACTCCCACCCCCGACTGCTGTGCAGACCAGACGCCTGACAAGAT
Organism: Diceros bicornis minor; assembly: GCF_020826845.1. Lineage (NCBI taxonomy): Eukaryota > Metazoa > Chordata > Mammalia > Perissodactyla > Rhinocerotidae > Diceros > Diceros bicornis. Next base: position 885,535 of record NW_026691045.1, read on the forward strand.
ACAGCAGTCACTCCTGGGGATAATTTAGACATTCCCAATTTAGCAGCATTTTAGTTGATGTACTTGACAAGACTATAGAAAAACAAAAGGTATTTACTACTTAAATTGTATAACGTATAGTTAAATGACATTGAAAGTTTTCATTTCACTTACAGCACAATTTTGATGGGCCCAGGGGCCTTCTTTCATCTGCTCACCCTCCCTGGCATCTCAAACCTTCTCTGCCTTTCTCCTCTTGCTCACTGTGCTCCAGCCACACTGGCTTCTTGCTGCCCAACAACATCCGAGTCACACTTCCTCCACAGCATCTCTGCAGCCCTGGGATATCTGCATGTCCTCCTGCTCTGTCCCTTCCCTCTGGGCCTTGCTCCAGCCTCCCTGTGCTCTCTAATTAAAGTAGCAACCCACTCACTCTCTAGCTCTCCCCATTGCCTGTCGCTTACCTTCTTCTTGACACAGATCATCACACGATAGACTATGTAATTCACTTGTCTGCCTACTTATCCATTATCTCACTTAGCCAACAAAAACAAGTTCTGTGAAGACAGAGATTTTGTAGAAAAATTTTTCCTTAGTGTATCCCAAGCCTGGCATACAGTAGGTGTTTAAATATTTGTTGAGTAATTGTAAGAGGGAATGAAAGTAGTGATCAGAAGAATGATCACACCATGGAAGTCGGTGCCACCATGAAGAGTGGGTATCCTGGGAAGGGAAAGAGGGAGGAAAGATTTTATATCGGGCAACACGAGTACCACTGTGCCTTTACTGCTTCCTGCACCTCAGCTTGTCGACGTAAATAATCCATAATCAATCTATAAATCAAAATTGGGGTGAGTTTATTATGAGCCAACTTTTGAGGACCATGACCTGTGGCCTTCCTTCCCTAAGGAAGGAAGGTCACCGAAGAAGTGGTGTGTACAGAGCGGTTATATACCATCAAAGAGCATGTATTGCAAGTGATTGCAATGTCCCTTTTACAATAGCCACGAGATCAGCCCTGCCAGATTGCCCTGCCAGAACAGCTATTGATGGACACAGCGGGGAGCAGATCTGTTGTCTCAATGGGCATGGCTGGTGTCACGTCTGTTGTCTGGAGCTGGGTGATCACAGGATGACTGCAACAATCAAATCCTAGCCGAGGGAGAAATGCTTATCCTTAAGGAAATGCCAATGAGGGGGAAGTTACATTCTTATCTTAAGGGCATTTACTCTTCTCTTTGGGACATGGCAAAGCAGATACACAGTGCAGGCGACAGACCCTTTTGGAAAAACAAATTCAGACTGAATTAGCTTTACCCCAAATGGCTTCCTCATGTGTTCCATTATATCCTATTGCTTGCCATTTATTTATCAAGCTCAGTATGTCTTTCAAACAGAAATCATCGAGAATAGCATGAAGTAGTCACTTACCAACAGATGTCACTGTGGCAACAGAATATGAACAAGTGACCTTCAAATATAACCATTCTCCCAAATACTGTATTTCAGTGATATAATCAAAAAGGGATTCTTCTCTCTTATACTGACACATCTCCACTCTGAACTTAGCATTAGAGGTAGTCAATTTTGAATAAAGACCTTTAACATCAAAGCCAGCAAATAGTTCTTGTTAAAGCAAATCCAAACTCGGGAAAACTTTTGTTTTCAGTCACCTCCAATCCTCTCAAACTCAAGATAAGGTCTTGGTTTTGTGCAGATGGAGAAAAGCTTCTCTTCCTCTTTTTCTATTCAGATAGTGCAGGGAAGATCCCAAGGTGTCTCCTGGTGGAACACTAACAGTTCTTCACATTAGAAATGCATGTAATGTTTCCTAGCTTCTTTTCTATAGGCCAAGGTCTGATGAGCTGCCCCAAGGAGCAAACATCTGGGCTCCAGCAGTAAATAAGACTCTGTGCAGTTTACCACAACAATGAACTACGAAGATGTATCAGGAAATATTTTGAACACCTACACTTAAGCTCTCAGTTTCCCTCTGTCTAATTCCATGGCTACCTGAACTGAATTCACTCTTCATCCCCATCCCATTTGTGATAGTTTTTATTTCCTTGAATCAGCATGTTATAACATCTAAGAGAAATTTATCAAAATACTCTCTTCAAAATAGCGAGCTGAGGGCCGGCCCCGTGGCTTAGCGGTTAAGTGCGCGTGCTCCGCTGCTGTTGGCCCGGGTTCGGATCCCGGGCGCGCACCAACGCACTGCTTCACTGGTCATGCTGGGGCCGCGTCCCACGTGCAGCAACTGGAAGGATGTGCAGCTGTGACATACAACTATCTACTGGGGCTTTGGGGGGGAAAAATAAAAAATAGATAAAATCTTTAAAAAACATAGCTAGCTGAAGTATAGGAGTTGTAGAGGATCAAGATTTTAAGGTGAATGTGATGTACAGAGTAACTGTACTACAAAATAAAAAGAAAATGAATGAGAACAATAAGAGACTGAGAAAAATAAGGAGAAGGAATATAATAGAGAGTAAAAGTAAGAAAAAGAGAAAAAAGAAGAAAGAAGGTGTAGGAAAGAGAGAGAGTCAGGAGAAGCATGAGAAATGGCAGAAAGGGGCACGAGCAGAGGGCAGACACCAGGCTCAGGGCGAATGAAAAGTCAACTGGTTTCTGAGCAGGGCTCAGTTCTAGAGTCACTGGGCTGCATCTGAGAACTCCACTCAGTTCTAACATCCTGAGAAAGACCATGCCTCATCCAAACTCAAACAACACTGGCTACCAGCGCTCTCCTCTCCCAGGACCTGCTGGAGCTTTGAGAACTGCCTCTCTCAGCTCTGGGACTGACAGAGTCCCCATTAAATATTCATCAACTGGGATGGTTGTTTTGAAAGAGTAACCCAGAGGGAGCTCTATCAAGGGTAAATTTAAACCTGCCAACTCCTTCACTCATCCTTTCAAAGAATTAAGAAACCAAAAAAAAAAAAAAAACCCTACTGTTAAGCAAAGTAGCAGAAAACTTTCCTGGCAAACGTTAAATGTTCCATCTTTTTTGAAGTTACCTCACAAAATTCTGAGCATAGTCTAAACTTCTGGGCTCCCTACAGTTCCAAACATGTTTCAGAAATGATCTCTTTTTCATCACAAAGTAAGCCTATGCCTTATAAAGCAAAATAAACTTGGATGAGTTTTAACTTGTAGAGAGAGGACAGCAAGAAAAAGAGTAGGATGTGCCTCTCTGCTATGAAGGATAATAAATAAAATCACACCAAAATATACAAAATATAGGCCGGCCCTGTGGCTTAGCGGTTAAGTGCACACGTTCCGCTGCTGGCGGCCTGGGTTCAGATCCCGGGCGTGCACCGACGCACCGCTTCTCCGGCCATGCTGAGGCCGCGTCCCACATACAGCAACTAGAAGGATGTGCAGCTATGACATACAACTATCTGCTGGGGCTTTGGGGGAAAAAATAAATAAATAAAATCTTTAAAAAATATATATACAAAATATGCCTCTAAAACTGAAAGAAGCAGACTCTAAAGAGTTTTACATTTTAAGTAAAAATGCACTTATATAAAATTATACATCAGTTTGACTAAAATAAAATTAATTTTATAGAAGAAGAATTCATTAAGTTTCATTTAAATAGCATGACATGATTAGCTGCATAATAAATGGTAGATATTTTAATTCGGGTATACCATGTTCTTCCACCAATGAGGGTGGGCTTAAACTTGTAGTTTTCCTAAAAGGCACCAACCGTATGTTCTGCTTATTTGATTATTTAATAGTATGGATCTGCTCCTCATTGCCAATGAAGGATGTCTACACACACGCTTTAGCTTGCATATGTAAGGGGAAATGCAGGATGAGTTTATAAAAAGAAAAATTGAAAATGAGCACTGTCTTTAGGAGACGTAGTCAATCTGTTCAAGAACATTTTCTCCCTTGGTCAAGTGAGAAGCTGAAAGAGAGAATGCTATCAGCCTCTTCCTTGGCCCCTTATAGAATTCTGCATTACCTCAATTAAACTTATGCTAAAGTGTTTGTAATAAACTTGGAAATGAGTTGATGATACTGTATTTGCATTACATCACGCAGACTATCTTTCATTAGGCATGATTCAAAACACTTTTTTGGACATTAGAGGGCATACAAGTTTTGCTTCTCTGACAGACTGTAGCTTTTAATCTCATGGACATGAAATGATAGAGAATTGTTCCCATTTCCCTTTCTACTTTAAACCTGAGTGATAAATTTCCAACTACTTTTAAAAACTGCAGGTCCTTCTGAAACACATTTTAGTGTGCTGGTTTACCTTAGCTTCATTTCTTTGTTCTATCCTAAACTCCTTTCAGTTTGATCTATGTTCCTTTGTATTCCTTTTGTATACCTAGATATTTAAAATTTGCTCTAACCTATATTGGAGAAATGTTGAGTTACAAATCTTTCAGCCAGCATGTAAACTCAATTTTTAGGATTTCTACACAAAAAGTTTCTGTCATGTTTCTACCAGCTCTCCTTCCATATATTTTCCTCCACGATTTCCTGCAACAAAATTGCCTTTCTAAAAACCAGTCCTCTGTTCACTCTCTTAGCCTGTCACATTTTCATAGAAAAATAAAGGACTGGATTTTCCAAACATGCAACATGAATGATCAAGTGCTGATTCACACCTAGATATCCTGCTCCTGTTCTCCATGAATTTTAAAACTAAAGTTAATTATCTATTTCATTTTGTCTCAATCTATTGAGTAACCTTGGCACTGAGCCCCTAAACTGGTCCACAGCTTGCTTCAGCAGACACAAAACTCTCTCTCAAATGCTTGCATTCATGTGCTGAGTAGGTATTGTATTTATTTAGATCTTATTCAACAAAAGATCTTCATTGATTCACTCAAATACTTATGTATATATTATGTGCCCAAAGGTCTTGAAATGTTGGGGGTCTGCAAGGAAGACAGATATGTATAAACAGATAAATTACGCTATGGAAATAATTTGATAGAAAGAGATATGAATAAAATGCCATGGGACTCCAAGAAAAAGAACCTCCATGGGTTGACCTACAACTAAGATATATAGCAATGTACTGGGGTTTTGAGGGAAAAAAAAAAAAAACCACCATGTGTGGTGGATAGGGTTTATACCATATAACTAAAGGAAAATGAAAAGAGAGAAGATAAAGAGAAAACAAGATAAACGGAAAGGTTTTCTTCTTCTTAATGTTTCTGCCACCAACTTTTGGAGTACACTGCTTGCTGATGTCCTTTCTAGCCAGTCTTATCCTTCAGCCGGCTTCTAAAGACTTCAAAAATTCACTTGTAACAAGCTGGGGTTCTCCGCGCAGACAATGCCAAGTATGTAGGGAGCCAGGAGGTGAGCAAAAGATTCACAGGACTCTGCAGCCATTCTGCAGCTCAATGGTGGGGAAGGACACCATGGCATCACCTTGGCCTTTCTTTCCAAGTTCACATAAAGGAGGGTCGGTTCCTTCCTCAATATATGAAGGTGGAGATAAACCTCTTTCACAGAATGGATTATGGAAAAATTAATGTGAGAGCCATGAAAAAGGCAGAGGAGATAGCACCATGAATCTGAAGTAACTGGACATGTGAATTAGTAATCAATATAAAGAAGAGCTGAAGACAAGAAAAAGGGCTAAAAACAAGTTCATAATTTTCTAAGATGGAAATGCAAGTCTTTCTTCTTCAAAAGAAAAATGTCATTGAACACTTTCCATTAAAATAAAATTGAAAGGGGCCCCATGTTGTAAATAATGGTTTTAACCATGATGTCCTTACACAATAATGTGTAGCAATCAGCTGTTAAGTGCACTGCAAATTGTTCATTCCTTAACAATCATGTTATCAAAGCTTGCAATTGATATATATATTTTAGTAAATTGTAGACTGTGTGCAAATTTGTGACCATATTATTGACAATGTGACTCTTACAACTGAAATCATGACTAGGAGAGAGAAGGTGGTGTGACCCTAGATTGCTAGAATCACAGCAAGAAAAGTTAAGAAAGTGCCATCAGGTCATTTGGACAAAAGAATGCTATATGCCTGTTGGGTTTATAACAGATTAATTGGAGAAAAACAAGTCACTACAGTAAATTATTGTCTACTTACCTCAGTCACCCTCTCCAAGAACACATATTTTAAAATGAGACATGTTGTTAAATTTAAAATTACCGGTTCTGGCATTTTAGAAACTATATCAAATAATGAAGTAAAAATTAGCTTACAAACATCCTGGTATCAATTCCAGCTACCATCTTTTACCAAACTAAAACTCTAATTATCACTAATTCACTTGCAATCTAGTCCTCCTCCAATATACAAAATCAACAACTTCAAATGTTTCATAACTTTTTTTAACTTTCCCTAAAATTTGAGAAGATAATATAAATATATCTCTTGGAAAAGTTGAGAAAGATAGAGACACAAGGAAAAGTAAAGATGAAAATATTACCTTAATAAATGATGTAAAACACAAGATATGAACAACTGTTAAAAGAATTCTCTGTGAAATTGATAATTCTACTATCTGTACACCTGCTTATTACCTATCAGTAATTTGATACATAAACAAATAGAATAGTGTATTTAATGGGATCAATTCTTTCAGTTGTGTGCTTTTCCTTTTAAAACTACAACTGCTTTTATGTGCTGGCTTTATTTTCAGGTGGTGTCACATTAGAACACCCTCATCTCTGAAGATTTTTGCAATAAGGAACTCTACCTTGGCCCTTGATCATCTGTACTCTGTGTTATGATAAAATCAGAGCCCTACATGGAACAATGTTTCCTAAATCCTATCTCCCGTGTGTTGTTCATGTCAGGGAGTATATTCCACCAAGTAAACACTAAACAGTATTTCAAAAGCATGGGATATTAAAAGGAGTACATGCAGGGTTGGGTGTGGGACCCCATTCAGTGCCTCAGTGCCAAGAAGAAAGAGTTCCAGAGACTGGGATAAAAATAAGAGGTTATGAGCGGGAGGATCCCTCTGCAGGCCATTAAGCAGGAGCCTGGAATAAAACTGTTGACACCATGGACCATGGTTGGTTTGACAGGGAACTCACGAGGAAGTGAAGGACATGAAATAATGATAATTATAATAACAGCAGCAAACACTTCTACTGAGCCAGGCACTACACTCTGAATGTTAATTCTGTGCTTGAAGATACATTAACACACATAATCCTCAAAATATCCCGACGTAGTAGATGTTGGTCTTTTCACAATTATATAGATGAAGAGACTGGGTGCAGTGGCTAGAAAACTCATCCAGGTTACACAGCTCATAAATGGCAGAGCCCAAGCTCAATGCTGTTATGTTGTGCTCTTTTACTACAACTCCAAGTTAAGTCTCTAATGACTATTTCCACTTGGCAAGTGCCAAGACCTTAGTAGTCCCTCCATGGAGGTAAGAATGGGCATGGCGGGGACACAGCTGAGGGAGGCTAAAAGACCCGAGGTGTGGCACAGCAGTTGTCAAGTGGTTCCCTTCGCAGAAGGGGGCAAGAACACACCCCAAAAAATTGGCAGCAGGCACCAAGGCTCTTTCCACCGGACATGATCCCACAAGGAAAGGGGCCCGGCGCAGGTGGATGAGCCAATAGGCAAGCCTCCTTTGGAAAGAGCACGTGATCTGCGCCAGCCTTCATGTCGCCCTGGGTGTGGCACATGCACCCTTAGTCAGAGGGCCTCATGCCACACTCTGGCGAGGATTTCTCCCTAGAGCCATGGCCAAGGACTAGGAAGGCCAGACCTTCCTGACTCCAGAGAGGAGGCTGGGAGCTGTTGTGGGAAGGGATTGCCCAGTAGGGCCAGTAGGGCCAGTAGGACCCTGGCTCCCTAGCCCTGCAGTGCCATACGCCTGTCTCGGCACTTCTGACTTCAAGAGCCTTTCCTACACCTGGCCTGGCTGCAGTCGCAAAGTGGAGGTGTGGGGTGAAGCAATAGCTTTGTCTTTCCAGGAAGAAATGAGCCAGGGGACGAAGCAGCTGGCCAGGCAGAGCCTTGAGCTTGAAGCCCGGTACGCCTCTGGCCATCAGAGCCAGAGCAATGCTTTCAAGGCAGGGAAGCGGCCTTCAAGCTGAGTGGGAGTGGGGGAGGGGAGGGAGACAGCAGCTGAAGCCAAGTCCAGAAGGACGGCGATGAAACCGCTGCAGCTGGGTGGCGCCAGCCGGTCAGAGCCTGGCGGGTGGGCGGGGCCTTCACTGCGGACCCCCGAGGCCAGCCCTAGGCCCCGCCGATCGCGCACACGCCCTTGGCCTGTACGGGGGTGTGGAGGGTTGAACCCAAGCCCGCAGGGCTCCTGGAGCGGTCAGAGAAAGAAGGGCCCATGGGAGAGGTAGGCGAGGTGGGCAGGGCGCAGCACCTTACTCTCCTCAGGTCCCCGAGGCGGGGAGAGAGAGAGAGAGGGAGAGAGAGACCCCTGACCTCTGAGTCGCTGCCTCCACCGCTGGCTGGTGCCAACTCACACCCCATCCCACTTCCACCCACCACCCCCATGCCTGCCCTGGGGCCAGCCACACCACAGACAGGCCTGTTCCTGGTCACCTCCGTGCTGGTCCTTCTGGACCTGACCCCAGTGCAGGGGAAAGGGTTCAGACAAGCCTTTCCATGTCCCTCTGCATGACAATGGCCTTCTCCCCCTCTCCCATCCCCCAGGCCCACCCAAGACATACACCTTTGTCATTAGCTCAGGAGAGGATGCAAGATGAGAATCTCTGCCCTGTGTGGAGAAACTCAGTTTCCCAGGTTTCTCCCATGGACACATGTTCTTCAGCTGGGTCTGATTTTCTCCAGCCAACCTGTCTTGTTAAGGATTTGGCCAGCCCTAAGATCCTGCAGGGAACGGTCAGAGGGGGATTCTCTCTCCCCCTTTCCTCCCCCTCTCTCTCCTCCTCCAGGTTTGGGGGAGGTGATTCCCCTCTCCCCCTCCCTTGCTGAGATATTTTCTCTCAGAACAGACAGTTTTCTTTTCTTCTTCCTTTCTCTCTCCTCTCTCTCCAGGGCTCCTTGCTACTCCTTCATTTATTTATTTATTTATTTATTTTTAATTTTTGTTTATTGCAGTAACATTGGTTTATAACACTGTATAAATTTTAGGTTTATATCATTATGCTTCTATTTCTGCATAGATTACATCGTGTTCACCACTCAAATACCAATTACAAACCATCACCACTCCTTTCTAATCATTGGTTTGATTTCCTGTTTGACCAAACAGTTATGCATGAGAGTGTTTATTGGCTTATAAATTGTCTGATTTGTTTAAGATATGTTGGCAGTTAATGAGCATTTTTGCGTGCAAGTTGGTTAAGGAACTGGATTTCAATTCTGCCCGTTCCTCTGATGAGCTACTGAGTCAGAATATCTATGGTTGGCCATGTATCTCTCTTCTGGCGGCTTCAGGAATTGATTGCTATGTCGAAATTGCTTGCTGGACAAGGATAGACCTAATTTTATAATAATATGCTTTCTTTGTTTTGAAGTAGGATGTTTGATATTTATATGCAGGCACGTGTGTGTGTATGCTCCAAACATATTTAATGATAAATCAAGATTAACAATATATATGATTCTTATATTGACTTTTTTTGGACAAATACTGAGAAGTTAATTGAATACTCTTACTTTGGTTGTAGTTAGGTTCACTTTACTTCCTATTATTAAATCCTTTTTTAAATATATGATACTATAATTGAACATATACATTTTGACTGCTAACCACCTTTTAGCCCCTAAATATTTTGCCTTCAGATATGTGTACCATTATACACATTCATATATAAAAGTTTCATATTAGTTGTGGCTTTACTTTTGTGAGCACGTGTATGGAATATCACTGACAATCCCCTTTCTTCCAGCATCTATGTTCAATGTTAGTTTCCTATGTCTTTGTGGAATGTAGAGTAACATTCAATATTGAAAAAGTGATTTAAGTAACTTCAGTATAGTATAACTGCTATATGTAGCATTATCTCTGTGGTTTTATTTTTAAATTTTGTACTTTGCTTTTTTTCTTTTTTCCTTGTTTTGCACCATTTAAAGTAATTTTCCTTATTAAACTTTTCTTCACCATGTTGGATATATACATCTTTTTCACATTCTATTTTAGAATTATTTTTTCTGCTGAGGAAAACTGGCCCTGGGCTAACATCCATGACCATCTTCCTCTACTTTATATGCGACACCACCACAGCATGGCTTGATGAGTGGTGCAGAGGTCCGCACCCAGGATCCGAACCCACGCACCCTAGACCACCAAAGCAGAGCGTGCAAACTTAACCACTATGCCACCAGGCTGGCCCCTATTTTACAATATTTTTAATTTGAGAAATAAGAAGAACCCAGAATCTGAAGTCTTGCCTCACTGCCTCCTCAATGTTAGGTGAAAAATTAATTAGTATTCTACTTCTTTTCTTTTTCTCCAAATCCAGTGTCTCTAGGTATAGATTAAGCTCTTGGTTCAGGATGGTTTTAAATTTTATGCACATTCTTTAAAGTAGTTTGTGTTTTGCATTTTTTAAAAATCACATTAACACAAAGTACTGAGACAATTGTTTTAATTTTTCAGTGTTCACTTCTTTGGTACTGTGTTTTTTTTTGAAACTCGTCAACCTCAAACTTGATTATGGATCTGAATTATCTGGAAGGCTTGTTAAAACACAGAAGGTTTGCTGTACCCCACCCCAAACATTCTGATTCAGTAGGTCTCGGGTGGAGACTAGCATCTCCACATTGTGATTCAAAGCTCCTCTGCCTAACATTCCTTATTTTTTTTCATTTCAGAGGGAGTAAAATCCGTATCTGAGTGTGCGGGCTGTTCCTACCCAAGCCTTTGATTCTTCACAGGTGTTATGCCACAATAATCTTCTTGTACTCCTAACTCCACCTCAGCATTTTGAGGCCCCAACTGACACAAAAACGTTCTTCATTTTTCCTCTGAAAGGTGTGCTTTATTTTCAGAAATGTGGCACAATCAGCAATAAGTTTAATGTGGATGCTGTTCTCTGTTCTTTAGACATTGTAATTTATTTATACAACACTGCACCATTCTTCCTTGTTCTCAGTATTTAATGCTCTAACATTGGAAACACATGGGGCTTCTGGACATTCTGGACACTCTCCCTTCTTCAAGTTTAATTGATCACATCACACCTGAACTAAGTTGAAATAAATTTGGCCATATCATGGCTTGTCACATGACGATCAGGTATATGTGTAGTATGTGTGCACCTCACAGAAACAGAATGTTCCTGGAGTGTGCATCTCAATGATTCTTCTCCTAAAACTTGATTAAATATGTTCTAAATAGAGGTTCTTAGTTTCACTTAAATGTACCTAATCCATACATACATTACTGGAAAATTATCTATATCTTAAACTTATTTTGTTGAATAGCGTGTAAATTATTTCTATACTCCCAAGCTCACACATTTGATTTTAAAATTTATTTTCTTTTCAAATTAAAGAAAGAATTTTTATTAAAAGAAAGAAATGCAAAGAAGTATCCAAAAGAATGAAATACTAGGAGTATGGAGGACTAGATACCTCAAAGGAGTTTCCCTCCACATAACGCTATCTTCCATAAAATATAATGTTATTGCATTCTTGAGTTCACAAGATGTAAGCCAAGTCTCAAAGGACAGAAGAAGGAAATTGTAAGCACTAGACAAATTTGGATTCACCCAGTGGTCAAAGGCCAGTATGATCCTCTAATGAAAAGATTTGTCTTTGAGTCACCAGTGATTTGAGGGAATGAATCTGGGACTCACAGATTAGTTGTGAGTCACACAAAAAAGGCACTTAGCTTGGTGTCATCCCACATGACTGTGAGCAGAAACCAGTGACATTCTTCCCTGGAGGAAAGAATCTAAACTAAAGCCTTACATTCTGTACACATTAAAATCAGACAAATATGAGCTCATAATCAAAGTTCTCCAAACAAATAAGGAATACATGCCATTGTCGATAAGAGTCATAAGACATAAGAAAATTAAAAATAAAACAATAGATTTAAACACCAAAACCTTCACTATTAGACTTACCAACTTCGAGATATAAAATAACTGTGTATAAAAAATGGAACGACAAAAAATGGAATAACAAAATCAAGCAGGAGACTCTAGAAATGATATGACATATTTGGCAAAGGGCCTTATAGAGCTTTAAGAGATGGAAAATACATAACTGTTGAGTTTTAAAACTTCATAGATGGGTTCTACAACAGAAGAGAGAATAGAAAACCAAATTTGAATTCTGAAGGAAATAGAATGCAGCATAGAAAGACAAGGAACTAAAAAACATGAAAGATAATTTAGATATGGAGATGATGAGAGAGAGTAAAGAAAAAGGAGAAATAAAGTACTGTACAACAAAAACAAGTGAGTCATGAGGGTAAAACTGAAAGTTAAAGGGTCTATAAATTTCTCAGGAGATGAGAAACTATATCCACTTCAGGCAATGTGGGCTGGTGGTAAAATAGAAGTAGAGACTATAACTCTCACCCAAATAGAGGAGATACAATAGAATATGGAAAACAAGTATAAATCAATAAATTTTAAAGGGAAATAACATAATAAAACTTGTGGAAAAAATAGAAGGAAAACATATAGATAGTGGGAGCAAAAGAAGGATATAAATAAAACAAATGTAAATGCAATAAATTCTCCAGTTAAATACAGATTGTTAAATTTGATGCGACAATGATAAATTTAGCTATATCTTGTTTACAAGACTTGTGAAAACTAAAAAACATGGAAAACTAGAAATTCAAAACAGAATAGAAGATATAAAGATATGCTAGGACAAAATCAATCAAAAATCAACCCAGGGTAGCTATAATAATATGAGATAAAACAGATGCGGAACAAAGCATCATTAGGAATTAAGTGGTTAATCCCCAATGGTATATAAGTTCAACTTATCATGAAGATATAGTTGTTATACTACACACGATGTCCTGTGAAGATAATATAGCCTCAACTAGGAAAGGAAGGAGGAGAAGGAAGTGGAGGAGAAGGAGAAGAAGGAGAAGACAAGAAGAAAAAGTCGGAGGAGGAGGAGGAGGAAGTACAAGAGAAGGAGGCAGAGGAAGAGGAGAGGTAGACATAATATATCATCATAGTGAAGAATTTCAACTTTCCTCTGAGACAAAGAATAACATATATCTAATAATAGAGTATTTGAAAAACAAATTAGCAAGTTTGATTTAATGGATACACATCGAACCCTATACCCAACAAGTGAAGAACACCTATTCTTCACAGGGACATGGGGAACATTAATAAGCAGTGAGCATGAACTAGGGTACTAATCAATCCTCAAATAATAGAACACTTGAAATAAGTATAAGAGACTGCTCTATTTTATTCTTGATGCTATTACAAATCCCAGGCAATAGAAATGCAGAGAATTTTCTTTGGCTTAGGTGTTATTTGTGTGCAGAAAGTCTGTAGGAAAGATGAAGACAATATGGGCTATCAGGAATAGGTACCGTTAAAGATGTTCATGATTAATTTTAATTTTATATTTTTAAAATAAGAAATGGATGAGAAGCTTTTTAAACTTTACAATGCTCTCTCTCTTAGATTCCTAAGTGTTTCTAGTCCCTTCAGTCCTTCTTGATTCTTTCAATTGTTCCTGCCTGTTGATGATTCCTCCTTCATTGGATCTCTGAAGTTCACCTTAGTTTCCTGGTTTTGATGGTGGCAGACGCACAGGTTTGAGGGGACAGAGGTTTAGGCAATTTGATTGACAGCCTTCTGTTGCACCATTCTCAACGTGCACATGTCATGCGTCTATGCTTGTCACGTATCTTCCAGTTGCAATTATTCTTCCTCCCCAGGGCTTTCTCCAATCTCATGCTAATATTGTTGCTCTTCTAGGAAGGATTTAATGGTGTGCTCATATAAACAAGCATTTTGGATCCTGAACCAAAGAGCCATTTACAAGTCTACTCTGAATGTGATCTGTTTTTCCATTCATTGTACTTTCTTCTGTGTATTTAACCAGTTTCTTTCATGAGTGTGGAATTCAGTAAGGACGTTCCACAGCTGGAGTCATGTTATTTTCTTTAGTTATAAATTCTAAGGCTTCAAGAGTGTCATCTGTTGCCACAGACATTCGAGTCAATAGCAAATTCATTTTAATAAAGTCATTGTATTGCATTTGAAGGAAATCATTTTGAGTATTTTCCCTAAGGATCCTTATCCCTCTATGCAGGTTTCAGTACAAGAACTACTAGTATGTTCTGTCCTTGGTTTTTGCCATTGAGGAAATCAACAGGGACCCTCATATATTGCCCAACATGTCTCTGGGATTTGATCTCTATCATGCCCTACCCAGTGAAAGGAGGACATTGGAGAGTTCCCTGATTTGGCTCTCAGGGTTGGGCAAGGACATCCCTAATTACGACTGCAGGAGAGAGAGTAAGTCTCTAGCGGTCCTTACAGGAACCACCTGGGCAATTTCTGCCCAGATTGGAACACTGCTAGAACTGTACAAATTTCCACAGGTAAGACTGCATGGGATGGGGAGAGATGAAACCACGTCTCCTTTGGTGCCATTCTCAGGGGCCTAAAAAGGAAGAGAGGAGGAGACTGGGTTTGTGCATCTCTCAAAGGATATGATCTCAAAGGATCCGTGTACAGGACCTCGATGGAGAATGACATTTCCTTTCTTTGGAGTAGAGAGAAGTTTGAGGGGGAAGGAGACAAAGCAGTTTCCTGAAACTCTGGCTGATCTTATTTTATAGAAAGCTTTCAGGGAGTGCAAAATGATTAGAAAATGAAATGAGCAATTGTCCTCTTCTACCACTCCAGGTGTTGCTGAACAGCCTTCAGGACTGAGAGTGTGATTTTTGCCAATCCCCTTCCTAATATTACTTCCAGTTGTCTTTTCCTTTTAGCTTACCTATGGTCCTTTTGATCTTACCCTGAATGATGATAAGCAGTTTCCATCTCTCTATTAGATGGCCCCCAGGGACACATCTCTAGCCATTGGCATGGACTCTTTGCTGCTTCATTTGAGTTGGAGCTGGGTGGGGCTGGTCATCTCAGAAGACAAGAAAGGTGTTGTGTTTCTCTCAGACTTGAGAGGAGAGATGGACAGGAATGGAATCTGTGCAGCCTGTGTGGAAAAGATTCCTGTGACTGAAAGGTCATATTACTCAAGGACATGGCCATATGGTTTGCAAGTAGAGGAAACAGAAGGGAATGTGGTTATCATTTCTGGTGATGCCAACTCTCTCATAAGCTTGAGCTTTTCTACTTGGGAGTATTTAGTGATATGGAAAGTGTGGGTCACGACATCAGAGTGGGATTTTATCCACAGTGAGAGAGATTTCATCCTTGACTCATTCCATGGGACTCTCATTTTTTCACACCACCATAGTGAGGTCCCTGGCTTTGAAAATTTTATCCAGATAGTTAACCCTTCCAAATATCCAGAAGACATTTACCTCACTATGTTGTGGTTTCCCTTTATTCCTTGCACGATTTCTGAGTCTTACTGTAAAACACTGGAGAATTGTCCACCTAATGCCTCCTTAGGATGGCTGCCTTGGCAGATGTTTGACACAAGCACGACTGAATGGAGTTACAGTATGTAAAATGTTGTGTATGCTGTGGCCTGGAACCTTCACAAGCTGCTTCTTCAACATGCAGAAATGCAGCCAATGCGAAGTGGGAAGGTCTGGTGTTTTGTCCCTGGCAGGTAAAGTCTCTTTGACTTAACAGAATGTATACTCGCAAAAGTGACTTTCTTATGGTTCCACAGGTGCTCAAACCAAGCAGTTAGGACTCTTTCTCCAAGAAAAGCACAAGAGTTTCTATACTTGTTTCACTCTCTAGGAGGTATATCTAGTCCTGAGTAGTAAGTCATCTACAAGAAGGTTCTAGTGGCAACGAGGAAGTGAGCTATGAGTCAATATCAATGCTTTGTGTTACAAAGGATCCCAACATCCTGCCTGCCTAACGTTTCAATAGGGAATATCCTGTCTTCTCCCATGAAGCTCCTCAATGACAAGAAGAGAACTTGTCCTTTATGTGCCTATCTGGTGCTGAACATCATAGTGAATACTTTACATAAATGATCTCATTTAATTCTGCAACAACTTTAGGTATTGCTAACATCATTTTGCAGATTGATGGTCTGGGAAAATTCAGAGAGTGCATGAGGGTGGCTAGATTGTACCTTGTACTCGAGATTTGTCTGAATCCTATCACCACTGATCATCTTGATATTCTTGTCTTTAGTCATTTTCTCTCGAAACTAACTGATATTTTAGAAAAATTATGATATTTTAGTTCTCCATATGATTTCATTTGCTTTACTTCATTGGATACTTGTAATAAAGGTACACTATGAAGCAAAGATTACAGACAATGAAAGGCTGTCCCCAATTCAGGGTTTTTCTCTTTAACACCCGGGCCCACTTCACCACAGGATGATGTGTCTCTTTTAGCTGCACCCTTTTCTGAGGAACATAGAATTTAACAATCCTGCTGGTGACTCAGTGAATTTGGCTGATGAAGGAAAATCAGATTCAGAGTAAACCATTCTCAACTTTTGGAATTTTCCCGAAGGTCTTGGACTTAAGGTGAAAGTAGGAGAATATTCCCAACATGCTCCACGTGGTCAAGAATTGTCTTTATCTGAGGAGGTGATTGAGTGGGACACGGGAATTACTGAGGTGGGTTGAACCCAATCACAATTACTTACACTACACATGAATAACCAAAATCTTGTTGGGTTTTGTGCCCCCTCAGAGCTTCATAAAGGGCCACATATGGGAATTTAACAATTCACTTCCAACTGAAGTAATTTTTTCATTTACCAACAATCCAAGATGGAAGCAAGACCTTCATAAGCAAAAGATTGCAAGTTGCTGAAGGTTCAGAAGGTGGTTAGTAATTTTCAGGAATAATTTTTTAAAAAAAATTAAGTTATGTACATGATTTTTAGAGATAATGTTATTGCACACTTAGTACACTACAGTATAGTGTAAACATAACTTCTTTATACACTAGGAAATCAAAAAATTGGTGTGACTCACTTTATTGCAATATTTGATTTATTGCGGTGCTCTGGAAACAAACCCACAGTATTTCTGAGGTGTACCAGTGTTTTATATCATACAATAAGCATGGCGTCCAACCAATGAATTGGATTTAGATATTTCAAGATTAAGTTTGTTAAGGCCCAATACTCTAAACACTCTAGCTACTTGAAAATTAGGTAAAAGTCACAGCTGTTACCAAGTGTTATCTGATTTTCTCCAGACTCCACATTCTGTATGCAGTGAGAGTTGCAGTCCGGGATTCAGGAAGAGCCCTCAAGAGAGCAAGGCTGCCTGTTGTTTTGCTTGCATTCCCAGCCCAGAGAATGTGATTTCCAATGAAATAGGTGAGTATATGCCTTGCAGCGACATTCTCCACTTCTATTTTTTTTTTGAAGGGAAATATTTGTCCTGAGCTATCTAATATCTGTTGCCAATCTTGCTCTTTTATTATTGTCCCCAAAACTGTAGTACATAGTTTTCTATCCTAGTTGTAAATCACTCTGGTTCTTCTATGTGAGCCACCACCACAGCATGGCAATTCACAGAGAGATGGTGTGGATCCATGACCAGGAAACCAACATGGGCCACCGAAGTGGTGAGCACTGAACTTTCACCACTAGGCTATCAGGGCTGGCTCTCCACCTCTCTTTTGTATGCACCGTTCTCCCAAAGAAATGGAAAAACTCTGATGAGGACTGCAGGGTCAAAATGTTGCCTTCCTCCATTTAGTAATTTAACTTTTATAGCCAATAATATTTCCTCCCAAAATGATACCCTCTCTCTCTACATTGAACTAGCTTACTTGTCTCATTTTAGCATCATTGCAGGCATTATGATCTCAAGGAAACCCTTTATGACCACTCCACAGTAACTAACTTAAATCTCTCTCATGGAATCTAACACATGGTATTGTAAGTCCTTACTTTTCATCATCTTTAAAGCTACATTTAGATCACATTGAAGAAATCCTTATTTTTCCAGTGTCTGGTGCTGTTCTTGGCACAGAGCAGGAGCTCAGAAGGTTGTGTTTGATTTAAGAAGTAAGTATTTCTATGGTGTACAATGAGCTTATGGAACTGCTTGGTTTCTGATCTCCTCGAGTTCACAGGTGAGTAGGGGAGACAATATGCAGTGATGCAAATTCAAGGTGGTGACATAGGGCTGCAATATAGGTATGCAGAGACCCATGGGATGAAATAAGTGATAGCATATATGTTTGTGGGGAGGGAAGTGTCATGGACTTTTTCATAGAGGCAGTAGCATTAGTATTATATCAGACTAATGTAAACAGATTAAATTCTTGGTGGAATTCTTAGAAATGGCAGAAACTGGCAAATTAGCCCTGCATTTAATATTCTAGGGAGCTGAGAAAAGGTTCAACATGACTAGAACACAGACAATGTGGGTTTGGGAGTTGGGTCATGAAATAGAAGAGGGACAGAAAACCAACACTGAAGATTTTTCATACAATAATTAACATCTTGGAATTACTCAGATTTATGATATTAAACGGTGCAATGTTGAAATAACCTCCATGGTGGCATTTTCTAATTTTATTTTTGTGATTGATATGAAGCTTAATTTCACAACATCTTTTGTATAATTTCAATTTATTTGAAATGTACTGAGATAGATGACATAGTCTGGCATATCGTCAATTTGGATAAAGCTTCCACGTGCACATTTGGCATGTGGTGAGTTTGGGTATATATTCCATATGCACATCTAAAGATCACTACGTCCACTAGCTTCAATTCGTACATGCTTGGATATTAATAAATACACTTGTAAACAACTGATGATTAATGAGTAAACTATGATGGAAATTAGAATGTATTTCCAATTAAAAATATTATTCATCAAATCTTATGGGGTGGAGTTAAATCTATCCTTAAAGAGAAATGTATAATCCTAGATTATATATATTTATATATTATTGTGTATATTTAAATAAAGAAAGGTTGAATTTCTAAGTTCTAAGCATTCATCACAAACTAGAAAAAGAGCAGAAATGTAAACACAAGGAAAAGAGAAAACACAAAGTGATAAATATTAGAGGAAGTGTTAACAAAATAAAAGACAAACATCAAAAGGATAAATAAAACTAATTAGATTCTAATAAATGACAAATATGCTCAATAAAATCCTAGTACTAGTGTTCAAAAAAAGAAAAATTGCAACAAAATAATACCAAGGTTGAAAAGGGAGTAATCTGTGCAGATCACATGGAAAATATTTAACATGAAGAAAACATAAATAACATCATGTTGATACAATGAAAATTTAGAGGAAATTCACGAAGTTCTGGCAAATAAAAGTTACCAAACTGCCTCAAGAAAAAATGAAAAATCTGAATATTGCCAGACCTATTACAGAAATTGAGACCATCCTTTAAAACATTTTTACAAAATTTTATTGTAAGCTATTTATTTGGTACAAAGCTGATGAATCTGCCAAAATATTCAAGAAAAAAATAATATACATCTACTCAAACTCTTCCAGAGAATAGGAAAAACTGAAAACTTTTTGACTCACTTTGAGAGACTAGATTAACATTGGTACCAAAATCTAACAAAATCATTGCAGGAAAGGAAATTACAGGCCACATTCTTTGTTGGGTTAAATTCATTTATCCTAAAAAAAAAAAAAACCAATCAAATCAAGGTTCCAAATCTAGCTATATTTTATAAGAAGAACATATCATGACCAAGTTAGGTTCATGCAATGTAATTCAGTACACTAATCTCTGAAAAAAGAGAAATAATAATCTCAATAACTGTAAGAAAAACTAGTAAAATTAAACACCTATTCATATTTTAAAACAAACAACAACAACAGAAACAACACTTACCAAATCAGGAACAGAACGAAACTCTCTTACTCCCATACACAGTATTCACAGAATGGAACTTTATCTTACACTGATGAAAGCAAGGATAAGAGAAGAATGTTCAACATCACTGCCTCTATAAGCCGTTATGCTGGAGGTCTTGCTTGATAAAATATTGGCAGGAAAAGAAATAAAAGGAATAATTTACTTCAAAGGAAGAAGTAAAATTGATGTTATCTTCAGATGATATTATGGTATAAATGTAAAATCCATATAAATTAAGGTATTAACTGAGTTTATTGGTGGCTGAATACAAGGTTAATATAGAAAGTTTTGCTTCCATCTACCCGTCATAAGCATTCAAAATTTAAATTTAAAAAAATGACATTTACAACATCTTAAAGTATGAAGTACCTAGAAATAACTTTAATGAGACTTTCAAAAGATTTCTGTCCATTAATTTATAGAACAGCATTTAGATAAATGGAGGAAAACTGAAAGAACTGGAGGGATAAATCAAATTCGTGACTGAACAGACTCAAAATTCTACAGATATCAAAACTCTCCAAATTAATCTACAGCTTCCACAAAATTGCAGCTAAAATGCTGACCTGTTCTGTGGAAATTACAATTGATACAATTGTTATGGAAATGATAAAGGAAAAACTTAGCTAAGAAAATCTTGCAAACAATGAATAGAGTGGGAGGACTTACTCTACCTGACATCAAGTATTATAGCATCACAATAGAGGAGGTTCATCAAGAGGATAAACAAGAAAATCAACGGAACCAAATGGTGAGTTCAGATAAAAGCTGCTCATATAGGGACTCACGTATAGACGTCTGATTTACAAGGAAACACTGAAGAGGAGTGGGAAAATGAAAGCCTTTTCAATAAACCATGTTGGGTAAATTGGCTGTCTTCATGGAGAAGGCAATGACTCACCAACCCTAACTCACACCATCCACAGAAAACGTTATCAGGCAGATTGTACTTCTAAACGTGAAAAGTGAGAGAATTTAAGAGGACGTAAAGAGGAAGGAGCAATGCCCCTGTAGAAGGAAAAAGCATGTATTCATACCTGCAGGGATGAGTGGGCACGGAACACTTTCAGAACCACATGAAGATTTGGGAATCTTAAAAATCAGAGCAGAGGTAGTAGAGGTAGGCATGACCAAGGTTATACAGTCTTTTTGGTGTTCCTATGATTTTGTCGGATTTTTTAATGGAGGATAAACATGATCCCACTTACATGTAGACGTATCACTTGTGATGCAGGACAAGGGCAGGGAACCAGAGTAAAAGGATCTTATGATAACGTAGGAGAGAAGTGACTAAAATCTTAACAGAAGTGGTGGAAGTGAAATTAAGATGAAACGTTTTGTAGATCATTTTAGATGGTAGAAATGGTCTCATTTTGAAACTCCCGAGGAGTGAGGTCTATGACTTGGTCATCTCTGTTTCCCTAGTATGTAGCATATTATCTGCCTCATGGAGGTTTTCCAATAACTGCTTGCTCATTGAATGAGTAAATCTAGGCCATAGTTTACAGGGGTATAGCTCAGAGAGACAGGGAGGACGTTTGGTTTTCTGCTGAGAAAAATGTGCTTTCATGAATATGCAAGATAAATACTGAGATGGATAATAGCTTTACTTAACCATAAATAAGATGGGCAGTATTAACTGGGAATGGTTCTCTGCAGAGCATTCTGTTATTTGGTGCCTGGAGCAACAAAGGAAGACAATTGGCTAAGCTTACCCCATGCCTTCTTTGGGGGCATGCGAATGAGAGAGAATGACTGAACCTGGGCTGAGGACACTTTGCATCTCTCCCCAGATATGGATCAGTGTGTGAAGTGTCCAGATCATCAGTATGCCAACAGAGGGTGAGATTGCTGCCTCAAAAAAAGCTGTGACTTTTCTGGCTTAGGAGGACTCCTTAGGGATGGCCCTGGTGCACAGCTCTGTGTTTTTCTCTCCTCACAGCTGTGGTGCTGGGGGTCTTTGTGAAGCACCAAGACACTCCCATAGTCAAGGCCAATAATCAGACTCTCAGCTACATCTTGCTCATCTCCCTCACCCTCTGCTTCCTCTGCTCCTTACTCTTCATTGGTCGTCCCAACACAGCCACCTGCAGTCTTCAACAAATCACATTTGGAGTTGTATTTACTGTGGCAGTTTTCAGTGTCTTGGCCAAAACTATGACTGTGGCTGTGGCCTTCAAGGTCACTGCACCAAGGAGAAGGATGAGGCAGTGGTTGGTGTCAGAGGAACCTAACTTCATCTTTCCCATCTGCTCCTTTATCCAGCTGAGTCTCTGTGGAATCTGGCTGGGAACCTCTCCTCCCTTCATTGACACAGATGCACACTCTGAACACGGCCACATCTTCATCGTGTGCAACAAGGGCTCGGTCACTGCTTTCTACTGTGTCCTGGGATACCTGGGCTCCTTGGCCCTGGGCAGCTTCATTGTGGCTTTCCAGGCACGGAACCTGCCTGACACCTTTAATGAAGCCAAGTTCCTGACGTTCAGCATGCTGGTGTTGTGCAGTGTCTGGGTCACCTTCCTCCCCATCTACCACAGCACCAAGGGCAAGGTCATGGTGGCCATGGATGTCTGCTCTATCTTGGCCTCCAGTGTGGGGCTATTAGGCTGCATCTTTGCTCCCAAGTGCTACGTTATTTTCCTAAGGCCAGAGAGAAACACATCAAATGTGTTAATGAATAAAACACATTCAGCGAGAAAATAATCGAAATGTAAGTTATTTTCATAGGTCACAAGAACTTGCCTACACTTGAAAAATAAACTACCACATTTGTGCAGACCCACTTTAAGTACCAACTAAACTTACCTTACATCTCCACTTAATTTTTTGCTTTATGTTTCTTTTGGCTTTGTGCAATTTTCCTCGGGCATTCAAATGAACAAATACAAAAACATTCATACTAATTCTCCTCTAAACTTATGTGTTAAAGATTGCAAAAATGGCCACACATTAGTCCTCTCCCACTGTCTCTTTGGTTGTACCATCCCACGTTGACTCTGGGTAAACTTGGCCTTGTAACTTGCTTTGGCCAATGGGACATTAACAAATGACATAAGCAAAGGCTTGAAAAACACTTGCTCATTGTTGGTACTTGTCCTTCTCTGGCTGCCCTTGGGAAGCCTGAGGCCATCAATATGTGAATGAGTCTAGATAGACTGCACATCTCCATCACTCCAGGTGACTTCAAGTCAACAATCAGATATGTGAGTAAGGCCGTCCTAGACCAGCCAATCCTAGCTGAGCAACCAATAGGTCCAGATCAAAATAACTGCCCAGTTAACCCACAGAATCTTGAGAAAAAGTAAACTATTCTTATTTGAAGCCACCAAATTTTAGGATGGTTTGTTATACAGCAAAAGCTAACTGATACATTATGCTACCATTTATATATGTCATCTCATTATTTGTGTAATTATCACAGATTTCTATTTCTTTATCCAATATCGTAGACTGGAATATTCTTCTCTAGATTAAGTCTCTGAAAGAAAATCAGAGACAATATCACGTTCCATTTTACTTTTTCTCCTTCCTCTTTTCAACCAGACATCTTTAAGCATATATATTAAGAATATCTTCACTAATTTTAAGATTATGGATATTCTTCTATATTGTCATCCACTACTGTTATACGCAGGGGATTTTTACTTTTAATTTTAGCCCTTAGAATCCATTTGGAATGATTTACTTGTGAATAATGTTAGTTGATGGTCCAGTGTTTTATTTTACAAATGGATATCTTTTAGTCTATAAAACAAACACTACATCATTTTAAAAGTTGATTTGAAGCATATAGAATGTGAATAATGTTTGGAAACATTAAACTTATATCTTTGAAACACTGTTTTCAATCACAAGTATAGTATATCTCTCCATTTAATCAGAGCTTTTACACGCTTTGTATCTTTTTATAATCTTCTTCATATAACTAATGTGTAGTTCCAATTATTTTCACTACTCAAATAATTCATTGCTCTTATGAATGGAATAATTATTTACATGTTTAAACTAATTCTTGCTCATGTAACAGTATTTTTGATGTTTCATATAGAAATCTAGCTTCCTTACACATTACTGCATTTATTTACCAGTTCTAAACTTTATAAGTTATGTCCCACTAAAATAATAGATTTTCTCTTCTTCTCTAATTTTATTTACCTCTTATTCTGTTGATTTTCGTTTTTTCATGACTGGGCTCTCCAATGCCACACTGAATCACAGTAGTGTTTGCCAGGAGCATTTTCCTCTTCTTAAGTGTAACGTAAACATCAGATAAATTCCTTGTCAGGGCAGAGCAGGCATCTAAGGGAGAAAAAGTAAAAACGTGAAGGGGAAACATTTCTGCCTGGAAATCAACAGACTTGCGTCTCTTGGCTGTTTGGAGCTGGAGATCTTATGACAATGTGGCCAGCTGAGAATCAGAAGATCTTTCTCTAGTCCCAGGAATTAGTCTTGGTCAAATCTCTCAACCTCTTTAGACCTCATTTTCTTCACCTGTAACATGAAGAGTTGGGCGAGTCATTTGAGTTCTCAAATCCAGTGACAACAAGATACCCTTCACCCAGATGCACTTGACAAAGACCAGAGAGAATTTTTAGTTTTCTTCTGCATCAACATTATTATCCATATCCCCCCTTAAAGACATGTCAAATGTCTACCTTCGCATGACACTGATAAAACAGGTTCCATAACAAATCGCTGTTCATTGGGATAACAAATCTATAGTTAATTGTTTAGAGGTAAGTATAGAGATGGGCTCTGCTGGAAACAGCAATCAATGGGCCAAAAAGTCTTGCTTTATTTTACAGCAAGGCTGTGGAAACACTCCCTAATATAACAGAATGCTGAAGTACTTAGAAAGTATGAAATAAATGGGAGCCTTGTATCCATGGTTATGAGCTAATAAGGATATGATTTTTAAAATTTTGTTAATGATGCCATTTGCCTGCTATGGGGCTGTTCTCTGGTGAGTAAAGAGCAGATGTATTCAAGGCCACTTTCATTCCTTTAATAAATATTTACTCAGCGCCTACCACTTGCTGCACGATAGCAGTCATCTACCCTGAGAGCATTTATATTCTAGTAGGGTGACACAGACCATAAACAAAAAGAGAATCTTGAGGTGATCAATAAAGTTACATATACGTCAAACTTTTTTCATTCTGGACTATTTTTCACCCTTTCCCTTCTTTGGCTGTTTACCAGAAGTCTAATCATGGACTTGAAAACCCAGAAAGCATTGGTCCCAAGTTTCTTCTCTCAACACCCTTGTTTCAAAGACATAGTGTTTATCATCTGAGAGTATGTCTCTTTAAGACTAAGTTCCTATGAATCAGCATTATTTCCTCACTTTCCTGAGAGGACAGATGTTATTATGAAGGGGAAATAAAATATCATATGGGATTTATACTTGAAATGATGTTTCCACTCTAATTGTGTTATTTAATGTGGTGTGATTTGGGGAAAGTCAGTTACTCCTTCAGAGACAGTGGTAATAATACCCTGAAAAGCATTCTATAGAGATTAAATGAAACAAAGTATGAGAAACTGCTTTGTAAATTACAAAGCAATCTATTTCAGCTTATTTTTTCTAAAAATATTTTCATTTATCCAATCCTTTTTGACTCTATGCAACCTGCCTTGACTGAGTTTTATCATTTATTCAACAATAATAATGGGTCAAAATGGTTGAATATTAGAAATTTCATATGGTTTAACTTAATTAATAGGCCATCACAATATTTAATTTGGTTATAATTACAGTTAAATTTTTCATGATGCCTTACCATATGCCAGGCACATGCTAGGCATCTGACATGTATTCACTCATTTAATCCTCACAACAATGCCATGGAGACAATACTATTAACCTCTATTGTATGGATGAGGAATATTAGAGGTTATATAATTGACCAAGGTCACACAACCGGTACCCAGGCAGTCCACCTCCAAAATCTGTTTTAGGGATCCATTAGAGGTTGTGGCGCTTACATTGTAAAAGGATCACCCTGGTTCCTGGTTGGCGAATGGATCAGAGGGTACTAAGGAAGAAAGCACATGGCTACTGAAATGATCCAGGCAAGCAATTCTGAATACAGGATTTCCTTCCTTTTTAAGGCTGAATAATATTTCATTGTATAGATGCCCTAGATTTTCTTCATCCTTTCACCCACGGATGCACAATTAGGTAGTTTCCATCTCTTGGCTATTGTGAATAATATTGTAGTGCATTTTGTCAAATAATTTCCTGGCACTTAGTGAGTTTGAAAAAATTCTTCTTATACACATTAGTTACTGTAATGAACTACCTTTCTAAATGTCTAAAGTTTAAATATTTGTCATTCTACAGAAATACCTTGCCTAATCATGATTTGTGTTGTTATCAGTTCATGAATGAGCTAAGATTTTTGTACAAAAATTTGTTATAATGGCTTTTTTTGCATGTATTCAGGAACCTTGCATAATATGGGTATTCCCTGATTCTTGATTTTTAGTAGAGTTTTCTAGTAAGCCTTTAGGATAGGAAATATCTTCGTAGATGTGAGGCAGAGAGCAGAAATATAATAAAGTGATTGTTAT
Source organism: Diceros bicornis minor (assembly GCF_020826845.1). Lineage (NCBI taxonomy): Eukaryota > Metazoa > Chordata > Mammalia > Perissodactyla > Rhinocerotidae > Diceros > Diceros bicornis. The sequence goes on from NW_026691045.1 coordinate 912,014, forward strand.
ATTTAATTATATCAAAAGAAAACTGTAGTTTTGCTAAATTGTTTTTACACAGCCTTTGCTTATTTGTAAGAGTGACACATATCATTTTATTAATGAAAAGAAAATTCAATAAACAATTTTAACATAAAACAATATCTATTGAGAACTTATATGAAAATTTTAGCAATCTGTTGTCACCAATTTCCTCATCTGCAAAATGGAGATAGATAATACCATCTTCCTTATGGGTTGCTGTGAGAAAAGTCAAGAGTAATGTATGTAAAATGCTTATCACCATGTGGGTTGGAAAGTGATGCCCCATTCATTTTTCCACCGGGATGATGACAGCTTTTTTAATGCTTGAAGTCTGTAGTTTTCAAAATACATTCTACTGTTGTAAAGTGAATCCTTTTTACATATTCTTTGTAGAGTTAGATGATCCCTTTGGAATACAAATTCAGGCTCCCGTGTGTGTGCATATGTGTGTATGTATACGCACATCTCTCCAATAATACTTCAAACCTGATAATGAAAAGCTACCTTCCCCACTCTTGACTCTGGTTCCAAAAACAACTTCTTTAATTTTCTGGTTGAAAATCTATATTTCTAAATTAGCTACTCATACAGCTTTTTCATTTTTCAGGTTTTGACTATTTATAGTTTCTTTCTTCTCTGAAAAAAATCAGCATGAAGAGTTCTTACATATGTTAAAAACATAATTCCCCTTGCCCAATATAACGATTTAATGAATTAGGATAACTCAAAATTCGATGTCCTCTGTTTTATGACATAAGTGTTTACAATTTTATAGCAGATGAATCTTATCCAGAGATGTGCTACGTCAGATAGTATGAATACATTTTCTTTCTCACTTTTTCCTTTGACCTTTTAAATGGTAAAATTCTCTTGTTTCTTTGTTGTCTTCCTATGGATTCATCACTGGTTCATCTCCTTCCACCAAAAAATTAAATCTCTTCTCATTAACTTATGATGCATGAGACAATTCATGGGCTTCAGGTTTTGCTTGGGGACATCCCTCTTGGGCTTGAACATATACACAGTCCCACATATACGCAGTATGTCTGGAAGGATAGAGGAGGAAAGGATGTTTATCTCTGTGCAAAAGTACCGGGAGACAGTGGTAGAGTGAGAATATTTTATTGACTTTGCACCACTCTTTGAAGTTTTCGTATACGTGCACCTACGACGTGGGCCTACCTCCCCCCAGATTTTTAAAATTAAAATAGCGTTATATCCTTATCTACTGGCTTGGAACAGCAAGTTGTAGACAAATGTGAATATATGATCCAATTTTTTAACGAAATTGAGAACAGCAAACGCACAAAAAATTTAGAATTCTAAATATGGGCACATCATTCTATGAGGCTGTGTAAAGGTGGGGAAAGGAATGAAGAACAGCTGTTCAACATCCAGCTACCTGTACAGTCTAGGGGTCCACAGAAAGCCTCGCCTCCAGCCCCGCCCCTGGAGCTGATTTCCTCCCCCTGTGAAGTCTGCCTGAATTATTCCAGCCACACGCCCGCCTCTTCCCGCCCCTGGAACTGGTCTCCGCCCACAACGTTCGGGCCTAGCTCAGCCCACAGCCTGGTCCACGCCCACAGCCTGGTCCCGGCTCATTGCCCCTCCGGGAGCCTTGTTCCCGCCCACAGAAGCGCCTCCCCGGCCTGCTGTCACTCACAGCCTTGTCCCCGCCCACAGCCCGCCCCTAGAACTGGTTCCCGCACACAGCCCCGCCCTAGATTTTGTCCCTGTCCCTGGAGCTGACCCAGCCCGCTTTCCAGCTTCTCACTCACTCTAGAAACTAGACACCTACCCCGAGGTTGTGGTGCGCGGCCTCGCCTCGCCCGCCGCCTCAACCAGCGTTCCCCAAACGTTCGTCCTCCCCGAACGTCCGCCTGAGACCGGAACCGGAAGCGCGTGCGGCGCCGTGGATGGAGCGGGCGTTCTGCAAGGTGTGTTCCGTCTTCTCGGAGCGGACCGCATTCCCGTGGATGTTCGCCCGAAGGGGCGGAGCGCGGTGAGCGGCGGGCGGTCCCGGCTCCAGTCACGGTCCACGGAGGGGCCTGGGCCAGGGGCAGCCCCGCCGGGGCCCGGCTTCCCTCCGTCATCCCGGAGCCCCGTTTCCCCTGGGCTGTTTGCTCAGGGCGCCCGAGGCTGCTGTTCCTCCTGGCTCCAGGCGCCGCCGTCCCCTCTTCAGAGTCCCCGTCATCGTCCTCCTTGTGATTTTGTCCCCAGAGGGCTTATCCGCATCTGCAGACGGTGTTTGTGTTGTTACAAATGGGGCGCTCCTGGCATCTAGAGGGGGGGGGGCAGGGATGCTGCTCAGCGTCCTCCAGGGCCCAGGACAGCCTGACAGAGAATTATCCAGCCCCAAATGTCAGTGATGCCGAGGTTGGGAAACCTGCTCCAGGGTCTGAAAATCTCCCGAGCCCTGAATGAAGTGCGGAAATTGTTGACAAGTCAGCGAGTCACCTACAGGGTCCCTAAATGACAAGCTTGTTTAAAGGGTCCAGAGTCACCAAAAAGTCTCCGTCCAGCCAAGTGAGTTGAGCGACTCAAGTGCACACAGCACGAAGCTGCTTTCTCCCCTCTCTGGGAGCAGCAGGTGGCTGGATAGGAATCGGGAAAATCCAGTCACAACCAACGCTTACAGTTAAATCAGTAAATACGAAAAAGAAAAGTGAATGGGGTGAACTTTCCATCCAACACCCTATAAAAGGCCTCAAAAGCTTGTTTGTGCTTTTTTTTCCCCCCTCAGACACAAGAAGCATCCGTGGAGATCAAGTTTGAGGTGAAACCAGGCTCAGGGTCCACCTGTCCTCGCTGATCCATGGATTTCTGTGTGACCAGGTGAGTACCCTGTGGACCTGGTACCAACAGGTTCCGGCAGCCTCCGTTGTGCAGAAGACCTGCCAGTGGGCTTTCCTGGGCTCAGGTTCTCACCACAGGGAGTCATTGAGAGTGAGGGTATCTTGAGAAATATTATTGATGTTGGATGGATGGAAATATGGTAAGCTGTGTGTGGTTCTGTGTGGTAAATATTTCAGTAAGTACAGTTATATGCAAGTAAAAACACATGAAACAAACGTAAATAACTGCAAATGTGTATTATAGAAGAAAATATAGATTTACTTGCATTGCATAATACTCAAAAGTCAGGATTTATATATAATATAAATACAGAAATGTTTTGCATGTGTATGTAGTATTAGAAGACATCCCATGAAATATTAGCAGGGATACTCAACAACATTCCTTAGACCCATTCAATTTGAGTTCTAAAGTCCTATAAATCATCCACAAAAATTTGAAATAAAGGAGCATTCAGGGAAAAAGATGATTTGAACTTCTTTGTATTAATAACAAATTTAAAATTGAATTTGCCAGTAGCCAGATTTATTTTGAGCATTTTTTTTCTTTATGACATTTCAAATCATTTGGAGGAGTACTAAACAACACTGTAGATTGAAGGGAAGGGCGCTAGTCTCCAAAAAGACTGTCCTCACCACCTTGCCTTTTAAAGGGAATTAACTTTGTTTTTGAAACTTTTCTGAAATAACGGTCTGATGATTCACGTTGCAGAGAATCTTGTTAAGTAATTTTGTATTTAGTTGTTGGCCTCTACTAATTGTGTGTGTATGTGTGTGTGCCTTTTTCATTCTAGCTTTCCTGTGATGTTCTTGAGGGGAATGTGTGCTTGTCATGCAATAGATAGTCTTTGAGTGTATAATTTATGGTGACCAACCATCCTCGTTTATTCAGGACAGTGGGGTTTTCCAGGACACAGGACGTTTAGTGTTCAAACCAGGGCAGTCCTAGACAAACCGGGATGGTTCCTCATCTCATGAGCCAGGCCCTGGGACACATGCATGGGGACCTGGAGAACCAGAGAGACCTTGTCCCACCTCCATGGAATTTATATTGTATTTGGGAATTTGGATTTTGAAAAGTTAATGATAAGAGTGATGTGGGAGTTTGGCACAAGGGGAATCAACATGAGCGGGCAGAGAAGCCCTCTTGAGAAGGACTGATATTTAGCTTGAGAGCTGGAGTTGGGACTGGATTTAGCTGGTCGGAGGGTTAGACTGGAGTGAGGGTGTGGGAGTGTGTTCAAGAGAGCGTTTCAGGCAGAGGGACCCGCATGAGGACACCCCTGAAGCAGAGAGCCTGGTGTGTCCATGAACTGAGAACAGGGATGGCCGAGCCGAGTCAACTCAGGGCGAGTGGTGTGAGCCACACTTGCGAGGGGAGGACAGGCAGGACCAGATCAGGGGTGACTTGGGACTCTGTTCTAAGACCAGTGGGAAGACTCTGGAGAGATGCGAGTAGAAGGATGATGTGATTAGCGTTTGGTCTAAGCACGTGGGTTAAAATGGACTTCATGGTTAAGAATGAAGACTTAGTAGGCAAGATGGGAGGTGCTGGGAATAAGATTAGGAATAAGATGATTGTTCCCTAGGCCTGGGTGATGGCTGTGGAGTAGGAAAGAAGTAGAAAGAAAAGACCTTGGAATGTAGAACCGAGAGAACATAACGGTACTTTCTTGCCTGCATGTGTCAGATGGCACAGGGCACTGACTGTTCTCGCTGCTGTCCGTGCAGACCTGCAGGCACCCCCTCACACAGGTCTGTGTGTTCACCCCTCTTTGCCACTCACAGGCCCCCCTCCACATCCTAGAAGAAGCCAGGCCTTACTTGTGAGGGGGGTGTCTCACACGGGAGACACCTAGGAGAGACCCTGCAGGCATCAGAGCAGCCCCTTCAGCATCTCCATCAGCCTCCTCCCTTCCCCTCTCTCGCTATCCACACCCAGAATGACCCTGCTCAGTATTCCACATCCCCATGATCTTCCTCACCCAGGCTTGAGAAGGATGGGGCAGCCACTGGGGTGGACATGATCTGCACCTTCCACTCTGACCTCCACAGGTCCCGGGCTGGACAGAGAGGGACTCTACTGGAAGCTGAGCCATGAGACCCAGTGTGTCACCCACCTGGGCGCCTTCACCCTGGACTGGGACAGCCTCTACGTCGGTGGTGAGGGGCTGTGCTACAGCCACACTCTCTCTCCCAGTCGGAGTTCTGTGTTCCCTCCGTTGCTCTAAAGTGAGCTATGATCCATCTCTCTATCCTCCTGGTCTGGGTTCAGTCTTCTCATCACTGTGTGATCACTGGGTCCAGCCACCTTCCATCTCGTTGCCTTCCCCCTGAACACCCCTCCACTCGTCCCCGCTGCTTTCCCCTCTGCTTTTCCCACAAAGGTCCCTACATCCTTCCTCTCCCTTAATTCTTTATGTTCACCCCAACTCTTGCTCAGCTCCTCTCGCCTTCTCTCCACAGGTTACACCTATGGAGCCGTGGCCCCGACTACCACCAATGAGTATTCCTGGCCCTGATCTCCTGTGTCCCGTCTGCATTTGGGGTTGGGGAGCACTTGTTCTCCTTCACCTGCTGTCCTTGGTGAGGGAAGCACCTGGAAGGGCCCTAAATCATCCCTTCTCTCCCGCCCAGGTTCTGGTGGAGAGTCCCAGCCCAGTGTGAGAAAGCCTTAGACACAAACATGTTCTCCACCACATTCTGACCCCACGTGGTTTTCACTTTAATTCTCCTAAAGCCCCCCCCCTTGGTCCTCCTTTTCCAGGTATCCTATCCATCTGCCCATTTTTCTGCCTGTCTATCTGTCTCTCCTCCAAGTTCAGTCTCTCTTGTTCACCTATCTCTCTCTCTCGGGCTCCTCTCATCCACAGGCTTGCTCATCCCTCTGCTCACACAGTCACCCGTCCCCTCACTCTCATTTATGCTTCATCTGTGAATGGTGGTCCTGAGACAGCCAGTGCTGGAGCCCGTGTGAGCCTGGAGGCTCCTCCCACTCTGTCCCTCCCTGCTGACAGCCCTCTCCACAACTCCCGAGCCGGCCACCACGTCCCTGCATACTTGATCATCACCTGTGCCACCAGAAGCCACCACAGGTATCTGGGTGCCCCTTTTCCTTCCCAAGAGAAGCTCTCTGGCCCCACTCCCCCACGAGCCAGTTGTGATCCAGGAGCTGGGAAACCAGGGTGTGAAATTCTGTTTTTAGGGCAATCATGCTGATCACAAAGATTATACCAACGATTCAGTCTGAGGCCAGCCCTCAGAGAGCCCCTAGTCTTGTGAAATTAACACACCATTATAATACAATGTGGGATATTTTGGGGAGAGGCACCTGGCATAATTTGGAGGGGAAGAGCTTGCTAGAGAAAGTTACACCAGAATGAAGTCTTTAAGAATGAGTAGGAGGGTACCTGGCAAATAGAGGATGAAGGGTTTTCCTGGCAGAGAGGATTCCATGAGCAAAGGCTCCAGCCAGAAACAACATGCCCTATGGGGAGAATTTGGGTTGCGTGAAGCTTAATGTTTAAGCCGCAGTAGATGGATGAAATGAGGCTGAAAGGTCAGCAGGAGCCAGATTGAGTAGAGCCTTGAGTGCCAGGTCAAGAGGGTTGAACTAAACACTGAAGGCCATAGGGAGCCATGGGTGGTACTAGAGCAGTGGTGGCCCTAGTGAGGTATTCATTTCAGAAAGATTCTTCTAGTAGTCCACGTAGAACATCATTTAGACAGAGCATCGAGTGAGCCTGCTGGGGTGTTGGTCCGGGTGAAGGAAGTTAAGACCTGAGCTAGGACAGGGATGGAGAGAGGGAGTGTATGTGAGGACCAGTGTGCAAGGTGAATGGGTGTTACGGGGAGGGAGGAGGAGCTGAGCAGATATGCTCGTTCTGACTTGGGTGACCACACGGGTGGGTGGTGGTGCCACTGGGACAGAAGACGACAGATTATAATGAATGCAGGACTCTGGTGTGGTCTCAGGCCAGCTTTCAGAGATGGCCATCGCTCTCCCTCTCGTCTTGCAGCTTTGGGGCACAACCTGAAGACCCTCACAGTCAATGTCACCATCTCCACCCTTCGGTATTCATCACACATGAGCAACGGCTCAGCCACGTTCAACTCCACTGAGAGGGTTCTGCAGATCCTGGTGAGACCCTGGTCCCAGCAGCTCCTAGTGGGTTAATTCCCACCCAGCCCCTCCCCCAACCCCTGTCCCTCCTGCTCCTCCTCCTCCTCCTTCCTCCCCAGCTGGATCCTTGTTTAAGAAGAGCAGCCTGGGTCCCTTCTACTCGAGTTACAGACTGGTCTCCCTCAGGTGAGACCCTCCCCTGAGCATTTGCCCCTAATGACCACTTTTGTGACCACCCCTCTCTGTCTCCCCACTGTCCTCCCATTTCTTCCTTCCTGTTCTGGCCCCCACCCTCAGAGCTTTCAGGACCTCTCTCTAGAGTCCCCACATCCCTCTCTCCCCAGGCCTGAGAAGGATGGGCCAGCCACCAGTGTGGACGCTGTCTGCACCCACCACCCTGACCCCGTGGGCCACCATGCCTCTGTGCAGGGAGCTGAGAATCTTCACCTGTCTGCTCTTCCTCTCGGTGGCTCCAGGCTCTGCAGCCTGGAGTTTGTCCATCAAGAAAGAGCACCAGCTACATTTCTACATCATCAGCTGGAACCTCAACACCTCGGAGCCCACATCCTCGGAGTACACTGCCCTGCTGAGGGACACCCAGGACCAGGTGGGGTCTCCCTCTCCCGTCTCTCCTTGCCCTGAGGGCACCGTCATTCCTCTGTCTGACTTACATCTGTTGTGTGATTGTTTCAACCCTTCACTTTCCCTGCATGTCTGGGTTCTCTCAGTGTCCAGATGTGATGTCCTAGCTGCCTTCCCCATTTCTCACATGGGTAAACTGAAGCTCAGAAAGGGGAGTATTGTGCCAAAGGTCACACAGTGAGTTAGGGGCAGAGCCAGGATTAGAAGTCAGGTCTCCCTTGCCCCAAGGTCTGTGATCTTTCACTGGCTCCAGTGGCCCCCTGCGTCCCCGGGAGACCTCCACCTCACCCACTCTCCCTCATGTTTGTTCTAGGTCACCAAGCTCTACAGAGGCAGCCAGCTTTGAGACATATTTCATTCCTGCCTGGTCACCGACTTGATGTAGGTTGAGGAGATTGGAAGCATTGGCTGAGCTGGTGGCTGATGACTCTGAGCTCCCGTGACACATCATTGATCTGGAAGTCACTTACATCGTGACCATTCTGCCCCACATCCCTGTCAGCTAATCCTAACATCTCCTTCCATAGGTTTTGGGGGGATGAGGAAAGCATTAACGTTTAGTGTCACCAACCTCCAGCATCCTCCTCCTCCTCCTCTTCTGGAGACTTTCAACAAATATCAGCAGTCTAACTGTGCTCTCCAATAGTCTAGCCACTAAACACATGGGGCAATTTAAATTTTTTATACACCTATTAGGATACGATTGACATATTATGTGTGGGGAGGAGTGTATTTTTTAGGTTTTTCTATATACAATATCTTCTCATCTGCAAAACAAATAGTTTTACCTCTTCCCTTCCAATCTGGGTTTCTTTATTCCTTTTTCTTGCCTAATTGCCCTCATTAGAACCTCTAGTACCTGTGATTAACATACGAGATATGGGAAGAATCATTGTCTTGTCCCTGGCCTTAGGGGGAAATTTTCAGTCTTTCACCATTGAATATGGTGTTAGCCGTGGGTTTTTCATCGATGCTGTTTATAGGTTGAGAAAGTTTTTTTCTATTCCTAATTTGTTGAGTGTTTTCTTTTTTAGACATGAAGGGCGTTGTATTTTGTGAAATTCTTTTCTGTATATGTGATGGAGATTGCGTGGTATTGGCCCGTATTCTATTAATATTGTGTAATACATAATCAAGTTTTCAGATATTAAGCTAACCCTTCAACTAGAGGTGAGAGATTAAGATGTTCTCAAGTCTTTCCTGGGCGTGCCACAGCCCTGAGCACTTGTGGCCTTCTAGATGCCCGCAAATACACTGGAGCTTTTCAAAGACCCCTGTGGACATCTCATTCCCCCAATTTTTCTTCTAAGTTTTTGGCTCACCTCTTGCCTGTCTCAGCTGGTATCACTCCCTCCGGCAACTACAATAGAAAACAATTAGCCCTGAATATTTTTATCAAGTGTCCTGGGGACAGACTTTCCTCCCTGGGCAAGCTCTGAGTCAAGTAACATCAAGCCCTGAACATGGGGCTTTTTCGGGAAGCTGCCAGACAGGTCAGCTAGTGTGAGTTCGATGGGGTCGGGTCTTTTCAGAGCTCCAAACCCATTATGGCTGCTGGGCTGCTGGATGTCTCAGCTACCATGGTTCTGAGAATGATGGTTTTCAAAGTTATGGAGGATATTGTGAGAGCAGGATGGGATAGTGCAAGTTATAGTGCCACAAAGTTTGCTCCCTTTATCAAGATTCCACCATGTTTCTTCACTAAACCCTCCTCAGATTCTTACAAGCCGTTGATTAATTTCTAGACTTCTGAAAAGTTGATTTTGACCATTTTTTACCAGTGTTCTCATTGTTTTTATGCATTTGCAGAAGTCCTTTCTCAAATGTTTCAAAAATGTTCTCCCTGTGGTTATTTATTTATAAATTAATTACTTAAAATTAAATTACATGAGAAATTCAGTTCCTCACTCACACACACTAGCCACATTTTAAGTGCTCGATAACAACATGGGGCTAATAATGAGTGTATTCGTTAGTGCAGACAAATGTTTACATTATTGTAGAAAGTTATCTTGGACAGGACCCAGAAGAAGGGAATCTAGAATCAGGGTAGAATTCTAGACACCCTTGTTCATCCCTTGTGGCCTTCCAGGTCTGTCCCCCACAGTAACCACACTGGAGTGGACTCCCTGTGTAACTTGTCGCCTTGGCACAGAGACTGGACAGAGTTGCCATCTATGAGGAATTCTTGCAGCTGACCAAGAATGGACCAAGCTGCAGAACTTGACTCTGGACAGGAAGAGTGTCCTTGGGGATGGTAAGGCTCCCTGGTCATTGTGAAAGGAAGTGAGGCTTTTCTGGGGACTCTGGATGCCTGGGGCTGAGAGAGCATTGACCTTTCTCAGGCTGGCAGGAGGTGGCATAGTCCCCCAGTCTTTACCCACCATTGAGAGAGAGAAAAGGACACCAGTGTGATATAGGAGGCCGTCACCTTCTCCTAGACAGCTCTGTGACCTCAAGCTAGTCACCTCCCCTCTCTGGACTTTTGTTTCCTTATCTCTGCACTGTAAGCCACTGGGCCAGATGGTCAGTGAGGGCCTCCAGCTGTGTGTGAAGCAGACTTACAGGTTTGGGGGTCATGTGGTTTCTGATCCACAGGCTATAGTTTGCCAAGTCCCACGCTAGATGAGCACCAATGCGCTAGAACTTTCTGCAGTGATGGAATGTTCTATATCTGTGCTCTCCAATGCATAGCCATATGTGGCTGTTGAGTACTCGAAGGATGATATTGTGACTGCTCTTTATTGTTACTGATTTTTAATGTTACTGAGGTACTAGATTTTTTTATTTTATTTAACTAAAATTAATTTTAATTCAAAACGAGACTTGTTGCTGATCCATATCAGACAGCACACCTCTAAGAGTTTGTCTAGATAGAGGTACAAGTAGGGGGACCTGTACCCCTCCCCCCATGCCCACTGGGTGCTGTGTGTCCTCCCCTCCTGGAGTTTATGTTGTAGCTGGCAATAACAAGAATAGAGAATTGAAACTTATCAATTATTTGATGTGAGCAAACTCATATTTGGAGGCGGTAATCAGAGAAGACTTCCTGCAGGATATTACATTGTAGGTTAATCCTAGAAAATGAATATTAAGCAAATAGATAAAGGAGAAGGGGATGATATGTTTCTAGGCATGGAAGAACACTTGAGTGGGATTTTACAAATTTAGAGAGATCCCATAGGCTTGCCAACTGTGATGACCCATTCTCCCCCCGACCGTCATAAGAAAGTCCAGCCCAAATTCAGTCCTCTGTGCCCAGAGGTATGAATTTGGTTTAATTTATTACACTTTTGTTCTGTGATAATGGTCTTGGATTTTGTAGCAAAGTGTGCTCACTTTTTAGAGATGGAAACTAAAATGGGGTGAAACATCATGATGTCTACTTGACTTTAATATTTCATTGAAAACATGGGATGAATCAAGGGTGGCAAGTGTTAATAGTTTATACATTGATGAAATATTGTTTTAATTGGATGGACTATACATTGTTAAATCTAGATGATGGATGTTTATGAGACTGTTGCCTTTATTTTTCTGTGTCTAAAAAGTTTTATTTAAAAGAGTGAAACACACTCACATGCATTCTCCATTTCATTCACTTCCAGAATATTCTCCCAATAGAGATGACACCTTGACTGAGAAGCCTGGTAAACCTGCAGGAAGCCCCAGCCCATGGTAGGGGACGAGTGTCTTGATGCTGTGTCTCATCAAAGAGAACCATGCGCACAGTGTCTTGGATGATGAAGAATGTTGGCCAACCCTTGTCAAGGAGGGTTGAGGCACAGTGGGTTCACCAGTAGCCCTGGGGCGATGAAAGGACGTGGCTCACCCCACCACTCGTCTCCCCAGACCTCCCGTTCTGGGCCCTCATCCTCATCTGCTTGGCAGGACTCCTGGTGCTCATCACAGGCCTGATCTGCTGTCTCCTGGTAAGCCATGACGTGTTGCTGGTCTTCTTACTATTGCGTTGTAAGAGCTATTTATATATTATAAATACACATCCTTTTCTAGGGATATGTTTTGCAGATGTTTTCTCCCAGTCTGTGTGTGGCTTGCCTTCTCCTTCACAACATGAGTCATTGGGGAAATGTAAGTGACAGTCATCATGAGATTCCACCACACTTGAGAATGGCTAAAATTAAAAAAACTGACTATAGCAAATGTTGTTGAAGATGTCAAGTCACTGAAACTCTCAGTGCTGGTGAAAAATAGCTTGGATTCGTCTTTAATAATTACATACGTCTACCCAGCCATTCCTCTCCTAGGAATCCATCTAAGGGAAATAAACACATATGTCTATACACAGACTTGTACACACATGTTGATAACAACCTATTTATAGTAGACAAAAACGGAAAACAACCCAAACGTCCATCTACTAGTGAACGGATACACAAAGTGTGGTATATCCCCACAGTGGAGTACTATTCAACCATAAAAAGGAATGAATGATTTTTTTTCTTTTTTAATTATTTTATTGAAGTTATAAAAGGTTTTAACATTGTGTAATTTCGGGTGTCCATTATTATTTGTGATTTTCTGTATAGACGGCATCGTGCTTACCACCAGTAGTCTGACTTTTATCCATACCATGCACATGTACCCCTTTAACTTTTTCACTCAACCCCCAGCCCCCTTCCCCTCTGGTAAGCACTAATCTGTTCTCTTTATCCCTGTGTATGTTTATCTTCTACATATGAGTGAAATTATGCATACTTCTTTGTCTGGCTTATTTCATTTAACTTCACACCCTAAGGTCCACCCAGGTTTTGCAAACAGGATGATCTTGTTTTTTTTTTCTGGCTGAGTAGTATTCCATTGTATATAAGACATACCACATGTTCTTTATCCATTCATCTGTAGCAGGGCACTTGGGGTGCTTCCATGTCTTGGCTATTGTGAATAATGCCATAGTGAACACAGGGGTGCGTAAATCTCTTTGAATTGTTGATTTCAACTTCTTTGGATAAATACCCAGTAGTGGGATAGATGGAAGGCATGGTATTTCTATTTTTAATTTTTTGAGAAATCTCCATACTGTTTTCCCTGGTGGCTGCACCAGTTTGCATTCCCACCAGCAGTGTGTGAGGGTGCTCTTTTCTCCTTATCCTCTCCAACATTTGTTATTTTTTGTCTTGGGAGTTATAGCCATTCTGACAGGTGTAAGGTGATCTCTCATTGTAGTATTGATTTGAATATCCCTAATAATTAATGATGTTATACATCTTTTCATGTGCCTGTTGGGCTTCTGTATATATTCTTTGGAAAAATGTCTATTCATATCCTCTGCCCATTTTTAGATTGGATTATCTTTTTTGTTGTTGTTGGGTGTATGAGTTGTTTATATATTTTGGAGATTAACCCCTTCTCAGATAGATGATTTGCAAATATTTTCTCCCAGTTCGTGGGTTGTCTTTTCGTTTTTTTTTTTTTTTTTTTTGAGGAAGATCAACCCTGAGCTAACATCCGTGCTAATCCTCCTCTTTTTTCCTGAGGAAGACCAGCTCTGAGCTAACATCTATTGCTAATCCTCCTCCTTTATTTTTTCCCCAAAGTCCCAGTTGATAGTTGTATGTCATAGTTGCACATCCTTCTAGTTGCTGTATGTGGGATGTGGCCTCAGCATGGCCAGACAAGCGGTGCATCTGTGTGCGTCTGGGATCCGAACCTGGGCCGTCAGTAGCAGAGCTTGTGCAGTTAACCACTAAGCCACGGGGCTGGCCCTGTCTTTTCGTTTTGTTCATCATTTTCTTTGCCTTGCAGAAGCCTTTTAGTCTCATGTAGTCCCATTTGTATATTTTTTCTTTTCTTTCCCTTGCCTGAGTAGACATGGTATTGGGAAGGGTGCAGCTAAGACCAATGTCAAAGACTGTACTGCGTATGTTTTCTTCTAGGAGTTTTATTATATCAAGTGTTAGATTCAAGTCTTTTATCCATTTTGAGTTAATTTTTGTGTATGGTGGAAGATAATGATCTACTTTCATTCATTTGCATGTGGCTGTCCAGTTTTCCCAACAGCGTTTATTGAAGAGACTTTCCTTTCTCCATTGTATGATCTTGGCTCCTTTGTCAGAGATTAACTGACCACAGATGTGTGGTTTGTTTTCTGGGCTTTCAGTTCTGCTCCATTGATCTATGAGTCTGTTTTTGTGCCAGTACCATGCCATTTTGATTACTATAGCTATGTAATATATTTTCAAGTTAGGATTGTGATGCCTCCAGCTTTGTTCTTTCTTCTCAGGATTTCTTTGGCTATTTGAGGTCTTTTGTTATTCCATATATATTTTAGGATTCTGTGTTCTGTTTCTATGAAGAATGTCATTGGGATTCTGATTGGGATTGCTTTGAATCTGTAGATTATTTTAGGTAATATGGGCATTTTAACTGTGTTTATTCTTCCAATCCATGTGCATGGAATATCTTCCCATTACTTCAGGTCATCATTGATTTCTTTCAATAATGTTGTCGGGGGAAGAGGGAGAATCTCCCTCTCCCCTTTCCCTTAAGGTTCTTCTGGCTGGCCAAATAATCAACAAGACAGGTTAGCAGGAGAAAATAATACCAAGTTTAATAACATGTATACATGGGAGAAAGCAGGGACACTGCGTTTCTCAACACAATAGCAGAAATTCTCGTCTTAAATATCATTTTCAGCCAATGACAAAGGAGGATTTTGGGGGTGGGGGGAGTCAGTTACAGGAGATTACCACTAAAGCACAGTAAACAAGAGTAAGGTTTATTATACAGCCCCAAGGCCTCATCTTCCACATTGATAAGTTACTAGAAATGAGCTCACCCCCCCTTTTTCTCAATACAGAGAGGGAGATACCTTTACAAATGGAGACTTCCCTTGTAAAGGATTGTCTGACAACTCCTCGCAGGGCCATCCAAAGAATGTGGCCAGAGAGACAGGACTCCCGATAAGATGGGCTTGTTGGTGCCTTTTCTATTGTAACCTCTATCCTAAATTATCTTTTATAGCAGTCATGATAATAACCCCTTCCTAAAACAGATTTTTTGGTTTTAAATTCTTTAGGCAGTTTGGGAGGGGAAACTCAAATATTTTTCCTGAGCTCTCTGAGTCCTTATTGTCTTCAGCTCGAAATAATCCGCATACCAGAGTGGTGCTTCCTGGGGCAGCTTGCCCTGAGCACCATCAGTTCCCTCCTCTGAAACTTCCCTAGAAGTTTCACATATTAAAAGCCGAGCTGGTGACTGTGGAGAGAGAAATCGTGTTAGTATCCGAGTGATAAGAAGTCTGCAAAGAGAGAAAAGAACGTAGATTAGAATGAGGATGAACAGGCAGAAAAGAACAAATCGGAGCACATTTCCCCACATTCCATTAAACCAGTCCCCCAATCCTGGAAATAAGTCAGTCCAATAAAATGTGTGAGCTTCGTTTATCTGATGAAAAATGTCAATCTTCTCTTTTAATAGATTTAAGTTAGATATTACTTGACCTGTTTGATTCACATAAAAGCAACATTTTTCTCCAATGATTGCGCATGCTCCTCCTTGCTGAGCAGTGAGTATGTCCAGAGCACGTCGATTTTGGAGCACCACAGATGCTAGGCTGTTAATCTCTGACTGGAGTATGTTTAAGGTTTGCATGGTGGTATTGAACTCTTGTTCTATTACCATAGAGAGATTTAATATTGCTTTCTCTAACTCATAATCTCCAAAGCCGGGGAATAGGACTCTCAAGGCTGAAAAGAACTTGGAGTTGTGATACACAAGTGGATTTTCCACGATTTCTCGACTGGCACGTTTATGTGGCACAATCTTATGAACAAACGAACCCAAGTTTGTAATTTGGCTAGCATTTAAGGTGGAGTGTTTGGTGACAGAAGGAGCCAGGTATCCAAGTCCGCATCGTCCTGACCAATTAGGTGGGAATCCTTTATACACTTTGTTGCCGCATAAAATGAAAAGACCAGTGTAGTTTAAAGACAAGGTTAGAATTGAATCTGTAGTTCCCAGGATCTGGACTATTTCATGATCTGTGCCACTTGCACTATTACTACCTAAACATCTCCATTTCCCATGAGCTCCTGTCAGTCTGCGAGAACAGAATAGATTTTGTGGAATAGCTGGTACAGGAGGCCTGCAGTCTGATTTTGGCAGCTATAAAGCCTGGTCTTGTCACCTGACCAGGTGAGTCCAGATTTTTGATCCACCCATATATAGTCTGTGGCATTGGGCAGCTTAACCATGCGGATAGCTGCTATACCCCAAGTTGCACACGGGTGGCTCGTAAGCCATCCAGAGCACTTGGTGATTTGGCAAATGTTTGTGCCAGAGGGAGTAGTGATAGAGTCACTTACAATTCCCTTGAGAGTTCTGAAGATGCCACCTGCGGAATCAAACCACAGAGTTTGACGGCAATATTGTCTCGGTATATCACCCAGGAAAGGTCCAGTGCCATGTTTACTTTCAATGCAGAGGGAAAAACTTTCACTTATTATTTGTGCTTGGGCAAGGGACAGTCCTTGACCTTCTAAGTAATCTTTCTGGGGCCCAAGTGACTCACCAGGAGAAGAAGCAGAGTGAAGTTTCCCTTGTTGCGGATACCATACTCTGTTATTCATCCATTTTCCATACTTAGTCTACCAGGTGTTCATATCAGCAGGAACAAAGACTAGTTCAGGTTCTTTTGCACTATCTAGCTGTTGACATAACCAACAGTCAGATTGATTAGTTAGCGTGGCTAGGGCTTGGTAAACTGGCATAAGGGGGTGTTTGGTCTGTGCCCGACCTGTTGAAAAGGAGAGGGTTAGTAAAAGCAAGACCCAGATCGGAAAAGAGCCCATAGCGGAGACTTAGAGAGGGGAAGAGGGACAGATAGAGACCAGCACTCTCCAGTCAGCTTTCTATTAAATGATTAATATATATATATATATATATATATATATATATATATATATATCCACTAATAGTTTGTGTGTGTGAGTGTGTATATATATAGGGAGTTTTGAAGCAAGGGGGAGGAAATGGGTCAAAGTAGGTTTTCTTGATCCGTGATCTTGGGAAAAGCTGTCTACTTCGTGATGTCGGCTGCTTCTGGGGCCTGGGTTTTGGCCCTCGAAATCCTTAGTTTAAGGTCTCCTGTGGGGATTATATCCCAGTTGTCTTGAGAGCAATGTTCTGGGTCTATTTTGGCGTGGCTCGCATGGATCCAGGAAGATTTTTCTTTTATTTTGATGGCAGTGCAGGTCGTCAGTAAAACTTCATAAGGTCCTTCCCAGTGAGGTGACAGTGCATGTTTTTTTCTAAAGACCTTGATGTACACCAGGTCTCCTGGTCGAAAGGGATGGTAAGACTTGTCAGAAGGTGGTGGCCATGCCTCTTTTACCTGTTGACGATATGCTTCAAGTATACTAGTTAATTTTTGTATATAACAAGTCATAGCATCAAATTGTTCACTTAAGTTCCCATAATATTCATTTAATCCAGGAATTGAAGGTTTAGAGACGCCAGTAGGCATCGGACGTCCAAAAACTATTTCAAAAGGAGTCAGTCCATGCCTTCTATTTGGAGTATTTTGAATCTTCATAAGGGCCAAGGGCAGAGCCTCTGGCCATTTAAGTCCAGTTTCTTGACAGACTTTTCCTAGAGTTCTTTTTATATCTAGATTTTTACGTTCCACTTGCCCTGATGACTGAGGGTGATATGGGGTATGAAATTTTAATGAATACCCAGAGTTTTTGCAAGCAAGTGGTTTATCTCTGCTGTAAAATGAGTTCCTTGGTCTGATTCAATCCATAAAGGAATGCCAAAGCGAGGAATAACTTCAGTTATTAATTTCTTTACCACTGTTGTGGCATCTGCATGTCTGGTCGGATAGCATTCAGTCCATCCACTAAACATGCAGACAATAACCAAACAGTGAGAGTAAGCTAAAGCTGAAGGCATGTCTATAAAATCCATTTGGAGTGCCGCAAAAGGCAGCGTGGGCCTGGGAGGACTTCCTGGATCACACTGATTTCTCCCAGAGACTTGGTAAGATTTGCAAGTTGTGCACTGGGAGGGGATTTGGTCAGAAATGTTATGGATGCCAGGGCAAAACCAATCGTCTTTTAGTTCCTTAACTATCCCCCGTTTGCACATATGTCCCATTTGGTGGGAGATAAGTGTAAGCCAAAAAGTCAAAAGAAAAGGAGCTACTGGAAGTCCATTTGGTCCAATGTATAATCCATCTGATAATTGTTTGGCACCTTTTTGTATCCAATTGTCTTTTTCAGATTGTGGGGCATTTGCCTAATAGTTAATAACATCAGTCAGGGATAAAGGCAGGTTTAAGAATTGGGTGGAAAACGGATAAGGGGGTCCATAGTGAGCTGCATGTTTAGCAGCTCTGTCAGCCCTGTCATTCCCTAAAGATATGACATCAGTCTCCTTAGTATGGGCTGAACAATGAACAATGGCAATTTTTGAAGGAAGGTGAATAGCTTGTAATAAGGCTGCAATTAAGTGTCCATTAGCAATAGGAGTTCCTGCAGAAGTTAAGAATCCACGGGATTTCCAAATTGTGCCAACAGCATGGCAGACTCCAGAAGCATATTTGTGTAAATGAAAGAAAAACAAGATTAATGGTTAGAGCAAATTGTAAACCAGTTTTTGAGTTCAGAGGACAGCCAGTGAAGAAGAATTTTAGATGTCAGCGTCAAAGTATCTTTTGCAGTTTAAAATGTCTCTGATGGTGTCGTCAGGTCATCTCTTAAGTTTATATCAAGTTCATCAGCTTCAGTTTGTAAGGCTTCAGGAAAAAGGGCAGGTTCAGTCCTCAGTGATTTTAAATGAAAATGATGGAAAAAAATAAAAAACGTTAGTTTGGACATCTGTAGCCAGATATTTCAGGAGACTAGAAGAAATCAGGATCCAGTCTAGTCAACAGATATAAAACAAAAACCTCAAAAGACAACAAAACTAGGATCTAATATCTGCAAATTTATACTGAAATAGTTTTTACTGAAATATAATTTTTTTCTCTAAAATCACCCTCATTTTTATTGATAGCAAAATTAAAACTAGTTTGCAAAATAAGTCTAGTTCCAATAGAGTTGGCCCAATTATTTACATAAGTACAGCAAGAATAGCAGTTGATCACATAGGCTCTTTTAAATCTGCTTTGCTGGAACTTTTTATAAGGAATCTCACATTGAACTTTAAAGGTCTCTCGAGGCCAGGAAAGCCAAGCCAAGGATTTTGTCATCAGACTTTGCCTGCAATACCTATAGATTTGGGTGAATTCCTCTATTCCGAGGTTTCCCCAAAATATTTCAAGGTTCCTTGTACCTGCCAGATAAGTGACATTCTTTACTTATCCTGGTAAGTGCTGCTTGGAACATAAGGTACCAGGCTAATATTTCCATGTGGCTTTATTCCATAAAGTCCAATCTTCATTTCTCAAAGACTGTATGGTTATATTGCAAATATGATGTTCCAGTCACAACCTTGGTAATAGAACCAGTGTTTCCAATTGTGTCCTGTTATAAGGAGAACAGATTCTTATTGAACTTATGCAAATAACTATATTGCCATGAAAACAACAATACTCACTTACTAAGAGTTTCTAAATTCGAGGGATCAGGTAGAGAGAAAAAGGTAAATATTTCAATTTTGCTTACAAAAGTATCATTTATCAAATTGTTATGTCATAGCTAGCTCAGGAGAAAAGAGAAAAAGTTTTCCTTAAATCTGAAAAAACAAAACATTAAAAATTCAGCAATACTTCAAATGAAAAATCATAAAAATTATAAGCATCCTTATCAGTTTATTCAGTCCTGTGTAATCCATTCTTGATCCCACTCTTTTTGTTAGTGGCTTTATGAAGTCATCAGTTTCTCCATCGGATTTCTGTAATTTTTTTACCAAGTTCAGTTTTATGATCAGAAAGTTTGTCAGAAACCTGTACTCCAGTGTAAATGTCAGAGTCCTTTCTATGAATTTTTCTGAAGTTGAAACATTTTGCAAAAGCATTAGAGCAAAGAAATAAGTCTGTAAACAACAAGACCTCAAAATGGCAATTGACAAGGAAATTTGGTTAATTTTGTGACATACAACACTTTAAAATAATAATAACCAGAATTATGACTGATAACCAGGACAGATCAGAATTTCAGTAATGTTATACAATTTTAAAACACCTATGTCAATAACATTTGCCCACATAATAGCACCTAAGCAGGCTTATCATCACTGTTCTGACAATGCTTTCCATGTAATTGAACATATTGAATAAGCCTAATAAGTTTAGTATCTTTCCCCTTATAGGAAGAGAGCAAATTTCTTTGAGAAGTTCCAGGGCCCTTTGAAAATTCCCAAAGAAATAAAAGTTAAAAAAAAGACTTTAAGATATGAATTTTGGGGGAGCTTGTCAAAAATATAAACAATCAAAGCAAACAGAGCATTAACAGTCCAAAAGTCTTAATAGAGAGACCTCAGTCTTTTGAACGTAGGAAATTATTTTAACAGTTTTTTTTTTTTCTGTCTTTTAGGTAGACTTACTCAAAGGTAAAGAAAAATCTTTTGTAACCTCTTTATCAAGTTTAAGCAAATTATCCTTTTAAGAGACAGAAGACCAAATTTTAATTTTGCACCAGCTTATTTCTGCTATTAAAACTCATTTACTTAAATTCATTTCAATCTTAGCCAACTTGACCATGCATAAAACTCCTTTTCCAGAATTCCTCTTCCACAAACCTTCTATAACTTTCTTTTTACATTCAAAATTTGTCCCATGTCTTTCTTTTCCCTCCTAGTACTTGAGGACAAATTTATCTTTCTTAACCAAACAAAATATTTCCATTCTTTGTACCTTTATACATCTTACTTTCCTTGTACACAGACACATTTTTCTTAATTTTTAGTAGCTTCAATCACATATACTAATTAGGAATTTTACCCCTTAGAAACCTTAATTTGTAAGTAAAAACTAAGTAAACAATTATAAACTTTCTTTTACATTAGTATCTTGTGGCTTGGAAAATTTATGAACACTTACTTCATCATTTCTGGAAACATGTTACTTTATAGTACAATCTTTTAATAAAACACATGTTTACCAATAGACCCAAAACACCTTTTAGTTTTCCTGTAATGAAAAGCCAAAAGTAGACAAATGTACATTTAGCAATCAATGTCTAATATCTTATCTTATTTGGAAATGATGATACTCAGAGAATTTTTATCATAAAACTTAGCAAAACTCTCAAGTTTTAAGTCACCAAAAAGAGTTTGGAAGCTGTAACCACCATAACACATAATTATTGTTTAAAGTTCATCCAACATTCATCTTTTTCACAACTATTTAGTAACTTATTCCCAATAATTATTTAGATTGCCTACAAGACTTCATAAGACTTCAGATAAAATTAGCCATCATTTAAACTACTATTTTTGTTAACCAGTTCTGTAATAGAAATAACAGTTTTTTTCTTACAAAATTTCATGTAAATTTCGTCACCTCTTATACCTTTAAACATAATTATCATTACGATTTTTATCAATAGGTCCTGATCTTCTAATTTTGGACAAGAGCAGCATTCCCAGTCAGACATTTTAAAACATACTCAGGCAAAGTTGATGTAACCTCTTTGTATAAAATTAGCTCAAACATTCCAACCTTTATAATCTTATCAACACTTACACTTTTACATGTTCTCAATTTAATTGTAACCTGAGTCAAGGTCTTAAGACTAGTCAAATTTTTTCCTTCCTTTTTCTGGCCTTAATTCTTAGGTACCAATTAAGCAATTATGTGAGAGCTTTCAATACATTTTTTTTCCCCAATTTAGAAGTTTTTCCAATTCAAAGGATCCGTCGTCTGGCCATTGACGAGTAGGATCTTCATTTGTATATTTATTCCAATAGTGACTCGAACCAATAAGCCTTTTTAAGGAAAGACCCGGAGGTAACTTTCCACGCTTAAAATAAATCTTTCCCACGGACGCAAGAGGTGTCCCTGGTGAGGGCACAGGTGATGTAGCCCCATCTACACTCCCTTTGGGAGTGTAGAATTCACTCCCAAAGATATTCAGACTCCCCTGAGAGCTTGGCACAGCCGGACAGAGACAGTTCGGAACCCCAGTCTACTCTACTGGCCACCAAGGTGCACCCCGGTAAATGCACCTTCCGTATGGTGGAGACCAAGGAGAATATTCTCACTGGTCACAAAGCCAAGTTTTCTCAGGACACAGAACAAGACAGAAGGAAAAACCTCATCCGGTTTTTTTTTTTTTTCTTATGTGCACAATGACAGCTTTAGCCACGCCTTAGGTCTCTTGGAGCCAGAATAATACCTAGCGGGGGAGGTGCTGCGGGGTTGGGGACTGTGTGCTTTACAGAGTACCTCGTCATTGCACGGACATTTTCTTGCAGTTGGCGGGGGACCTGTGTCATCTACCCCGTTCCGTGACCCAACTTATCCTGACACGGGAGTCTTTTGAAAGTGGCGAGAGCCCTAATGGCTCTTAACTGCTCGACCCGCGCCCACCAAATTTGCGGCCTTTTTGGCTTCCAAGATGCCCTTGGCAATGGCCTTCACTTCATGTGCATAATAACCCACAGCAAAGTTTGTAAACGCCGGTCTGGTGAGACCCGCAAACTCACCAGTCTGTGGGGCCTGCCCGGACAGCAGGCTTATACGGCCTATGCCTGTGTCCTACCCTATGGTATTTCCTTCTTATGACAAAAGACACAGACAAAAGAGAAAAACAGAGACTATCTCTGGGAGGAAAAGGGATCAAGATCAAAAACCAAGAGTACTCTACCAAATTTAAACCAAGAGTCACTAAAAGCCCAAGAAACTAGTTTCCCAAATATTTTCTCCTGCCAATCTAAATTTAGAAAGAGAAAAAATTCTCACCACTTCCTTCCGCCGGACTCCGCAGATAGAGATTCCGGGAGGCTGACGTGGTAAGAAGTCTTACCTTTTGCCGGCTTTCGTCAGGCGTTCCCGTATCTCACCATCTGCAGTAGTCCAGGGAGAAGGCAGGTCTTCCAGCCAGAGAAGGCAACTTACCAGCCAGTGCTTCTCCTGGCTGGCTCGCCAAAACTGTCGGGGGAAGAGGGAGAATCTCCCTCTCCCCTTTCCCTTAAGGTTCTTCTGGCTGGCCAAATAATCAACAAGACAGGTTAGCAGGAGAAAATAATACCAAGTTTAATAACATGTATACATGGGAGAAAGCAGGGACACTGCGTTTCTCAACACAATAGCAGAAATTCTCGTCTTAAATATCATTTTCAGCCAATGACAAAGGAGGATTTTGGGGGTGGGGGGAGTCAGTTACAGGAGATTACCACTAAAGCACAGTAAACAAGAGTAAGGTTTATTATACAGCCCCAAGGCCTCATCTTCCACATTGATAAGTTACTAGAAATGAGCTCACCCCCCCTTTTTCTCAATACAGAGAGGGAGATACCTTTACAAATGGAGACTTCCCTTGTAAAGGATTGTCTGACAACTCCTCGCAGGGCCATCCAAAGAATGTGGCCAGAGAGACAGGACTCCCGATAAGATGGGCTTGTTGGTGCCTTTTCTATTGTAACCTCTATCCTAAATTATCTTTTATAGCAGTCATGATAATAACCCCTTCCTAAAACAGATTTTTTGGTTTTAAATTCTTTAGGCAGTTTGGGAGGGGAAACTCAAATATTTTTCCTGAGCTCTCTGAGTCCTTATTGTCTTCAGCTCGAAATAATCCGCATACCAGAGTGGTGCTTCCTGGGGCAGCTTGCCCTGAGCACCATCAGTTCCCTCCTCTGAAACTTCCCTAGAAGTTTCACATATTAAAAGCCGAGCTGGTGACTGTGGAGAGAGAAATCGTGTTAGTATCCGAGTGATAAGAAGTCTGCAAAGAGAGAAAAGAACGTAGATTAGAATGAGGATGAACAGGCAGAAAAGAACAAATCGGAGCACATTTCCCCACATTCCATTAAACCAGTCCCCCAATCCTGGAAATAAGTCAGTCCAATAAAATGTGTGAGCTTCGTTTATCTGATGAAAAATGTCAATCTTCTCTTTTAATAGATTTAAGTTAGATATTACTTGACCTGTTTGATTCACATAAAAGCAACATTTTTCTCCAATGATTGCGCATGCTCCTCCTTGCTGAGCAGTGAGTATGTCCAGAGCACGTCGATTTTGGAGCACCACAGATGCTAGGCTGTTAATCTCTGACTGGAGTATGTTTAAGGTTTGCATGGTGGTATTGAACTCTTGTTCTATTACCATAGAGAGATTTAATATTGCTTTCTCTAACTCATAATCTCCAAAGCCGGGGAATAGGACTCTCAAGGCTGAAAAGAACTTGGAGTTGTGATACACAAGTGGATTTTCCACGATTTCTCGACTGGCACGTTTATGTGGCACAATCTTATGAACAAACGAACCCAAGTTTGTAATTTGGCTAGCATTTAAGGTGGAGTGTTTGGTGACAGAAGGAGCCAGGTATCCAAGTCCGCATCGTCCTGACCAATTAGGTGGGAATCCTTTATACACTTTGTTGCCGCATAAAATGAAAAGACCAGTGTAGTTTAAAGACAAGGTTAGAATTGAATCTGTAGTTCCCAGGATCTGGACTATTTCATGATCTGTGCCACTTGCACTATTACTACCTAAACATCTCCATTTCCCATGAGCTCCTGTCAGTCTGCGAGAACAGAATAGATTGTGGAATAGCTGGTACAGGAGGCCTGCAGTCTGATTTTGGCAGCTATAAAGCCTGGTCTTGTCACCTGACCAGGTGAGTCCAGATTTTTGATCCACCCATATATAGTCTGTGGCATTGGGCAGCTTAACCATGCGGATAGCTGCTATACCCCAAGTTGCACACGGGTGGCTCGTAAGCCATCCAGAGCACTTGGTGATTTGGCAAATGTTTGTGCCAGAGGGAGTAGTGATAGAGTCACTTACAATTCCCTTGAGAGTTCTGAAGATGCCACCTGCGGAATCAAACCACAGAGTTTGACGGCAATATTGTCTCGGTATATCACCCAGGAAAGGTCCAGTGCCATGTTTACTTTCAATGCAGAGGGAAAAACTTTCACTTATTATTTGTGCTTGGGCAAGGGACAGTCCTTGACCTTCTAAGTAATCTTTCTGGGGCCCAAGTGACTCACCAGGAGAAGAAGCAGAGTGAAGTTTCCCTTGTTGCGGATACCATACTCTGTTATTCATCCATTTTCCATACTTAGTCTACCAGGTGTTCATATCAGCAGGAACAAAGACTAGTTCAGGTTCTTTTGCACTATCTAGCTGTTGACATAACCAACAGTCAGATTGATTAGTTAGCGTGGCTAGGGCTTGGTAAACTGGCATAAGGGGGTGTTTGGTCTGTGCCCGACCTGTTGAAAAGGAGAGGGTTAGTAAAAGCAAGACCCAGATCGGAAAAGAGCCCATAGCGGAGACTTAGAGAGGGGAAGAGGGACAGATAGAGACCAGCACTCTCCAGTCAGCTTTCTATTAAATGATTAAAATATATATATATATATATATATATATATATATATATATATATATATCCACTAATAGTTTGTGTGTGTGAGTGTGTATATATATAGGGAGTTTTGAAGCAAGGGGGAGGAAATGGGTCAAAGTAGGTTTTCTTGATCCGTGATCTTGGGAAAAGCTGTCTACTTCGTGATGTCGGCTGCTTCTGGGGCCTGGGTTTTGGCCCTCGAAATCCTTAGTTTAAGGTCTCCTGTGGGGATTATATCCCAGTTGTCTTGAGAGCAATGTTCTGGGTCTATTTTGGCGTGGCTCGCATGGATCCAGGAAGATTTTTCTTTTATTTTGATGGCAGTGCAGGTCGTCAGTAAAACTTCATAAGGTCCTTCCCAGTGAGGTGACAGTGCATGTTTTTTTCTAAAGACCTTGATGTACACCAGGTCTCCTGGTCGAAAGGGATGGTAAGACTTGTCAGAAGGTGGTGGCCATGCCTCTTTTACCTGTTGACGATATGCTTCAAGTATACTAGTTAATTTTTGTATATAACAAGTCATAGCATCAAATTGTTCACTTAAGTTCCCATAATATTCATTTAATCCAGGAATTGAAGGTTTAGAGACGCCAGTAGGCATCGGACGTCCAAAAACTATTTCAAAAGGAGTCAGTCCATGCCTTCTATTTGGAGTATTTTGAATCTTCATAAGGGCCAAGGGCAGAGCCTCTGGCCATTTAAGTCCAGTTTCTTGACAGACTTTTCCTAGAGTTCTTTTTATATCTAGATTTTTACGTTCCACTTGCCCTGATGACTGAGGGTGATATGGGGTATGAAATTTTAATGAATACCCAGAGTTTTTGCAAGCAAGTGGTTTATCTCTGCTGTAAAATGAGTTCCTTGGTCTGATTCAATCCATAAAGGAATGCCAAAGCGAGGAATAACTTCAGTTATTAATTTCTTTACCACTGTTGTGGCATCTGCATGTCTGGTCGGATAGCATTCAGTCCATCCACTAAACATGCAGACAATAACCAAACAGTGAGAGTAAGCTAAAGCTGAAGGCATGTCTATAAAATCCATTTGGAGTGCCGCAAAAGGCAGCGTGGGCCTGGGAGGACTTCCTGGATCACACTGATTTCTCCCAGAGACTTGGTAAGATTTGCAAGTTGTGCACTGGGAGGGGATTTGGTCAGAAATGTTATGGATGCCAGGGCAAAACCAATCGTCTTTTAGTTCCTTAACTATCCCCCGTTTGCACATATGTCCCATTTGGTGGGAGATAAGTGTAAGCCAAAAAGTCAAAAGAAAAGGAGCTACTGGAAGTCCATTTGGTCCAATGTATAATCCATCTGATAATTGTTTGGCACCTTTTTGTATCCAATTGTCTTTTTCAGATTGTGGGGCATTTGCCTAATAGTTAATAACATCAGTCAGGGATAAAGGCAGGTTTAAGAATTGGGTGGAAAACGGATAAGGGGGTCCATAGTGAGCTGCATGTTTAGCAGCTCTGTCAGCCCTGTCATTCCCTAAAGATATGACATCAGTCTCCTTAGTATGGGCTGAACAATGAACAATGGCAATTTTTGAAGGAAGGTGAATAGCTTGTAATAAGGCTGCAATTAAGTGTCCATTAGCAATAGGAGTTCCTGCAGAAGTTAAGAATCCACGGGATTTCCAAATTGTGCCAACAGCATGGCAGACTCCAGAAGCATATTTGTGTAAATGAAAGAAAAACAAGATTAATGGTTAGAGCAAATTGTAAACCAGTTTTTGAGTTCAGAGGACAGCCAGTGAAGAAGAATTTTAGATGTCAGCGTCAAAGTATCTTTTGCAGTTTAAAATGTCTCTGATGGTGTCGTCAGGTCATCTCTTAAGTTTATATCAAGTTCATCAGCTTCAGTTTGTAAGGCTTCAGGAAAAAGGGCAGGTTCAGTCCTCAGTGATTTTAAATGAAAATGATGGAAAAAAATAAAAAACGTTAGTTTGGACATCTGTAGCCAGATATTTCAGGAGACTAGAAGAAATCAGGATCCAGTCTAGTCAACAGATATAAAACAAAAACCTCAAAAGACAACAAAACTAGGATCTAATATCTGCAAATTTATACTGAAATAGTTTTTACTGAAATATAATTTTTTTCTCTAAAATCACCCTCATTTTTATTGATAGCAAAATTAAAACTAGTTTGCAAAATAAGTCTAGTTCCAATAGAGTTGGCCCAATTATTTACATAAGTACAGCAAGAATAGCAGTTGATCACATAGGCTCTTTTAAATCTGCTTTGCTGGAACTTTTTATAAGGAATCTCACATTGAACTTTAAAGGTCTCTCGAGGCCAGGAAAGCCAAGCCAAGGATTTTGTCATCAGACTTTGCCTGCAATACCTATAGATTTGGGTGAATTCCTCTATTCCGAGGTTTCCCCAAAATATTTCAAGGTTCCTTGTACCTGCCAGATAAGTGACATTCTTTACTTATCCTGGTAAGTGCTGCTTGGAACATAAGGTACCAGGCTAATATTTCCATGTGGCTTTATTCCATAAAGTCCAATCTTCATTTCTCAAAGACTGTATGGTTATATTGCAAATATGATGTTCCAGTCACAACCTTGGTAATAGAACCAGTGTTTCCAATTGTGTCCTGTTATAAGGAGAACAGATTCTTATTGAACTTATGCAAATAACTATATTGCCATGAAAACAACAATACTCACTTACTAAGAGTTTCTAAATTCGAGGGATCAGGTAGAGAGAAAAAGGTAAATATTTCAATTTTGCTTACAAAAGTATCATTTATCAAATTGTTATGTCATAGCTAGCTCAGGAGAAAAGAGAAAAAGTTTTCCTTAAATCTGAAAAAACAAAACATTAAAAATTCAGCAATACTTCAAATGAAAAATCATAAAAATTATAAGCATCCTTATCAGTTTATTCAGTCCTGTGTAATCCATTCTTGATCCCACTCTTTTTGTTAGTGGCTTTATGAAGTCATCAGTTTCTCCATCGGATTTCTGTAATTTTTTTACCAAGTTCAGTTTTATGATCAGAAAGTTTGTCAGAAACCTGTACTCCAGTGTAAATGTCAGAGTCCTTTCTATGAATTTTTCTGAAGTTGAAACATTTTGCAAAAGCATTAGAGCAAAGAAATAAGTCTGTAAACAACAAGACCTCAAAATGGCAATTGACAAGGAAATTTGGTTAATTTTGTGACATACAACACTTTAAAATAATAATAACCAGAATTATGACTGATAACCAGGACAGATCAGAATTTCAGTAATGTTATACAATTTTAAAACACCTATGTCAATAACATTTGCCCACATAATAGCACCTAAGCAGGCTTATCATCACTGTTCTGACAATGCTTTCCATGTAATTGAACATATTGAATAAGCCTAATAAGTTTAGTATCTTTCCCCTTATAGGAAGAGAGCAAATTTCTTTGAGAAGTTCCAGGGCCCTTTGAAAATTCCCAAAGAAATAAAAGTTAAAAAAAAGACTTTAAGATATGAATTTTGGGGGAGCTTGTCAAAAATATAAACAATCAAAGCAAACAGAGCATTAACAGTCCAAAAGTCTTAATAGAGAGACCTCAGTCTTTTGAACGTAGGAAATTATTTTAACAGTTTTTTTTTTTTCTGTCTTTTAGGTAGACTTACTCAAAGGTAAAGAAAAATCTTTTGTAACCTCTTTATCAAGTTTAAGCAAATTATCCTTTTAAGAGACAGAAGACCAAATTTTAATTTTGCACCAGCTTATTTCTGCTATTAAAACTCATTTACTTAAATTCATTTCAATCTTAGCCAACTTGACCATGCATAAAACTCCTTTTCCAGAATTCCTCTTCCACAAACCTTCTATAACTTTCTTTTTACATTCAAAATTTGTCCCATGTCTTTCTTTTCCCTCCTAGTACTTGAGGACAAATTTATCTTTCTTAACCAAACAAAATATTTCCATTCTTTGTACCTTTATACATCTTACTTTCCTTGTACACAGACACATTTTTCTTAATTTTTAGTAGCTTCAATCACATATACTAATTAGGAATTTTACCCCTTAGAAACCTTAATTTGTAAGTAAAAACTAAGTAAACAATTATAAACTTTCTTTTACATTAGTATCTTGTGGCTTGGAAAATTTATGAACACTTACTTCATCATTTCTGGAAACATGTTACTTTATAGTACAATCTTTTAATAAAACACATGTTTACCAATAGACCCAAAACACCTTTTAGTTTTCCTGTAATGAAAAGCCAAAAGTAGACAAATGTACATTTAGCAATCAATGTCTAATATCTTATCTTATTTGGAAATGATGATACTCAGAGAATTTTTATCATAAAACTTAGCAAAACTCTCAAGTTTTAAGTCACCAAAAAGAGTTTGGAAGCTGTAACCACCATAACACATAATTATTGTTTAAAGTTCATCCAACATTCATCTTTTTCACAACTATTTAGTAACTTATTCCCAATAATTATTTAGATTGCCTACAAGACTTCATAAGACTTCAGATAAAATTAGCCATCATTTAAACTACTATTTTTGTTAACCAGTTCTGTAATAGAAATAACAGTTTTTTTCTTACAAAATTTCATGTAAATTTCGTCACCTCTTATACCTTTAAACATAATTATCATTACGATTTTTATCAATAGGTCCTGATCTTCTAATTTTGGACAAGAGCAGCATTCCCAGTCAGACATTTTAAAACATACTCAGGCAAAGTTGATGTAACCTCTTTGTATAAAATTAGCTCAAACATTCCAACCTTTATAATCTTATCAACACTTACACTTTTACATGTTCTCAATTTAATTGTAACCTGAGTCAAGGTCTTAAGACTAGTCAAATTTTTTCCTTCCTTTTTCTGGCCTTAATTCTTAGGTACCAATTAAGCAATTATGTGAGAGCTTTCAATACATTTTTTTTCCCCAATTTAGAAGTTTTTCCAATTCAAAGGATCCGTCGTCTGGCCATTGACGAGTAGGATCTTCATTTGTATATTTATTCCAATAGTGACTCGAACCAATAAGCCTTTTTAAGGAAAGACCCGGAGGTAACTTTCCACGCTTAAAATAAATCTTTCCCACGGACGCAAGAGGTGTCCCTGGTGAGGGCACAGGTGATGTAGCCCCATCTACACTCCCTTTGGGAGTGTAGAATTCACTCCCAAAGATATTCAGACTCCCCTGAGAGCTTGGCACAGCCGGACAGAGACAGTTCGGAACCCCAGTCTACTCTACTGGCCACCAAGGTGCACCCCGGTAAATGCACCTTCCGTATGGTGGAGACCAAGGAGAATATTCTCACTGGTCACAAAGCCAAGTTTTCTCAGGACACAGAACAAGACAGAAGGAAAAACCTCATCCGGTTTTTTTTTTTTTTCTTATGTGCACAATGACAGCTTTAGCCACGCCTTAGGTCTCTTGGAGCCAGAATAATACCTAGCGGGGGAGGTGCTGCGGGGTTGGGGACTGTGTGCTTTACAGAGTACCTCGTCATTGCACGGACATTTTCTTGCAGTTGGCGGGGGACCTGTGTCATCTACCCCGTTCCGTGACCCAACTTATCCTGACACGGGAGTCTTTTGAAAGTGGCGAGAGCCCTAATGGCTCTTAACTGCTCGACCCGCGCCCACCAAATTTGCGGCCTTTTTGGCTTCCAAGATGCCCTTGGCAATGGCCTTCACTTCATGTGCATAATAACCCACAGCAAAGTTTGTAAACGCCGGTCTGGTGAGACCCGCAAACTCACCAGTCTGTGGGGCCTGCCCGGACAGCAGGCTTATACGGCCTATGCCTGTGTCCTACCCTATGGTATTTCCTTCTTATGACAAAAGACACAGACAAAAGAGAAAAACAGAGACTATCTCTGGGAGGAAAAGGGATCAAGATCAAAAACCAAGAGTACTCTACCAAATTTAAACCAAGAGTCACTAAAAGCCCAAGAAACTAGTTTCCCAAATATTTTCTCCTGCCAATCTAAATTTAGAAAGAGAAAAAATTCTCACCACTTCCTTCCGCCGGACTCCGCAGATAGAGATTCCGGGAGGCTGACGTGGTAAGAAGTCTTACCTTTTGCCGGCTTTCGTCAGGCGTTCCCGTATCTCACCATCTGCAGTAGTCCAGGGAGAAGGCAGGTCTTCCAGCCAGAGAAGGCAACTTACCAGCCAGTGCTTCTCCTGGCTGGCTCGCCAAAACTGTCGGGGGAAGAGGGAGAATCTCCCTCTCCCCTTTCCCTTAAGGTTCTTCTGGCTGGCCAAATAATCAACAAGACAGGTTAGCAGGAGAAAATAATACCAAGTTTAATAACATGTATACATGGGAGAAAGCAGGGACACTGCGTTTCTCAACACAATAGCAGAAATTCTCGTCTTAAATATCATTTTCAGCCAATGACAAAGGAGGATTTTGGGGGTGGGGGGAGTCAGTTACAGGAGATTACCACTAAAGCACAGTAAACAAGAGTAAGGTTTATTATACAGCCCCAAGGCCTCATCTTCCACATTGATAAGTTACTAGAAATGAGCTCACCCCCCCTTTTTCTCAATACAGAGAGGGAGATACCTTTACAAATGGAGACTTCCCTTGTAAAGGATTGTCTGACAACTCCTCGCAGGGCCATCCAAAGAATGTGGCCAGAGAGACAGGACTCCCGATAAGATGGGCTTGTTGGTGCCTTTTCTATTGTAACCTCTATCCTAAATTATCTTTTATAGCAGTCATGATAATAACCCCTTCCTAAAACAGATTTTTTGGTTTTAAATTCTTTAGGCAGTTTGGGAGGGGAAACTCAAATATTTTTCCTGAGCTCTCTGAGTCCTTATTGTCTTCAGCTCGAAATAATCCGCATACCAGAGTGGTGCTTCCTGGGGCAGCTTGCCCTGAGCACCATCAGTTCCCTCCTCTGAAACTTCCCTAGAAGTTTCACATATTAAAAGCCGAGCTGGTGACTGTGGAGAGAGAAATCGTGTTAGTATCCGAGTGATAAGAAGTCTGCAAAGAGAGAAAAGAACGTAGATTAGAATGAGGATGAACAGGCAGAAAAGAACAAATCGGAGCACATTTCCCCACATTCCATTAAACCAGTCCCCCAATCCTGGAAATAAGTCAGTCCAATAAAATGTGTGAGCTTCGTTTATCTGATGAAAAATGTCAATCTTCTCTTTTAATAGATTTAAGTTAGATATTACTTGACCTGTTTGATTCACATAAAAGCAACATTTTTCTCCAATGATTGCGCATGCTCCTCCTTGCTGAGCAGTGAGTATGTCCAGAGCACGTCGATTTTGGAGCACCACAGATGCTAGGCTGTTAATCTCTGACTGGAGTATGTTTAAGGTTTGCATGGTGGTATTGAACTCTTGTTCTATTACCATAGAGAGATTTAATATTGCTTTCTCTAACTCATAATCTCCAAAGCCGGGGAATAGGACTCTCAAGGCTGAAAAGAACTTGGAGTTGTGATACACAAGTGGATTTTCCACGATTTCTCGACTGGCACGTTTATGTGGCACAATCTTATGAACAAACGAACCCAAGTTTGTAATTTGGCTAGCATTTAAGGTGGAGTGTTTGGTGACAGAAGGAGCCAGGTATCCAAGTCCGCATCGTCCTGACCAATTAGGTGGGAATCCTTTATACACTTTGTTGTCGCATAAAATGAAAAGACCAGTGTAGTTTAAAGACAAGGTTAGAATTGAATCTGTAGTTCCCAGGATCTGGACTATTTCATGATCTGTGCCACTTGCACTATTACTACCTAAACATCTCCATTTCCCATGAGCTCCTGTCAGTCTGCGAGAACAGAATAGATTGTGGAATAGCTGGTACAGGAGGCCTGCAGTCTGATTTTGGCAGCTATAAAGCCTGGTCTTGTCACCTGACCAGGTGAGTCCAGATTTTTGATCCACCCATATATAGTCTGTGGCATTGGGCAGCTTAACCATGCGGATAGCTGCTATACCCCAAGTTGCACACGGGTGGCTCGTAAGCCATCCAGAGCACTTGGTGATTTGGCAAATGTTTGTGCCAGAGGGAGTAGTGATAGAGTCACTTACAATTCCCTTGAGAGTTCTGAAGATGCCACCTGCGGAATCAAACCACAGAGTTTGACGGCAATATTGTCTCGGTATATCACCCAGGAAAGGTCCAGTGCCATGTTTACTTTCAATGCAGAGGGAAAAACTTTCACTTATTATTTGTGCTTGGGCAAGGGACAGTCCTTGACCTTCTAAGTAATCTTTCTGGGGCCCAAGTGACTCACCAGGAGAAGAAGCAGAGTGAAGTTTCCCTTGTTGCGGATACCATACTCTGTTATTCATCCATTTTCCATACTTAGTCTACCAGGTGTTCATATCAGCAGGAACAAAGACTAGTTCAGGTTCTTTTGCACTATCTAGCTGTTGACATAACCAACAGTCAGATTGATTAGTTAGCGTGGCTAGGGCTTGGTAAACTGGCATAAGGGGGTGTTTGGTCTGTGCCCGACCTGTTGAAAAGGAGAGGGTTAGTAAAAGCAAGACCCAGATCGGAAAAGAGCCCATAGCGGAGACTTAGAGAGGGGAAGAGGGACAGATAGAGACCAGCACTCTCCAGTCAGCTTTCTATTAAATGATTAAAATATATATATATATATATATATATATATATATATATCCACTAATAGTTTGTGTGTGTGAGTGTGTATATATATAGGGAGTTTTGAAGCAAGGGGGAGGAAATGGGTCAAAGTAGGTTTTCTTGATCCGTGATCTTGGGAAAAGCTGTCTACTTCGTGATGTCGGCTGCTTCTGGGGCCTGGGTTTTGGCCCTCGAAATCCTTAGTTTAAGGTCTCCTGTGGGGATTATATCCCAGTTGTCTTGAGAGCAATGTTCTGGGTCTATTTTGGCGTGGCTCGCATGGATCCAGGAAGATTTTTCTTTTATTTTGATGGCAGTGCAGGTCGTCAGTAAAACTTCATAAGGTCCTTCCCAGTGAGGTGACAGTGCATGTTTTTTTCTAAAGACCTTGATGTACACCAGGTCTCCTGGTCGAAAGGGATGGTAAGACTTGTCAGAAGGTGGTGGCCATGCCTCTTTTACCTGTTGACGATATGCTTCAAGTATACTAGTTAATTTTTGTATATAACAAGTCATAGCATCAAATTGTTCACTTAAGTTCCCATAATATTCATTTAATCCAGGAATTGAAGGTTTAGAGACGCCAGTAGGCATCGGACGTCCAAAAACTATTTCAAAAGGAGTCAGTCCATGCCTTCTATTTGGAGTATTTTGAATCTTCATAAGGGCCAAGGGCAGAGCCTCTGGCCATTTAAGTCCAGTTTCTTGACAGACTTTTCCTAGAGTTCTTTTTATATCTAGATTTTTACGTTCCACTTGCCCTGATGACTGAGGGTGATATGGGGTATGAAATTTTAATGAATACCCAGAGTTTTTGCAAGCAAGTGGTTTATCTCTGCTGTAAAATGAGTTCCTTGGTCTGATTCAATCCATAAAGGAATGCCAAAGCGAGGAATAACTTCAGTTATTAATTTCTTTACCACTGTTGTGGCATCTGCATGTCTGGTCGGATAGCATTCAGTCCATCCACTAAACATGCAGACAATAACCAAACAGTGAGAGTAAGCTAAAGCTGAAGGCATGTCTATAAAATCCATTTGGAGTGCCGCAAAAGGCAGCGTGGGCCTGGGAGGACTTCCTGGATCACACTGATTTCTCCCAGAGACTTGGTAAGATTTGCAAGTTGTGCACTGGGAGGGGATTTGGTCAGAAATGTTATGGATGCCAGGGCAAAACCAATCGTCTTTTAGTTCCTTAACTATCCCCCGTTTGCACATATGTCCCATTTGGTGGGAGATAAGTGTAAGCCAAAAAGTCAAAAGAAAAGGAGCTACTGGAAGTCCATTTGGTCCAATGTATAATCCATCTGATAATTGTTTGGCACCTTTTTGTATCCAATTGTCTTTTTCAGATTGTGGGGCATTTGCCTAATAGTTAATAACATCAGTCAGGGATAAAGGCAGGTTTAAGAATTGGGTGGAAAACGGATAAGGGGGTCCATAGTGAGCTGCATGTTTAGCAGCTCTGTCAGCCCTGTCATTCCCTAAAGATATGACATCAGTCTCCTTAGTATGGGCTGAACAATGAACAATGGCAATTTTTGAAGGAAGGTGAATAGCTTGTAATAAGGCTGCAATTAAGTGTCCATTAGCAATAGGAGTTCCTGCAGAAGTTAAGAATCCACGGGATTTCCAAATTGTGCCAACAGCATGGCAGACTCCAGAAGCATATTTGTGTAAATGAAAGAAAAACAAGATTAATGGTTAGAGCAAATTGTAAACCAGTTTTTGAGTTCAGAGGACAGCCAGTGAAGAAGAATTTTAGATGTCAGCGTCAAAGTATCTTTTGCAGTTTAAAATGTCTCTGATGGTGTCGTCAGGTCATCTCTTAAGTTTATATCAAGTTCATCAGCTTCAGTTTGTAAGGCTTCAGGAAAAAGGGCAGGTTCAGTCCTCAGTGATTTTAAATGAAAATGATGGAAAAAAATAAAAAACGTTAGTTTGGACATCTGTAGCCAGATATTTCAGGAGACTAGAAGAAATCAGGATCCAGTCTAGTCAACAGATATAAAACAAAAACCTCAAAAGACAACAAAACTAGGATCTAATATCTGCAAATTTATACTGAAATAGTTTTTACTGAAATATAATTTTTTTCTCTAAAATCACCCTCATTTTTATTGATAGCAAAATTAAAACTAGTTTGCAAAATAAGTCTAGTTCCAATAGAGTTGGCCCAATTATTTACATAAGTACAGCAAGAATAGCAGTTGATCACATAGGCTCTTTTAAATCTGCTTTGCTGGAACTTTTTATAAGGAATCTCACATTGAACTTTAAAGGTCTCTCGAGGCCAGGAAAGCCAAGCCAAGGATTTTGTCATCAGACTTTGCCTGCAATACCTATAGATTTGGGTGAATTCCTCTATTCCGAGGTTTCCCCAAAATATTTCAAGGTTCCTTGTACCTGCCAGATAAGTGACATTCTTTACTTATCCTGGTAAGTGCTGCTTGGAACATAAGGTACCAGGCTAATATTTCCATGTGGCTTTATTCCATAAAGTCCAATCTTCATTTCTCAAAGACTGTATGGTTATATTGCAAATATGATGTTCCAGTCACAACCTTGGTAATAGAACCAGTGTTTCCAATTGTGTCCTGTTATAAGGAGAACAGATTCTTATTGAACTTATGCAAATAACTATATTGCCATGAAAACAACAATACTCACTTACTAAGAGTTTCTAAATTCGAGGGATCAGGTAGAGAGAAAAAGGTAAATATTTCAATTTTGCTTACAAAAGTATCATTTATCAAATTGTTATGTCATAGCTAGCTCAGGAGAAAAGAGAAAAAGTTTTCCTTAAATCTGAAAAAACAAAACATTAAAAATTCAGCAATACTTCAAATGAAAAATCATAAAAATTATAAGCATCCTTATCAGTTTATTCAGTCCTGTGTAATCCATTCTTGATCCCACTCTTTTTGTTAGTGGCTTTATGAAGTCATCAGTTTCTCCATCGGATTTCTGTAATTTTTTTACCAAGTTCAGTTTTATGATCAGAAAGTTTGTCAGAAACCTGTACTCCAGTGTAAATGTCAGAGTCCTTTCTATGAATTTTTCTGAAGTTGAAACATTTTGCAAAAGCATTAGAGCAAAGAAATAAGTCTGTAAACAACAAGACCTCAAAATGGCAATTGACAAGGAAATTTGGTTAATTTTGTGACATACAACACTTTAAAATAATAATAACCAGAATTATGACTGATAACCAGGACAGATCAGAATTTCAGTAATGTTATACAATTTTAAAACACCTATGTCAATAACATTTGCCCACATAATAGCACCTAAGCAGGCTTATCATCACTGTTCTGACAATGCTTTCCATGTAATTGAACATATTGAATAAGCCTAATAAGTTTAGTATCTTTCCCCTTATAGGAAGAGAGCAAATTTCTTTGAGAAGTTCCAGGGCCCTTTGAAAATTCCCAAAGAAATAAAAGTTAAAAAAAAGACTTTAAGATATGAATTTTGGGGGAGCTTGTCAAAAATATAAACAATCAAAGCAAACAGAGCATTAACAGTCCAAAAGTCTTAATAGAGAGACCTCAGTCTTTTGAACGTAGGAAATTATTTTAACAGTTTTTTTTTTTTCTGTCTTTTAGGTAGACTTACTCAAAGGTAAAGAAAAATCTTTTGTAACCTCTTTATCAAGTTTAAGCAAATTATCCTTTTAAGAGACAGAAGACCAAATTTTAATTTTGCACCAGCTTATTTCTGCTATTAAAACTCATTTACTTAAATTCATTTCAATCTTAGCCAACTTGACCATGCATAAAACTCCTTTTCCAGAATTCCTCTTCCACAAACCTTCTATAACTTTCTTTTTACATTCAAAATTTGTCCCATGTCTTTCTTTTCCCTCCTAGTACTTGAGGACAAATTTATCTTTCTTAACCAAACAAAATATTTCCATTCTTTGTACCTTTATACATCTTACTTTCCTTGTACACAGACACATTTTTCTTAATTTTTAGTAGCTTCAATCACATATACTAATTAGGAATTTTACCCCTTAGAAACCTTAATTTGTAAGTAAAAACTAAGTAAACAATTATAAACTTTCTTTTACATTAGTATCTTGTGGCTTGGAAAATTTATGAACACTTACTTCATCATTTCTGGAAACATGTTACTTTATAGTACAATCTTTTAATAAAACACATGTTTACCAATAGACCCAAAACACCTTTTAGTTTTCCTGTAATGAAAAGCCAAAAGTAGACAAATGTACATTTAGCAATCAATGTCTAATATCTTATCTTATTTGGAAATGATGATACTCAGAGAATTTTTATCATAAAACTTAGCAAAACTCTCAAGTTTTAAGTCACCAAAAAGAGTTTGGAAGCTGTAACCACCATAACACATAATTATTGTTTAAAGTTCATCCAACATTCATCTTTTTCACAACTATTTAGTAACTTATTCCCAATAATTATTTAGATTGCCTACAAGACTTCATAAGACTTCAGATAAAATTAGCCATCATTTAAACTACTATTTTTGTTAACCAGTTCTGTAATAGAAATAACAGTTTTTTTCTTACAAAATTTCATGTAAATTTCGTCACCTCTTATACCTTTAAACATAATTATCATTACGATTTTTATCAATAGGTCCTGATCTTCTAATTTTGGACAAGAGCAGCATTCCCAGTCAGACATTTTAAAACATACTCAGGCAAAGTTGATGTAACCTCTTTGTATAAAATTAGCTCAAACATTCCAACCTTTATAATCTTATCAACACTTACACTTTTACATGTTCTCAATTTAATTGTAACCTGAGTCAAGGTCTTAAGACTAGTCAAATTTTTTCCTTCCTTTTTCTGGCCTTAATTCTTAGGTACCAATTAAGCAATTATGTGAGAGCTTTCAATACATTTTTTTTCCCCAATTTAGAAGTTTTTCCAATTCAAAGGATCCGTCGTCTGGCCATTGACGAGTAGGATCTTCATTTGTATATTTATTCCAATAGTGACTCGAACCAATAAGCCTTTTTAAGGAAAGACCCGGAGGTAACTTTCCACGCTTAAAATAAATCTTTCCCACGGACGCAAGAGGTGTCCCTGGTGAGGGCACAGGTGATGTAGCCCCATCTACACTCCCTTTGGGAGTGTAGAATTCACTCCCAAAGATATTCAGACTCCCCTGAGAGCTTGGCACAGCCGGACAGAGACAGTTCGGAACCCCAGTCTACTCTACTGGCCACCAAGGTGCACCCCGGTAAATGCACCTTCCGTATGGTGGAGACCAAGGAGAATATTCTCACTGGTCACAAAGCCAAGTTTTCTCAGGACACAGAACAAGACAGAAGGAAAAACCTCATCCGGTTTTTTTTTTTTTTCTTATGTGCACAATGACAGCTTTAGCCACGCCTTAGGTCTCTTGGAGCCAGAATAATACCTAGCGGGGGAGGTGCTGCGGGGTTGGGGACTGTGTGCTTTACAGAGTACCTCGTCATTGCACGGACATTTTCTTGCAGTTGGCGGGGGACCTGTGTCATCTACCCCGTTCCGTGACCCAACTTATCCTGACACGGGAGTCTTTTGAAAGTGGCGAGAGCCCTAATGGCTCTTAACTGCTCGACCCGCGCCCACCAAATTTGCGGCCTTTTTGGCTTCCAAGATGCCCTTGGCAATGGCCTTCACTTCATGTGCATAATAACCCACAGCAAAGTTTGTAAACGCCGGTCTGGTGAGACCCGCAAACTCACCAGTCTGTGGGGCCTGCCCGGACAGCAGGCTTATACGGCCTATGCCTGTGTCCTACCCTATGGTATTTCCTTCTTATGACAAAAGACACAGACAAAAGAGAAAAACAGAGACTATCTCTGGGAGGAAAAGGGATCAAGATCAAAAACCAAGAGTACTCTACCAAATTTAAACCAAGAGTCACTAAAAGCCCAAGAAACTAGTTTCCCAAATATTTTCTCCTGCCAATCTAAATTTAGAAAGAGAAAAAATTCTCACCACTTCCTTCCGCCGGACTCCGCAGATAGAGATTCCGGGAGGCTGACGTGGTAAGAAGTCTTACCTTTTGCCGGCTTTCGTCAGGCGTTCCCGTATCTCACCATCTGCAGTAGTCCAGGGAGAAGGCAGGTCTTCCAGCCAGAGAAGGCAACTTACCAGCCAGTGCTTCTCCTGGCTGGCTCGCCAAAACTGTCGGGGGAAGAGGGAGAATCTCCCTCTCCCCTTTCCCTTAAGGTTCTTCTGGCTGGCCAAATAATCAACAAGACAGGTTAGCAGGAGAAAATAATACCAAGTTTAATAACATGTATACATGGGAGAAAGCAGGGACACTGCGTTTCTCAACACAATAGCAGAAATTCTCGTCTTAAATATCATTTTCAGCCAATGACAAAGGAGGATTTTGGGGGTGGGGGGAGTCAGTTACAGGAGATTACCACTAAAGCACAGTAAACAAGAGTAAGGTTTATTATACAGCCCCAAGGCCTCATCTTCCACATTGATAAGTTACTAGAAATGAGCTCACCCCCCCTTTTTCTCAATACAGAGAGGGAGATACCTTTACAAATGGAGACTTCCCTTGTAAAGGATTGTCTGACAACTCCTCGCAGGGCCATCCAAAGAATGTGGCCAGAGAGACAGGACTCCCGATAAGATGGGCTTGTTGGTGCCTTTTCTATTGTAACCTCTATCCTAAATTATCTTTTATAGCAGTCATGATAATAACCCCTTCCTAAAACAGATTTTTTGGTTTTAAATTCTTTAGGCAGTTTGGGAGGGGAAACTCAAATATTTTTCCTGAGCTCTCTGAGTCCTTATTGTCTTCAGCTCGAAATAATCCGCATACCAGAGTGGTGCTTCCTGGGGCAGCTTGCCCTGAGCACCATCAGTTCCCTCCTCTGAAACTTCCCTAGAAGTTTCACATATTAAAAGCCGAGCTGGTGACTGTGGAGAGAGAAATCGTGTTAGTATCCGAGTGATAAGAAGTCTGCAAAGAGAGAAAAGAACGTAGATTAGAATGAGGATGAACAGGCAGAAAAGAACAAATCGGAGCACATTTCCCCACATTCCATTAAACCAGTCCCCCAATCCTGGAAATAAGTCAGTCCAATAAAATGTGTGAGCTTCGTTTATCTGATGAAAAATGTCAATCTTCTCTTTTAATAGATTTAAGTTAGATATTACTTGACCTGTTTGATTCACATAAAAGCAACATTTTTCTCCAATGATTGCGCATGCTCCTCCTTGCTGAGCAGTGAGTATGTCCAGAGCACGTCGATTTTGGAGCACCACAGATGCTAGGCTGTTAATCTCTGACTGGAGTATGTTTAAGGTTTGCATGGTGGTATTGAACTCTTGTTCTATTACCATAGAGAGATTTAATATTGCTTTCTCTAACTCATAATCTCCAAAGCCGGGGAATAGGACTCTCAAGGCTGAAAAGAACTTGGAGTTGTGATACACAAGTGGATTTTCCACGATTTCTCGACTGGCACGTTTATGTGGCACAATCTTATGAACAAACGAACCCAAGTTTGTAATTTGGCTAGCATTTAAGGTGGAGTGTTTGGTGACAGAAGGAGCCAGGTATCCAAGTCCGCATCGTCCTGACCAATTAGGTGGGAATCCTTTATACACTTTGTTGCCGCATAAAATGAAAAGACCAGTGTAGTTTAAAGACAAGGTTAGAATTGAATCTGTAGTTCCCAGGATCTGGACTATTTCATGATCTGTGCCACTTGCACTATTACTACCTAAACATCTCCATTTCCCATGAGCTCCTGTCAGTCTGCGAGAACAGAATAGATTGTGGAATAGCTGGTACAGGAGGCCTGCAGTCTGATTTTGGCAGCTATAAAGCCTGGTCTTGTCACCTGACCAGGTGAGTCCAGATTTTTGATCCACCCATATATAGTCTGTGGCATTGGGCAGCTTAACCATGCGGATAGCTGCTATACCCCAAGTTGCACACGGGTGGCTCGTAAGCCATCCAGAGCACTTGGTGATTTGGCAAATGTTTGTGCCAGAGGGAGTAGTGATAGAGTCACTTACAATTCCCTTGAGAGTTCTGAAGATGCCACCTGCGGAATCAAACCACAGAGTTTGACGGCAATATTGTCTCGGTATATCACCCAGGAAAGGTCCAGTGCCATGTTTACTTTCAATGCAGAGGGAAAAACTTTCACTTATTATTTGTGCTTGGGCAAGGGACAGTCCTTGACCTTCTAAGTAATCTTTCTGGGGCCCAAGTGACTCACCAGGAGAAGAAGCAGAGTGAAGTTTCCCTTGTTGCGGATACCATACTCTGTTATTCATCCATTTTCCATACTTAGTCTACCAGGTGTTCATATCAGCAGGAACAAAGACTAGTTCAGGTTCTTTTGCACTATCTAGCTGTTGACATAACCAACAGTCAGATTGATTAGTTAGCGTGGCTAGGGCTTGGTAAACTGGCATAAGGGGGTGTTTGGTCTGTGCCCGACCTGTTGAAAAGGAGAGGGTTAGTAAAAGCAAGACCCAGATCGGAAAAGAGCCCATAGCGGAGACTTAGAGAGGGGAAGAGGGACAGATAGAGACCAGCACTCTCCAGTCAGCTTTCTATTAAATGATTAATATATATATATATATATATATATATATATATATATCCACTAATAGTTTGTGTGTGTGAGTGTGTATATATATAGGGAGTTTTGAAGCAAGGGGGAGGAAATGGGTCAAAGTAGGTTTTCTTGATCCGTGATCTTGGGAAAAGCTGTCTACTTCGTGATGTCGGCTGCTTCTGGGGCCTGGGTTTTGGCCCTCGAAATCCTTAGTTTAAGGTCTCCTGTGGGGATTATATCCCAGTTGTCTTGAGAGCAATGTTCTGGGTCTATTTTGGCGTGGCTCGCATGGATCCAGGAAGATTTTTCTTTTATTTTGATGGCAGTGCAGGTCGTCAGTAAAACTTCATAAGGTCCTTCCCAGTGAGGTGACAGTGCATGTTTTTTTCTAAAGACCTTGATGTACACCAGGTCTCCTGGTCGAAAGGGATGGTAAGACTTGTCAGAAGGTGGTGGCCATGCCTCTTTTACCTGTTGACGATATGCTTCAAGTATACTAGTTAATTTTTGTATATAACAAGTCATAGCATCAAATTGTTCACTTAAGTTCCCATAATATTCATTTAATCCAGGAATTGAAGGTTTAGAGACGCCAGTAGGCATCGGACGTCCAAAAACTATTTCAAAAGGAGTCAGTCCATGCCTTCTATTTGGAGTATTTTGAATCTTCATAAGGGCCAAGGGCAGAGCCTCTGGCCATTTAAGTCCAGTTTCTTGACAGACTTTTCCTAGAGTTCTTTTTATATCTAGATTTTTACGTTCCACTTGCCCTGATGACTGAGGGTGATATGGGGTATGAAATTTTAATGAATACCCAGAGTTTTTGCAAGCAAGTGGTTTATCTCTGCTGTAAAATGAGTTCCTTGGTCTGATTCAATCCATAAAGGAATGCCAAAGCGAGGAATAACTTCAGTTATTAATTTCTTTACCACTGTTGTGGCATCTGCATGTCTGGTCGGATAGCATTCAGTCCATCCACTAAACATGCAGACAATAACCAAACAGTGAGAGTAAGCTAAAGCTGAAGGCATGTCTATAAAATCCATTTGGAGTGCCGCAAAAGGCAGCGTGGGCCTGGGAGGACTTCCTGGATCACACTGATTTCTCCCAGAGACTTGGTAAGATTTGCAAGTTGTGCACTGGGAGGGGATTTGGTCAGAAATGTTATGGATGCCAGGGCAAAACCAATCGTCTTTTAGTTCCTTAACTATCCCCCGTTTGCACATATGTCCCATTTGGTGGGAGATAAGTGTAAGCCAAAAAGTCAAAAGAAAAGGAGCTACTGGAAGTCCATTTGGTCCAATGTATAATCCATCTGATAATTGTTTGGCACCTTTTTGTATCCAATTGTCTTTTTCAGATTGTGGGGCATTTGCCTAATAGTTAATAACATCAGTCAGGGATAAAGGCAGGTTTAAGAATTGGGTGGAAAACGGATAAGGGGGTCCATAGTGAGCTGCATGTTTAGCAGCTCTGTCAGCCCTGTCATTCCCTAAAGATATGACATCAGTCTCCTTAGTATGGGCTGAACAATGAACAATGGCAATTTTTGAAGGAAGGTGAATAGCTTGTAATAAGGCTGCAATTAAGTGTCCATTAGCAATAGGAGTTCCTGCAGAAGTTAAGAATCCACGGGATTTCCAAATTGTGCCAACAGCATGGCAGACTCCAGAAGCATATTTGTGTAAATGAAAGAAAAACAAGATTAATGGTTAGAGCAAATTGTAAACCAGTTTTTGAGTTCAGAGGACAGCCAGTGAAGAAGAATTTTAGATGTCAGCGTCAAAGTATCTTTTGCAGTTTAAAATGTCTCTGATGGTGTCGTCAGGTCATCTCTTAAGTTTATATCAAGTTCATCAGCTTCAGTTTGTAAGGCTTCAGGAAAAAGGGCAGGTTCAGTCCTCAGTGATTTTAAATGAAAATGATGGAAAAAAATAAAAAACGTTAGTTTGGACATCTGTAGCCAGATATTTCAGGAGACTAGAAGAAATCAGGATCCAGTCTAGTCAACAGATATAAAACAAAAACCTCAAAAGACAACAAAACTAGGATCTAATATCTGCAAATTTATACTGAAATAGTTTTTACTGAAATATAATTTTTTTCTCTAAAATCACCCTCATTTTTATTGATAGCAAAATTAAAACTAGTTTGCAAAATAAGTCTAGTTCCAATAGAGTTGGCCCAATTATTTACATAAGTACAGCAAGAATAGCAGTTGATCACATAG
Source organism: Diceros bicornis minor (assembly GCF_020826845.1). Lineage (NCBI taxonomy): Eukaryota > Metazoa > Chordata > Mammalia > Perissodactyla > Rhinocerotidae > Diceros > Diceros bicornis. The sequence goes on from NW_026691045.1 coordinate 956,532, forward strand.
GCTCTTTTAAATCTGCTTTGCTGGAACTTTTTATAAGGAATCTCACATTGAACTTTAAAGGTCTCTCGAGGCCAGGAAAGCCAAGCCAAGGATTTTGTCATCAGACTTTGCCTGCAATACCTATAGATTTGGGTGAATTCCTCTATTCCGAGGTTTCCCCAAAATATTTCAAGGTTCCTTGTACCTGCCAGATAAGTGACATTCTTTACTTATCCTGGTAAGTGCTGCTTGGAACATAAGGTACCAGGCTAATATTTCCATGTGGCTTTATTCCATAAAGTCCAATCTTCATTTCTCAAAGACTGTATGGTTATATTGCAAATATGATGTTCCAGTCACAACCTTGGTAATAGAACCAGTGTTTCCAATTGTGTCCTGTTATAAGGAGAACAGATTCTTATTGAACTTATGCAAATAACTATATTGCCATGAAAACAACAATACTCACTTACTAAGAGTTTCTAAATTCGAGGGATCAGGTAGAGAGAAAAAGGTAAATATTTCAATTTTGCTTACAAAAGTATCATTTATCAAATTGTTATGTCATAGCTAGCTCAGGAGAAAAGAGAAAAAGTTTTCCTTAAATCTGAAAAAACAAAACATTAAAAATTCAGCAATACTTCAAATGAAAAATCATAAAAATTATAAGCATCCTTATCAGTTTATTCAGTCCTGTGTAATCCATTCTTGATCCCACTCTTTTTGTTAGTGGCTTTATGAAGTCATCAGTTTCTCCATCGGATTTCTGTAATTTTTTTACCAAGTTCAGTTTTATGATCAGAAAGTTTGTCAGAAACCTGTACTCCAGTGTAAATGTCAGAGTCCTTTCTATGAATTTTTCTGAAGTTGAAACATTTTGCAAAAGCATTAGAGCAAAGAAATAAGTCTGTAAACAACAAGACCTCAAAATGGCAATTGACAAGGAAATTTGGTTAATTTTGTGACATACAACACTTTAAAATAATAATAACCAGAATTATGACTGATAACCAGGACAGATCAGAATTTCAGTAATGTTATACAATTTTAAAACACCTATGTCAATAACATTTGCCCACATAATAGCACCTAAGCAGGCTTATCATCACTGTTCTGACAATGCTTTCCATGTAATTGAACATATTGAATAAGCCTAATAAGTTTAGTATCTTTCCCCTTATAGGAAGAGAGCAAATTTCTTTGAGAAGTTCCAGGGCCCTTTGAAAATTCCCAAAGAAATAAAAGTTAAAAAAAAGACTTTAAGATATGAATTTTGGGGGAGCTTGTCAAAAATATAAACAATCAAAGCAAACAGAGCATTAACAGTCCAAAAGTCTTAATAGAGAGACCTCAGTCTTTTGAACGTAGGAAATTATTTTAACAGTTTTTTTTTTTTCTGTCTTTTAGGTAGACTTACTCAAAGGTAAAGAAAAATCTTTTGTAACCTCTTTATCAAGTTTAAGCAAATTATCCTTTTAAGAGACAGAAGACCAAATTTTAATTTTGCACCAGCTTATTTCTGCTATTAAAACTCATTTACTTAAATTCATTTCAATCTTAGCCAACTTGACCATGCATAAAACTCCTTTTCCAGAATTCCTCTTCCACAAACCTTCTATAACTTTCTTTTTACATTCAAAATTTGTCCCATGTCTTTCTTTTCCCTCCTAGTACTTGAGGACAAATTTATCTTTCTTAACCAAACAAAATATTTCCATTCTTTGTACCTTTATACATCTTACTTTCCTTGTACACAGACACATTTTTCTTAATTTTTAGTAGCTTCAATCACATATACTAATTAGGAATTTTACCCCTTAGAAACCTTAATTTGTAAGTAAAAACTAAGTAAACAATTATAAACTTTCTTTTACATTAGTATCTTGTGGCTTGGAAAATTTATGAACACTTACTTCATCATTTCTGGAAACATGTTACTTTATAGTACAATCTTTTAATAAAACACATGTTTACCAATAGACCCAAAACACCTTTTAGTTTTCCTGTAATGAAAAGCCAAAAGTAGACAAATGTACATTTAGCAATCAATGTCTAATATCTTATCTTATTTGGAAATGATGATACTCAGAGAATTTTTATCATAAAACTTAGCAAAACTCTCAAGTTTTAAGTCACCAAAAAGAGTTTGGAAGCTGTAACCACCATAACACATAATTATTGTTTAAAGTTCATCCAACATTCATCTTTTTCACAACTATTTAGTAACTTATTCCCAATAATTATTTAGATTGCCTACAAGACTTCATAAGACTTCAGATAAAATTAGCCATCATTTAAACTACTATTTTTGTTAACCAGTTCTGTAATAGAAATAACAGTTTTTTTCTTACAAAATTTCATGTAAATTTCGTCACCTCTTATACCTTTAAACATAATTATCATTACGATTTTTATCAATAGGTCCTGATCTTCTAATTTTGGACAAGAGCAGCATTCCCAGTCAGACATTTTAAAACATACTCAGGCAAAGTTGATGTAACCTCTTTGTATAAAATTAGCTCAAACATTCCAACCTTTATAATCTTATCAACACTTACACTTTTACATGTTCTCAATTTAATTGTAACCTGAGTCAAGGTCTTAAGACTAGTCAAATTTTTTCCTTCCTTTTTCTGGCCTTAATTCTTAGGTACCAATTAAGCAATTATGTGAGAGCTTTCAATACATTTTTTTTCCCCAATTTAGAAGTTTTTCCAATTCAAAGGATCCGTCGTCTGGCCATTGACGAGTAGGATCTTCATTTGTATATTTATTCCAATAGTGACTCGAACCAATAAGCCTTTTTAAGGAAAGACCCGGAGGTAACTTTCCACGCTTAAAATAAATCTTTCCCACGGACGCAAGAGGTGTCCCTGGTGAGGGCACAGGTGATGTAGCCCCATCTACACTCCCTTTGGGAGTGTAGAATTCACTCCCAAAGATATTCAGACTCCCCTGAGAGCTTGGCACAGCCGGACAGAGACAGTTCGGAACCCCAGTCTACTCTACTGGCCACCAAGGTGCACCCCGGTAAATGCACCTTCCGTATGGTGGAGACCAAGGAGAATATTCTCACTGGTCACAAAGCCAAGTTTTCTCAGGACACAGAACAAGACAGAAGGAAAAACCTCATCCGGTTTTTTTTTTTTTTCTTATGTGCACAATGACAGCTTTAGCCACGCCTTAGGTCTCTTGGAGCCAGAATAATACCTAGCGGGGGAGGTGCTGCGGGGTTGGGGACTGTGTGCTTTACAGAGTACCTCGTCATTGCACGGACATTTTCTTGCAGTTGGCGGGGGACCTGTGTCATCTACCCCGTTCCGTGACCCAACTTATCCTGACACGGGAGTCTTTTGAAAGTGGCGAGAGCCCTAATGGCTCTTAACTGCTCGACCCGCGCCCACCAAATTTGCGGCCTTTTTGGCTTCCAAGATGCCCTTGGCAATGGCCTTCACTTCATGTGCATAATAACCCACAGCAAAGTTTGTAAACGCCGGTCTGGTGAGACCCGCAAACTCACCAGTCTGTGGGGCCTGCCCGGACAGCAGGCTTATACGGCCTATGCCTGTGTCCTACCCTATGGTATTTCCTTCTTATGACAAAAGACACAGACAAAAGAGAAAAACAGAGACTATCTCTGGGAGGAAAAGGGATCAAGATCAAAAACCAAGAGTACTCTACCAAATTTAAACCAAGAGTCACTAAAAGCCCAAGAAACTAGTTTCCCAAATATTTTCTCCTGCCAATCTAAATTTAGAAAGAGAAAAAATTCTCACCACTTCCTTCCGCCGGACTCCGCAGATAGAGATTCCGGGAGGCTGACGTGGTAAGAAGTCTTACCTTTTGCCGGCTTTCGTCAGGCGTTCCCGTATCTCACCATCTGCAGTAGTCCAGGGAGAAGGCAGGTCTTCCAGCCAGAGAAGGCAACTTACCAGCCAGTGCTTCTCCTGGCTGGCTCGCCAAAACTGTCGGGGGAAGAGGGAGAATCTCCCTCTCCCCTTTCCCTTAAGGTTCTTCTGGCTGGCCAAATAATCAACAAGACAGGTTAGCAGGAGAAAATAATACCAAGTTTAATAACATGTATACATGGGAGAAAGCAGGGACACTGCGTTTCTCAACACAATAGCAGAAATTCTCGTCTTAAATATCATTTTCAGCCAATGACAAAGGAGGATTTTGGGGGTGGGGGGAGTCAGTTACAGGAGATTACCACTAAAGCACAGTAAACAAGAGTAAGGTTTATTATACAGCCCCAAGGCCTCATCTTCCACATTGATAAGTTACTAGAAATGAGCTCACCCCCCCTTTTTCTCAATACAGAGAGGGAGATACCTTTACAAATGGAGACTTCCCTTGTAAAGGATTGTCTGACAACTCCTCGCAGGGCCATCCAAAGAATGTGGCCAGAGAGACAGGACTCCCGATAAGATGGGCTTGTTGGTGCCTTTTCTATTGTAACCTCTATCCTAAATTATCTTTTATAGCAGTCATGATAATAACCCCTTCCTAAAACAGATTTTTTGGTTTTAAATTCTTTAGGCAGTTTGGGAGGGGAAACTCAAATATTTTTCCTGAGCTCTCTGAGTCCTTATTGTCTTCAGCTCGAAATAATCCGCATACCAGAGTGGTGCTTCCTGGGGCAGCTTGCCCTGAGCACCATCAATGTCTTATAGTTTTCATTGTATAGGTCTTTAACCTCTTTGGTTAAATTTACCCCTAGACACTTTTTTCTTTTTGTTGCAATTGTAAATGGGATTGTATTCTTGAGTTCTCTTTCTGTTAGTCCATTATTATAAGAGTATAGAAATGCAACTGATTTTTGTAAGTTGATTTTGTACGCTGCAACTTTGCTGTAGTTGTTCATTATTTCTAATAGTTTTCTGATGGATTGTTTAGGGTTTTCTATATTTACAATCATCTCATCTGCAAACAGCAAGAGTTTCATTTCTTCCTTTCCAATTTGGATTCCTTTTATTTCTTTTTCCAGCCTAATTGCTCTGGCCAAAACCTCCAGTACTATGTTGAATGGGAGTGGTGAGAGTGGGCACATTTGTGTTCTTCCTGTTCTCAGAGGAATGGCTTTAAGTTTTTCACCATTAAGTATGATGTTGGCTGTGGGTTTGTGATATATGGCCTTTATTGTGTTGAGGTACTTTCCTTCTATACCCATTTTATTGAGAGTTTTTATCATAAATGGATGTTGGATTTTGTCAAATCTTTTCTCTGCATCTGTGGAGAGGATCATGTGATTTTTATTCCTCATTTTGTTAATGTGGTGTATCACATTGATTCATTTGCGGATGTTGAACCATCTCTACATCCCTGGTATAAATTCCACTTGATCATGGTATATGATCCTTTTAATATATTGCTGTGTTCGATTTGCTGATATTTAGTTGAGGATTTTTGCATCTGTGTTCATCAGCGATATTGGCCTGTAATATTCCTTCTTTGTGCTGTCCTAGCCTGCTTTTGCTGTCAGGGTGATGTTGGCCTCATAGAATGAATTAGGAAGTGTTCCATCTTCTTCAAGTGTTTGGAATAGTTTGAGAAGCATAGGTATTAAATCTTGTTTGAATATTTGGTAGAATTCTCCAGAGAAGGCATCTGGTCCTGGACTTTTGTTTTTTGGGAGGTTTTTGATGACCATTTTGATCTCTTTGCTTGTGATTTGTCTGTTTATTTTCTCTATTTCTTCTTGAATCAGTTTTGGGAGGTTGTATGAATCTAATAATTTATCTATTTCTTTTAGGTTATCCAATTTGGTGGCATGTAAGTTGTTCAAAGTATTCTGTTATTATCCTTTGGATTTCTGTGGTATCTGTTGTAATTTCTCCTCTTTCATTTCTAATTTTATGTCTTTGAGGCCTCTCTCTTTTTTTCTTAGTGAGTCTGGCTAAGGGTCTGTCAGTTTTGTTTCAATCTTCACAAAGAACCAGCTCTTTGTTTCATTGATCCTTTCTACTGTTTTTTTAGTCTCTATTTCATTTATTTCTGCTCTAATTTTTATTATTTCCCTTATTCTGCTGACTTTGGGCTTCATTTGTTCTTCATTTTCTGGTTCTATTAGGTGTAGTTTAAGGTTACTTATTTGGTATTTTTCTTGTTTGTTGAGGTGCACTTGTATTGCTATGAATTTCCTTCTTAGAACTGCTTTTGCTGCATCCCATAAGAGTTGTTTTGTTGTCTTTTCATTTTCATTTGTCTTCAGGTATTTTTTGATTTCTCCTTTGGTTTGTTCATTGATCCAATGTTTTTTCAGTCCTGTGTTCTTTAGTCTCCACATATTTGTAACTTCCCCATCTTTTGTCTTGTAGTTGATTTCTAGTGCCATAGCATTGTGGTCAGAAAAGAAGCTTGATATGATTTCAATCTTAAATTTATTCAGGCTTGTCTTGTTTCACAACATATGTTATATCTTTGAGAAGTTTCCATGTGCACTTAAGAAGAATGTGTATTCCGCTTTTTTGGGATGGTATGCTCTATATATATCGATTAAGTTCATCTGATCATATGTTTCATTTAATTCCACTATTTACGTGTTGCCTTTCTATGCATGATCTATCTATGGATGTAAGTGGGTTGTTCAGCTCCCCTGCTATTATTGTGTTGCTGTTAATTTCTCCCTTTAGGTCTATTGATAGTTGCTTTATATTCTTTTGTGCTGCTGTGTTAGGTGCATATATCTTTATAAGTGTTATGTCCTCTTGGTGGAAAGTCCCCTTTATCATTATATACTGCCCCTCTTTGTCTCTCATAGTCTTTTTTATCTTGAAGTCTGCTTTGTCTGATATAAGTATGGAAACACCTACTTTCTTTTATTTGCCATTTGCTTGCAGTATTTTCTCCCCTCCATTCATTCTGAGCCTGTTTGTTTTTAGTGCTGAGATGTGTTTCCTGGAGGCAGCGTATTGTTGGGTCTTGTTTTCTAATCCACCCCACCACTCTGTGTCTGTTGATTGGAGAAGTCAATCGATTTACATTTAGAGTGATTATTGATACATGAGGGCTTAATCCCACCTAATCTATATTTCCACTGTTTCTCTTCCTTTGTGTTTCTGACTACCATTTCATTTTGGGGGTTTTCTGTGGAGGTTTTATCTTTTTTTATGATCTATGGCTCTGCTCTGACTTTTTGTTTGCTGGTTACTGTGAGGTTTGTATGAAGATCTCATAGATGACATAGTCCATCTTCTGAGAGCCTCTTATCTCTATTAGCCTAAGCAGGTTCCATTCCTTTCCTCTTCTCCTTCTGAGTTATTGTTGTCACAAGTTATTCATTTTTGTGTTGTGCATTTGTGACTAAGCTGAAGTGTTCATAGTTACTTCTGATGCTTTCCTTCCCTTCTTCTTTTAAGTTATAATTAAGTATTTGCTACCCTGTTGTGAAGCAGAGCTGTAGCTTTCTGATTTTGTCTGTCTATTTATCTCTTTGCTCAAAGCTTTGTAGACATTTGCCTTCTTTTTGTTTCAGGTATGAGGGCGTTCTTGATCATTGCTTGTATGGGAGATCTAGTGGCGATGAACTCCCTCAGCCTTTGTTTATCTGGGAAAACTTTTATTTCTCCATTGTATCATAAGGATCGTTTCACTGGATAGAGTATTCTTGGCTGAAAGTTTTTGTCTTTCAGTATTTTTAATATATCATTCCATTCTTTCCTTGCCTGTAAAGTTTCTGCCAAGAAATATGCTGAAAGCCTGATAGGTGTTCCTTTGTAGGTTATTTTCTTCTGTCTTGCTTCCCTTAATATTTTTTCTTTGTCATTGGCTTTTGTCAATTTTACTATTATATGCCTTGGAGAAGGTCTTTTAGCATTGATGTAATTAGACGTTCTGTTGGCTTCATGTATTTGTAAGTCCGGTTCTTCCCCAGGTTTAGGAAGTTCTCAGCTATTATTTCTTTGAACAAGCTCTCTGCTCCTTTCTCCCTCTTTTCTCCCTCTAGGATACATATAATTCTTAGGTTGCTTTTATAATTGAGTCATATATTTCTCCAAGATTTCCTTCATTTTTTAAAAATCTGAGTCTTCTCTCCTCATCCACTGGAAGCATTTCTATATTTCTATCCTCTAAATCACTAATTCTTTTATCCATAATATCACCTCTGTTTTTTAAGGATTCTAGATTCTTTTTTATGTCATTAATTATGTTCTTCATATTCAGAATTTCTGCTTGTCTTTTTTTTAAATAGTTTCAGTCTCTTTGATGAAGTATTCCTTTTCCTCATTAATTTTATTCCTGAGTTTATCGAACTGTCTTAACATTCTTGTAACTTGGTGAGTTTCTTTAATGACAGTTATTTTGAATTCTCTGTCATTTAGATTGTAAATTTCTGTCACTTCAAGGTTCGTTTCTGGAGATTTGTCATTTCCTTCTGCTCTGAATTGTTAGTGTAGTTTCTGATGGTGTTTGATGAACTAATCTTTTGCCTGCGTATTTGTGGTAGTATCAGGTCACAGATTCCACCTGCTACCACTGTGGGGGAAGCATGAGCTGTGTTTCTGATCCCACCCCATATGCTGGAAGTTGTGTGGGTACAGTGAGTGTTCCCATCCGCTGGGAAAGCATTCACACTGGGCTCAGAGCTGCCGTCACACGGAGGCACCTACCCACTTGTGAGACCGCAGCACTACTATGGGTATTTGTGCCATCTGGGAAAGCATTTGCATGTGTGCATATATCTGCTGCTGCCTTTTCTTATGCTCATGCCAGTCTCTGTACTTGGTATGTGGGACTTCTTCACGGGTTCTAAGCATTGGCCAATCATTGGGACTGCAGTGGCACGGTGGGCTTTCCAACCATCCAGGAAAGCATTCATTTGCAGGTCCAGGGCTGCCGCCAACACCTCCCAGAGTTGCACCAAGGCGCATTCCTACTTTTGGGGGTGCAGCAGTACTATTGGCTCTCACTCCAACCTGGGAAGCACTCGGGTGTGTGCACAGTGCTGCCAGGGAAGGGTTGGGGATAGGAATGAATTCATAGTACATGCAATGACAAGCATAAATCTCAAAATAATTATGCTGAGTGAAAGAAGCCAGTAAAAAATGAGTACATCGTATATGATCCCATTTATCAAAATCCTTGGAAAATACAGGAAAACCTATAGGGACATATACCGGATCACTGGTTGCCTGGGAATGAGAATGTGTTTGCAAACGGCAAGGAAGGAGGAATTAAAATGAGCATGAGAAAATTTGGGGAGGATGGGCATTCCTTTTCTTGATTGTGGTGTTGGTTGAATAAGTTATAATCAAAGTGTATCAAATTGTTCACTTTAAATGTATGCAGTTTACTGTATGTCGTTAATACCTCAATTAAGCTAGAACATGTAGAGGAAAGAGAGGGAGAGAGAGCCGAAAGAGGGAAAAGGAAAGGAAAAGAAGGACTGAGGGTGAAAATTAAGTGGACAAATGGAAGAGGGAGACACAGGAGGCATCGGGTCTCTGTGGCTTTGGCATCTCCTTCCCCTGGCGTCTCCCATACTGGGCAGCTGACTGGACCATTCTGATGTGCTCTCCTCACCTCACAAGTCATTGTCTGCCGGCGGTAGAAGGAGGGCGACTATGAGCTCCAGAGACGACGCCTGGGCTATTACCTGCCTCATGGTGAACTACGGAAGCTGCGACGACTAGATCTGACTAGATCTGAGGTCCCCTTTTCCCAGCTGAGGTCCAGACGAGCTTAGCTGGAACAGAACGAAACCACATTGGATGGACACAGGCTCCAAGCCTTTCTAGACTTGGCCCCTGACTGGCTCACAGGGGACTAAGCTGAAAGGTTTCACCTTCCTTAAGTCCTGAAAGTGACTACAACTTCTGTCCTGTGGTGTCACACCAATTCATCCCTCAGGGACACCAGAATTGGTGAAACCAGCACAGACATTGCCATCATGTAAAATCGTATCCCCACTTCAGTGCAAGGTTTCCCTTCTTAGGAAACTTTGGAACATCCCTCCCCTTCACTCTGTGCAGCCATCACACCCCTCTCGGTTCCTCCATATTCCTCCCCCACTGAAGGCCTGGCAATCTCAGGTTCCCCTTTTCTGTTTCATTCTCTCAAGCTCAGATTCACGAGGACTTCCAGATCAATCACCCTCAATGTCTCCTTTCCCCACTCACGGGTCCTCCATGACGGGAAACAGGCCAAGATGGGAGGAGTGGGTGAGACATGACTCTGCAGTCACCTTGGGCCTTGGGAGCTGAAATGACTAGGTGTCTGGGAAGCCTGAAACCCAGAGTAACACCAAGGCTCTGGGAAGAGAGTATCTGCTCTGGATGTAAAAGTGAATAAAACACGGGGGGGGGAATCTGAGGGAAAAGAAAGAGTCTTTTTTCATCTTTCTCTGTACAGAGTCCAACTAGCCTCAGAGCAGAGGCTTCCCAACAAGCAGCCCAGAGCATCCCAGGCATGAGGCAGGCTGCATTGTTCTGCAGTGGGGCTGTGGGTACAGATTATATTATCTGTACACACTGTGCAGACGACCACAGCTGAAGATACCCAAGGGCTGAGAATTAAAGTCACGGTCATGCCACTCTCTCAGACTTTTTGTGTGTGAGCTTCACATTCTCAATCTTAAGCAGTGATTTTCTGAGAATGCACACTCTGAGGATTATAATGATTAATAATATTAATATATTATTATACATTGCATATATTATACATTATACACTGAACATTATAATTATAAATTAATGTATAATTATTATACATTAATATATTATTATTATATATTACATTATTATGATATCATTATAATGGTTAATAATCGTTATCATTATTGACTATTTAATTTCTCCTAAGCAACATGACTGGCAAGCTCTGCGTGTATTATCCCAGTTACAGTCACAATATTTAGGGTTTTATTCCCATTTTAAGGTAAAGATGTGGAGGCTCAGAAATATTAAATAACTTGACAAAGAAGGAAAAAATTACTACAAAGCTAAATGAAACACCTATTCACACTATGTTTCAAAGAAAGAAAGACGTTATCTGACTTACAAACAGACTCAAAGTTGACATCCCACAGGCCTGCAGTGAAAGAACCGGTAAAGAATGTACATCAGGAAGAAGAAATGTGAACCCAGGAAAACATAACAGGGGTCACATGGAAAGGAAAAAACCGTCTGTCTAATTTAGTATTAGTTTTAAAACAAGACATTAAAAACACATTCGAACCAAAATTCCAGATGATTACCACATGGAAGAATAGAGGAGAGAAGATTTAGCTAAAAAATAACTCATTTTTTAGGGAAGATATAAATACTAAGATACTCTATTATTGTTTAACACATTGCTCTCAGAAACTGATAAATCTGTGGGACAAAAGTAAGTAATGATAAAGAGGATTTGAAGAATGCAACATACTCGATCAGGCAAATAGACAAATCCCAACACACTGGCTTATTGTGAGACTTGTGATGCTGAAAACAGTCGTTCTCCTGACAGCATGATACCGCAATGGCATATCAATTTTCATGAATCAAATTTCCAATGCATATAAATCTAAAAAAATGGAAAATCCAGTATTTCATTGTATGCAACTAGTGATTCAACATGCAACAAATACCAGAAAAATAGAGACCCAGAAGTAGGTGTCTTTTTTGAGAAGACAGATATAACAGCTCTTTAGTGAAATGTTATGTTGGAATCTATTGCAATATTACACAAAAAGGACAATCCATTTAGACTAGGTATGTTTTCTCTGTGACTGTGATGGCAAAACTCTAAAGAATCCCCTGACTGCGATAACTCTTTGTTGATCTTAAAATACAAATACATAACACTCAGGAAAGGAAAGGAAGGAAAGATCTCCTTTCTCTCCTCACCTGAAACTCAATCTCCCACCTCAGAAGGATCACTGTCCGTATCTTCTCTGTTATGCAAAGGAATCAAAGAAAAGAAAAGTATTGGTATATATTAAAGTTTCAAGAGCTCAAAGCAAGAAAACCTAATGACCCCTGCAGAGGCATTGATGTAGTGTGAGCTCCATGTCATCTGCCCCGTCTTGTCTTTTATCACCGTGTTTGTCGGGACGTCCTTCTTGGCCCCTCACTCTCCCTGCCTCACTAGCCAGTCTGTCTGCATCAGTGCTACCACCAGTCTCTCTCTTGCCGTCTTCACTTTCTCTTCCTGTTTCCTGATATCTTCCTGAGTCACCAGAAGTTGTTTGCAAAGGAGCTGTGGGATGTACAGACCAGCTCCTGGGATCGTCTCTGCTGAATCTGAAGACCAGGCAGGGGAGGGCATGGGACTGGAGTTCAGACCACCTGCGAGCACACCTGGCAGGCATGCACCTGTGCAACTAGGTGCAAGATTCAGCAGGGTTTTGGCAAGGTCCAAAGGACTTAACGGTTCACCTGCACTCTGCAGGCCTGGAGACCTTGTAGTATCTTCTGCCAGCAGAGTTGTTGGGGCTGCTCCAACGTTTCCTCCCATTGATGGCATCCGACCTCATTGTCAGGATAGGATGTGATTCTAGTAACTGGCCTCTTGAATATGTAACTGGACATCCTCAAAGGGATGGAGATGCTCAAACCAGGCTTTGGGTTGGATTGGTTTCCACAATCATGTCGCTTCCTCTGTGATGATTTGACCACCATACTTCTTTTCCTCTTACCCTATAAAAATAAATTGTGAATGTCGATCAGAGTGATAAATGAAGCCTGCTTTCCCAGGACAATTATGTCAGATGCCTTGTACTTCTACCCTCCCTCTCTCCCTGTGGGGATTAATCTGACCTGTGTCCTGGGACGTCATCAAAGAGATTTGGGTCAAGAACAGAAAGCTCGAGGTCAAAATTCAGGACTACAGCAGGTCATTTCTTCTCCCCCATGTTGTTAGACACTTATGAGTATGACTTTATTCTCTTTTTGTCCTTGTCACTCTCAACAACAAAATCCCTGGTGCTCCCTGTCAGGACTCACGTTCCCCAGTCTTTTTCTAAATCCCAAATCATAGTATTCTTCTGTACTATATGACTATTCATTTGATTAACCCATTGACCAGTTGGTGTTCATAGCTCCATTAGAGCTTAAATCAGTAGTGAAATTATCATCCACCCCACTCCTAGTGAATCTTATTTGACAACTGTGAACATTAAATCTCAGTACAGAGAATGTATGTCTGAAAAAACTCAACTTACAAATGGAGAATGTGCTGTAAGTGAGAAGTACACACAGGATTTATGAAACCCAGGAAAAAAATGTAAACTCTCTCATTATTAAGTTTTGTATAGACTGACCCACATTGATGATATTTTGGTTATAGTGGGTTAAAATATACTATTAAAATTAGTTTCACCTGTTTGCTTTCATTTTTTGAAATGTGGCTACTAAGAAAAAAATTAAATTCTATAATATAGAGTGCTTAATGTTACTATTGGACAGTGCCGATGAAGCCATCAGTGAAAATAAATTCCAGAGAAAGTGGTTAGGGAAGTTTTTTCCCTAGAAAAGGAGTCTACACTGGCCTACACTGCCAGATGCAGCAAAAACTGTCATACACACACACACACACACACACACACACAGACATTGACAGAATGAAACAAACCTCTTCCTAGAGTCACCACTTCTCCCATGGCATGAGGTTGCACTCCTACTTAGTCCTAAATGCACTAATCTCAAGAAAGAAGGCAGAAGTCAAGGTAATTTACCAGTTAGGAAGATCTAAAACCAGAGACTAAAGCTCAAGATATGTGGTGAATTTCCTGTCGTGGATTCTGTTATTAATTCAATATGTTAAGGAGACTTTTCCAAGGAGGGTTGTTTTAAAACTCACTTTTTCTTTACTATGTAAAAATATACAGGCTATGTAAAGTATAATTACTCTAGCCAATCAATGAAAAGGAGATGATATAACACGAATACCCTTATTATAAGTCACTACTGGATTAGAGAGTCAGGGAACAGCTGACATTGGGTTAATTTGGCCTTAATTAGGCTGATTCTGATTTCATGATCGTCATATTGATTGTATTATGCTAGAACCTAGGAAACTTCCCAGCCTCCCTACTATTTAACCACAAAGGCCCACTAACCAGACCAGTCCTTGCTGACACATCCCCTGCCTCCATCCCTTCTGACAACGCTTGGAGGAATTTCCCGACATCTCACTCTGTCCCTGTACTCTTCTACCTGCCCCAGGGCCAGGGAATCATTTTCTCCAAGGCTCAGGCTCTGCGTGTGCCCAGCTCTGGGGATGGCACTTCTCCCTCGAGTGAAGACAAGGATCAGAGCGCAGACCCTGTGACCTGCAGCAATTGGACAAAGACTGGGGTTTGCTGACAGAAAAGAACCTTTAATGGGCACGGTTACCAGGGTCCAAGTAGCCCCAGTGATTCCTCCAGGGAATGTGATGCAGGACAGAGCAGGAATGTCTGCATGTGGTTCGGCTTGGGAATGCCTGTAGGGTGACATAGGTGACATTGGTAATGCATTCGCCAATGTTGTTCACTCATTTATTCATCGTATGTCATGGAGTGCATTCTACATACATCCAGGCAACAGTGTCACTCTCTGGGGCTCACAGGCAGTGTCAGAAGAATTTCTAAATTTTATTTCTAATATATAGGTACAACACTGGCAATACACTAGGTGTTCCAAGCATTTTTCAAACACTAACTTCTTTAATACTCTCCATAAACCTACAAAGTAGGTATGCTGATCATTATTGCCAACTGAGTGATGAAGAAACTGAGGCACCAATCAGGTAAATAACTCAGTCAATACAAATATCTAGTAAGGGATTGAGCTGGAATTTGGACATGAGGAGTTAGCTCCATACTCTGTGCTCTTAACCACGACATTTACTCTCTAAAGACTTCACATCATGAAAAAATTTGATAAGTTATTCATTTTCTTGGTGCATGGAGTAGCCACACTATTTTATCTGTGTCTGAAAAATAGAATACCTGCGTAGAAACTACTGCACATACTCACTCAAATTACATCAACCAATGTCCCCAGTCCCTGAAAATTAATACAGAGACAGGGACAGGGGTTGGGGGAGGGGCTGGGTGGGATTTAACCCACCAGGAGCTGCTGGGACCAGGGTCTCACCAGGATCTGCAGGAGCATCTCAGTGGAGTTGAACGTGGCTGAGCCGTTGCTCATGTGTGATGAATACCGGAGGGTGGAGATGGTGACGTTGACTGTGAGGGTCTTCAGGTTGTGCCCCAAAGCTGCAAGACGAGAGGGAGAGTGATGGCCATCTCTGAAAGCTGGCCTGAGACCACACCAGAGTCCTGCACTCATTATAATCTGTCATCTTCTGTCCTAGTGGCACCACCACCCACCCGTGTGGTCACCCAAGTCAGAACCAGCATATCTGCTCAGCTCCTCCTCCCTCCCAGTAACACCCATTCACCTTGCACACTGGTCCTCACATACACTCCCTCTCTCCATCCCTGTCCTAGCTCAGGTCTTAACTTCCTTCACCCGGACCAACACCCCAGCAGGCTCACTCGATGCTCTGTCTAAAGGATGTTCTACGTGGGCTACTAGAAGGATCTTTCTGAAATGAATACCTCACTAGGGCCACCACTGCTCTAGTACCACCCATGGCTCCCTATGGCCTTCAGTTTTTAGTTCAACCTTCTTGACCTGGCACTCAAGGCTCTACTCAATCTGGCTCCTGCTGACCTTTCAGTCTCATTTTATCCATCTACTGCGGCTTAAACATTATGCTTCACGCAACCCAAATTCTCCCCATAGGGCATGTTGTTTCTGGTCGGAGACTTTGCTCATGGAATCTTTCTGCCAGGAAAACCCTTCATCCTCTATTTGCCAGGTTCCCTCCTACTCATTCTTAAAGACTCCATCCTGGTGAAAATTTCTCTAGCAAGCTCTTCCCCTCCAAATTATGCCAGGTGCCTCTCCCCGAAATATCCCACATTGTATTATAATGGTGTGTTAATTTCACAAGACTAGGGCTCTCTGAGGGCTGGACTTATACTGAATCATTGGTATAATCTTTGTGATCAGCATGATTGCCCTAAAACCAGAATTTCACACCCTGGCTTCCCAGCTCCTGGATCACAACTGGCTGGTGGACGAGTAGGGCTGGAGAACTTCTCTTGAGAAGGAAAAGGGGCACCCAGATACCTGTGGTGGCTTCTGGTGGCACAGGTGATGATCAAGTATGCAGGGACGTGGTCACCGGCTCGGGAGCTGGGGCGAGGGCTGTCAGCAGGGAGGGATAGAGTGGGAGGATCCCCCAGGCTCATCCGGTCTCCAGCAGTGGCTTTCCCAGGACCACCATTCACAGGTGAAGCATAAATGAGAGTGAGGGGACGGGTGACTGTGTGAGTAGAGGGATGAGCAAGCCTGTGGATGAGAGGAGCCCAAGAGAGAGAGATAGGTGAACAAGAGAGACTGAACTTGGTGGAGAGACAGATGGACGGAGAGAAAACTGGACAGACGGATGGAATATCTGGAAAAGGAGGACCAAGGGCGGGGCTTTAGGAGAATTAAAGTGAAAACCACGTGGGGTCAGAATGTGGTGGAGAACATGTCTGTGTCTAAGGTTTTCTCACCCTGGGTTGGGACTCTCCACCAGAACCCGGGAGGGAGAGAAGGGATGAACTAGGGCCCTTCCAGGTGCTTCCATCACCAAGGACAGCAGGTGAAGGAGAACAAGTGCTCCCCAACCCCAAATGCGGATGGGACACAGGAGATCAGGACCAGGAATACTCACTGGTGGTAGTCGGGGCCACGGCTCCATAGGTGTAACCTGTGGAGAGAAGGCGAGAGGAGCTGAGCAAGAGTTGGGGTGAACAAAAGGATTAAGGGAGAGGGAGGATGTAGGGACCTTTGTGGGAACAGAAGAGGGTAAGTGGGGAGGGGTGTTCAGGGGGGAGGCAACGAGATGGAAGGAGGCTGGACCCAGTGATCACGCAGTGATGAGAAGAGTGAACCCAGACCAGGAGGATAGAGCAATGAATCATAGCTCACTTTAGAGCAATGGAGGCAACACAGTTCTCCGACTGGGAGAGACAGTGTGGCTGTAGCACAGCTCCTCACCACTGACGTAGAGGCTGTCCCAGTCCAGGGTGAAGGAGCCCAGGTGGGTGACGCGCTGGGTCTCATGGCTCAACTCCCAGTTAGTCGCTCTCTGTCCAGCCTAGGACGTGCGGGGGTCAGAGTGGAAGGTGCAGATGAGGTCCACCCCAGTGTTTGCCCCACCCTTCTCAAGCCTGGGTGAGGAAGATCATGGGGATGTGGAATACTGAGCAGGGTCATTCTGGGTGTGGATAGCGAGAGAGGGGAAGGGAGGAGGCTGATGGAGATGCTGAAGGGGCTGCTCTGATGCCTGCAGGGTCTCTCCTAGGTGTCTCCCGTGTGAGACACCCCCCTCACAAGTAAGGCCTGGCTTCTTTTAGGATGTGGAGGGGGGCCTGTGAGTGGCAAAGAGGGGTGAACACACAGACCTGGGTGAGGGGGCGTCTGCAGGTCTGCACGGACAGCAGCGAGAACAGTCATTGCCCTGTGCCATCTGACACATGCAGGCAAGAAAGTACCGTTATGTTCTCTCGGTTCTACACTCCAAAGTCTGTTCTTTCTACTTCTTTCTTACTCCACAGCCATCACCCAGGCCTAGGGAACAATCATTTTATTCCTAATCTTATTCCCAGCACCTCCCATCTTGCCTCTTAAGTCTTCATTCTTAACCATGAAGTCCATTTTAACCCACGTGCTTAGACCAAACGCTAATCACATCATCCTTCTACTCGCATCTCTCCAGAGTCTTCCCACTGGTCTTAGAACAGAGTCCTAAGTCACACCTGATCTGGTCCAGCCTGTCCCCCTCGCCAGTGTGGCTCACGCCCCTCCCCCTGTGTTCACTCAGCTCAGCCATCCCTCTTCTCAGTTCATGGACACACCAGGCTCTCTGCTTCAGGGGTGTCCTCATGCGGGTCCCTCTGCCTGAAATGCTCTCTTCAACACACTCCCACACCCTCACTCCAGTCTAACCCTCCAATTAGCTAAATCCAGTCCCAACTCTAGCTCTGAAGCTAAATATCAGTCCTTCTCAAGAGGGCTTCCCTGCCCCCTCAGGTTGATTCCCCTTGTGCCAAACTCCTACATCACTCTCATCATTAACATTTCAAAATCCAAATTCCCAAATACAATATAAATTCCATGGAGGTGGGACAAGGTCTCTCTGGTTCTCCAGGTCCCCATGCATGTGTCCCAGTGCCTAGCTCATGAGATGAGGAACCATCTCGGTATGTCTAGGACTGCCCTGGTTTGAACACTACCCGTCCTGTGTCTTGGAAATCCCCTCTTTTCTGAATAAGCGAGGATGGTTTGTCACCATAAATTATACACTCAAAGACTATCTATTGCATGACAAGCACACATTCCCCTCAAGAACATCACAGGAAAGCTAAAATGAAAAAGGCACACACACATACACACACAATTAGTAGAGGCCAACAACTAAATACAAAATTACTTAACAAGATTCTCTGCAACGTGAATCACCAGACCGTTATTTCAGAAAAGTTTCAAGAAACAAAGTTAATTCCCTTTAGAAGGCAAGGTGGTGAGGACAGTCTTTTTGGAGACTAGTGCCCTTCCCTGCAATCTACTCTGTTGCTCAGTACTCTTCCAAATGATTTGAAATGTCATAAAGAAAAAAAATGCTCAAAATAAATCTGGCTACTGGCAAATTCAATTTTAAATTTGTTATTAAGTTCAAATCATCTTTTTCCCTGAATGCTCCTCTATTTCAAATTTTTGTGGAGGATTTATAGGACTTTAGAACTCAAATTGAATGGGTCTAAGGAATGTTGCTGAGTATCCCTCCTAATATTTAATGGGATGTCTTCTAATACTGCATACACACGCAAAACATTTTTGTATTTATATTATATATAAATCCTGACTTTTGAGTATTATGCAATGCAAGTAAATCTATATTTTCTACTATAATACACATTTGTAGTTATTTACGTTTGTTTCATGTGTTCTTATTTGCATATAACTGTACTTACTGAAATATTTACCACACAGAAACACACACAGCTTACCATCTTTCCCTTGAATATAATCCATCAAACATCAATAATTTTTCTCAAGATACCTTCACTCTCAGTGACTCCATGTGGTGACAACCCGAGCCCAGGAAATCTCACTAGCAGGTCTTCTGCACAGCAGAGGCTGCCGGAACCTCTTGGTACCAGGTCCACAGGGTACTCACCTGGCCACACAGAAATCCATGGATCAGCGAGGACAGGTGGACCCTGAGCCTGGTTTCACCTCAAACTTGAGCTCCACGGATGCTTCTCGTGTCTGAGGGGGGAAAAAAAGGCGCAAACAAGCTTTTGAGGCCTTTTATAGGGTGTTGGATGGAAAGTTCACCCCATTCACTCTTCTTTTTTTGTATTTACTGATTTAACTGTAACTGTTGGCTGTGATTGGATTTTCCCGATTCCTATCCAGCCACCTGCTCCCCAAGATGGGAGAAAGCAGCTTCGTGCTGTGTGCACTTGACTCGCTCAACTCACTTGGCTGGACAGAGACTTTTTGGTGACTCCGGACCCTTTAAACAAGCTTGTCATTTAGGGACCCTGTAAGTGACTCGGCTGACTTGTCAAAAATTTCCACACTTCATTCAGGGCTCGGGAGATTTTCAGGCCCTGGAGCAGGTCTCCCAACCTCGGCACCACTGACATTTGGGGCCGGATAATTCTCTGTCGGGCCGTCCTGGGCCCTGGAGGACGCTGAGCAGCATCCCTGCCTCCCCCTCTAGATGCCAGGAGCGCCCCATTTGTAACAACCCAAACACCATCTGCAGATGTGGATAAGCCCCCTGGGGACAAAATCACACGGAGGACGATGACGGGGACTCTGAAGAGGGGACGGCGGCGCCCGGAGCCAGGAGGAACAGCAGCCTCGGGAGCCCTGAGCAAACAGCCCGGGGGGAAAACGGAGCTGCGGGGGGACGGAGGGACGCCGGGCCCTGACGGGGCTGCCCGCGGCACAGGCCCCTCCCTGGACCGTGACTGGAGCCGGGACCGCCCGCCGCTCACCGCGCCCCGCCCCTTCGGCCAAACGTCCAAGGGAATCCTGTCCGCGCGTAGAAGAGGGGACACATTGCGTAGACCCGCCGCTCCTTCCACGGCGACGCCTGCGCTTCCACTTTCAGTCTCGGGTGGTCGTTCGGGGAGGACGAAGGTTTGGGGGCTGTGAGTTGACGCGGCGAGCGGGGCGGGGCCGCGCACCCCAGCCTCGGGGCAGGTGTGTAATTTCTAGAGTGAGTGCGAAGCTGGAAAGCGGGCTGCGTCAACACCAAGTACAGGGACAAAATCTAGGGGCGGAGCTGTGCGCAGGAACCAGCTCTAGGGGCGGACTGTGGGCGGGGATAAGGGTGTGAGTGACTCCAGGACCGGGGGGGCGGTTCTGTGGGCAGTGGGCGGGGACCAGGCTGTGGGCGGAACCAGGCCCGAACGTTGTGGGTGGAGACCAGTTCCAGGGCCCGGAAGAGGCGGGGGTGTGGCTGGAATAAGTCAGACAGACTTCACAGGTGGAGGAAATCAGCTCCAGGTGCGGGGCTGGAGGCGGGGGTCTCCGTGGACCCCTAGACTGTACAGGTAGCTGGATGTTGAACAGCTGTTCTTCAATCCTTTCCCCACGTTTACACAGCCTAATAGAATGATGGGCCCATATTTAGAATTCTAAATATTTGTGCGTGTTTGCTCTTTTTAATTTCGTTAAAAAATTGTATCATATATTTACATTTCTCTACAACTTGCTGTCCCAAGCCAGTAGATAAGGATATAACGCTATTTTAATTTTAAAAATCTGGGGGGAGGGAGGCCACTACATCGTAGATGCACATGTAGGAAAACTTCAAAGAGCGGTACAAAGTCAATAAAATATTCTCACTCTACCACTGTCTCCCAGTCCTTTTGCACAGAGATAAACGTCCTTTCCTCCTCTATCCTTCAAGACATACTGTGTATATGTGGGACGGTGTATATGTTCAAGCCCAAGAGGGATGTCCCCAAGCAAAGCATTAAGTCCATGAATTGTTTCAATAGTCAGAAGTTACTGAAAAGAGATTTAAATTTCTGGTGGAAGGAGATGAACCAGTGATGAATCCATAGGAAGACAACAAAGAAACAAGAGAATTTTACCATTTAAAAGGTCAAAGGAAAAAGTGAGAAGGAAAATGTATTCATAGTATCTGATGTAACACATCTCTCGATAACAGTTGTATGCTATAAAATTGTAAACACTTATGTCATAAAACAGTAGACATTGAATTCTGATTTATCCTAATTCATTAAATAGTTATATGGGGCAAGGGGAATTATGTTTTTAACATATGTAAGAACTCTTCATGTTGATTTTTTCAGAGAAGAAAGAAAATATAAATAGTCAAAAGAGGAAAAATGAAAGAGCTGTATGAATAGCTAATTTAGAAATATAGATTTTCAACCAGAAAATTAAAGAAGTTGTTTTTGGAACCAGAGTCAAGAGTGGGGAAGGTAGCTTTTCATTATAAGGCTTGAAGTATTATTGGAGAGATGTGCGTATACATACACACACACGCACACACACAGGAGCCTGAATTTGTATTCCAAAGGGATCTAACTCTACAAAGAGTTTGTAAAAAGGATTCACTTTACAACAGTAGAACGTATTTTGAAAACTACAGACTTCAAGCATTAAAAAAGCTGTCATCATCCCGGTGGAAAAATGAATGAGGCATCACTTTCCCACCGACATGGTGATAAGCATTTTACATACATTACTCTTGAGCATTTTCACAGCAACCCATAAGGAAGATGGTATTATCTATCTCCATTTTGCAGATGAGGAAATTGGTGACAACATATTGCTAAAATTTTCATATAAGTTCTCAATAGATATTGTTTTATGTTAAAATTGTTTATTGAATTTTCTTTTCATTAATAAAATGATATGTGCCATTCTTACAAATAAGCAAAGGGTGTGTAAAAACAATTTAGCAAAATGACAGTTTTCTTTTGATGTAATTAAATATAACAATCATTTTATTATTCTTCTGCTCTCTGCCTCACATCTACGAAGATATTTCCTATCCTAAAGGCTTACTAGAAAACTCTACTAAAAATCAAGAATCAGGGAATACCTGTATTATGCAAGGTTCCTGAATACATGCAAAAAAAGCCATTATAACAAATTTTTGCACGAAAATCTTAGCTCATTCATGAACTGATAACAACACAAATCATGATTAGGCAAGGTATTTCTGTAGAATGACAAATATTTAAACTTTAGACATTTAGAAAGGTAGTTCATTACAGTAACTAATGTGTATAAGAAGAATTTTTTCAAACTCACTAAGTGCCAGGAAATTATTTGACAAAATGCACTGCAATATTATTCACAATAGCCAAGAGATGGAAACTACCTAATTGTGCATCCGTGGGTGAAAGGATGAAGAAAATCTGGGGAATCTATACAATGGAATATTAATCAGCCTTAAAAAGGAAGGAAATCCTGTATTCAGAATTGCTTGACTGGATCATTTCAGTAGCCATGTGCTTTCTTGCTTAGTCCCCTCTTGTCCATTCGCCAACCAGATACCAGGGTGATCCTTTTACGATGTAAGCGCCGCGACCTCTAATGGATCCCTAAAAGAGATTCTGGAGGTAGACTGCCTGGGTACCAGCTGTGTGACTTTGGTCAATTATATAACGTCTAATATTCCTCATCCATACAATAGGGGTTAATAGTATTGTCTCCATAGCATTGTTGTGAGGATTAAATGAGTGAATACATGTCAGATGCCTAGAATGTGCCTGGCACATGGTAAGGCAACATGAAAAATTTAACTGTAATTATAACCAAATTAAATATTGTGATGGCCTATTAATTAAGTTGAACCATATGAAATTTCCAATATTCAACCATTTTGACCCATTATTATTGTTGAATAAATGATAAAACTCAGTGAAGGCAGGTTGTGTAGAGTCAAAAAGGATCGGATAAATGAAAATATTTTTAGAAAAATAAGCTGAAATAGATTGCTTTGCAATTTACAAAACAGTTTCTCATACTTTGTTTCATTTAATCTCTATAGAATGCTTTTCAGGGTATTATTACCACTGTCTCTAAAGGAGTAACTGACTTTCCCCAAATCACACCACATTAAATAACACAATTAGAGTGGAAACATCATTTCAAGTATAAATCCCATATGATATTTTGTTTCTCCTTCATAATAACATCTGTCCTCTCAAGAAAGTGAGGAAATAATGCTGATTCATAGGAACTTAGTCTTAAAGAGACATACTCTCAGATGATAAACACTTTGTCTTTGAAACAGAGGTGTTGCGAGAATAAACTTGGGACCAATGCTTTCTGGGTTTTCAAGTCCATGATTAGAGTTCTGGGAAACAGTAAAAGTAGGGAAAGGGTGAAAAATAGTCCAGAATGAAAAAAGTTTGACGTATGTGTAACTTTATTGATCACCTCAAGTTTCTCTTTTAGTTTTTGGTCTGTGTCACCCTACTAGAATATAAATGCTCTTAGGATAGATCACTGCTATCGTGCAGCAAGTGGTAGGCGCTGAGTAAATATTTATTAAAGGAATGAAAGTGACCTTGAATACATCTGCTCTTTACTCACCAGAGAACAGCCCCATAGCAGGCAAATGGCATCATTAACAAAATTTTAAAAATCATATCCTTATTAGCTCATAACCATGGATACAAGGCTCCCATTTATTTCATACTTTCTAAGTACTTCAGCATTCTGTTATATTAGGGAGTGTTTCCACAGCCTTGCTGTAAAATAAAGCAAGACTTTTTGGCCCATTGATTGCTGGTTCCAGCAAGGCCCATCCCTATACTTACCTCTAAACAATTAACTATAGATTTGTTATCCCAATGAACTGCGATTTGGTATGGAACCTGTTTTATCAGTGTCATGCAAAAGTAGATATTTGATATGTCTTTAAGTGGTGATATGGATAATAATGTTGATGCAGAAGAAAACTAAAAATTCTCTCTGGTCTTTGTCAAGGGCATGTGGGTGAAGGGTATCTTGGAGTCACTGGATTTGAGAACTCAAAAAGACTCATCCAACTCTTCAAGTTACAGGTGAAGAAAATGAGGTCTAAAGAGGTTGAGAGATTTGACCAAGACTAATTCCTGTGACTAGAGAGCAATCCTCTGATTCTCAGCTGGCCACATTGCATAACATCTCCAGCTCCAACCAGCCACAAGAAGCAAGTCTGTTGATGTCCAGCTAGAAATGATTCCCCTTCACGTTTTTACTTTCTCTCTCTTAGATGCCTGCTCTGCCCTGACAAGGAATTTATCTGATGTTTACGCTACACTTAAGAAGAGGAAAATACTCATGGGAAACACTATTGTGATTCAGTGTGGCACTGGAGAGCACAGTCATGAAAAAATGAGAATCAAAAGAATAATAGGTACATAATATTAGAGAAGAAGAGAAAATCTATTATTTTAGTGGGACATAACTTATAAAGTTTAGAACTGGTAAATAAGTGGAGGAATGAGAAAGGAAGCTAGATTCCTATATGAAACTTCAAAAATACTGTGACATGAGAAAGAATTAGTTTAAACATGTTAATAATTATTCCATTCATAAGAGCAATGAATTATTTAAGATAAGTAGTTAAAATAATTGGAACTACACATTAATTATATGAAGAAAATTATAAAGAGCTACAAAGCATGTAAAAGCTCAGGTTAAATGGAGAGATATACTATACTTGTGACTGAAAACAGTGTTTCAAAGATATCAGTTTTCCAAACATTATTCAGATTCCATATGCTTCAAATCAACTTTTAAAATGATGCAGTATTTGTTTTATAGACTAAAAGATATCCATTTGTAAAATAAAACACTGGACCATCAACTAACATTATTCACAAGTAAATCATTCCAAATGGATTATAGGGCTAAAATTAAAAGTAAAAATCCACCGCATATAACAGTGATGGATGACAATATAGAAGAATATCCATAATCTTAAAATTAGTGAAGATATTCTTAATATATATGCTTAAAGATGTCTGGTTCAAAAGAGGAAAGAGTAAAAGTAAAGTGGAACATGATATGGTCTCTGTCTTTCAGAGACTTAATCTAGAGAAGAATATTCCAGTCTATGATATTGAATAAAGAAATAGAAATCTGTGATAATTACACAAATAATGAGAGGACATATTTATATGGTAGCATAATGTATCAGTTAGGTTCTGCTGTATAACAAAATATCCTAAAAATTGGTAGCTTCTAATAAGAATAGTTTATTTTTTCTCAAAGTTCTGTGGGTTAACTGGGAAGTTATTTTGATCTGGACCTATTGGTGGCTCAGCTGGGATTGAATGGTCTAGGACGGCCTTACTCACATATCTGATTGTTGACTTGAAGTCACCTGGAGTGATGGAGATGTGCAGTCTATCTAGACTCATTCACATATTGATGGCCTCAGGCTTCCCAAGGGCAGCCAGAGAAGGAGAAGTACCAACAATGAGCAATTGTTTTTCAAGCCTTTGCTTATGTCATTTGCTAATGTCCCATTGGCCAAAGCAAGTTACAAGACCAAGTCTACCCAGAGTCAACGTGGGATGCTATGACCAAACAGACAGAGGGAGAGGACTAATGTGTGGCCATTTTTGCAATCTTTCACACATAATTTTAGAGGAGAATTAGTATGAATGTTTATGTATTTGTTCATTTGAATGACAGAGGAAAATTGTACAAAGCCAAAAGAAACGTAAAGCAAAAAATTAAGCAGAGATGTAAGGTAAGTTTAGTTGGTATTTAAAGTGGGTCTGCAAAAATGTGGTAGTTTATTTTTCAAGTGTATGCAAGTTCTTGTGACCTATGAAAATAACTTACATTTTGATTATTTTCTCTCCGAATGTGTTTTATTCGTTAACACTGTTGAAGTGTTTCTCTCTGGCCTTAGGAAAATAACGTAGCACTTGGGAGCAAATATGCAGCCTAATAGCCCCACACTGGAGGCCAAGATGGAGAAGACCACCACGGCCACCATGACCTTGCCCTTGGTGCTGTGGTAGACAGGGAGGAAGGTGATCCAGACACTGCAGAACACCAGCATGCTGAACGTCAGGAACTTGGCTTCATTAAAGGTGTCAGGCAGGTTCAAGGCCAGGAAAGCCACTGTGAAGCTACCCAGGGCCAAGCAGCACAGGTGTCCAAGGACAGTAGAAGGCAGTGACCGAGCCCTTGTTGCACACGATGAAGATGTGGCGGTGTTCAGAGTGTGCATCTGTGTCAATGAAGGGAGGAGAGGTTCCCAGCCAGATTCCACAGAGACTCAGCTGGATAAAGGAGGAGATGGGAATGATGAAGTTAGGTTCCTCTGACACCAACCACTGCCTCATCCTTCTCCTTGGTGCAGTAACCTTGAAGGCCACAGCCACAGTCATAGTTTTGGCCAAGACACTGGAAACAGCCACAGTAAATACAACTCCAAATGTGATTTGTTGAAGACTGCAGGTGGCTGTGTTGAGACGACCAATGAAGAGTAAGGAGCAGAGGAAGCAGAGGGTGAGGGAGAAGAGCAAGATGTAGCTGCGAGTCCGATTATTGGCCTTGACTATGGAAGTGTCTTGGTGCTTCACAAAGACCCCCGGCACCACAGCTGTGAGGAGAGAAAAGCACAGAGCTGTGCAGGCCAGGGCCATCCCCAAGAGGTCCTCATAAGCCAGAAAGGTCACAGCTTTTTGGAGGCAGCGATCTTGCTCTCTGTTGGCATACTGATGATCTGGACACTTCACACACTGATCCATGTCTGGGGAGAGATGCAAAGTGTCCTCAGCCCAGGCTCAGTCATTCTCTCTTATTTGCATGCCCCCAAAGAAGACATTGGGTAAGTTTAGCCAATTGTCTTCCTTTGTTGCTCCAGGCACCAAATAACAGAATGTTCTGCAGAGAACCATTCCCAGTTAATACTGCCCATCTTCTTTCTGGTTAAGTAAACAAAGCTATTATCCTTCTCAGTAATTATCTTGCATATTCATGAATGCTCTTTTTTCTCAGCAGAAAACCAAAAGTCCTCCCTGTCTCTCTAAGCTGTACCCCTGTAAACTATGGCCTAGATTTACTCATTCAATGAGCAAGCAGTTATTGGAAAACCTCCATGAGCCAGACAATATGCTACATTCTAGGGAAACAGAGATGACCAAGTCATAGACCTCATTCCTAGGGAGTTTCAAAATAAGACCCTTTATACCATCTAAAATGATCTCCAGTACATTTCATCTTGATTTCGCTTCCACCACTTCTGTTAAGATTTTAGTCACTTCTCTCCTATGTTATCATAAGGTCTCTTTACTCTGGTTCCCTGCCCTTGTCCTGCATCACAAGTGATACTTCTACATGTAAGTGGAATCATACTTATCCTCCATTAAAAAATCCGACAAACTCTTAAGAAGACCAAAAAGACTGTATAACCTTGGTCTTGCCTACCTCTACTACCTCTGCTCTGATTTTTAAGATTCCCAAATCTTCATGTGGTTCTGAAAGTGTTCCGTGCCCACTCATCCCTGCAGGTATCAATACATGCTTTGTCCTTCTACAGGGGCATTGCTTCTTCCTCTTTACATCCCCTTAAATTCTCTCACTTTTCACGTTTAGAACTACAATCTGCCTGATAACGTTTTCTGTGGATGGTGTGAGTTAGGGTTGGCGAGTCATTGTCTTCTTCGTGAAGACAGCCAATTTACCCAACATGGTTTATTGAAAAGGCTTTCATTTTCCCACTCCTTCTCAGTGTTTCCTTGTAAATCAGACGTCTATACGTGAGTCCCTATATGAGCAGTTTGTATCTGAACTTACCATTTGTTTCCGTTGATTTTCTTGTTTATCATCTTGATGAACCTCCTCTATTGTGATGCTATAATACTTGATGTCAGGTAGAGTAAGTCCTCCCACTCTATTCTTTGTCTTCAAGATTTTCTTAGCTAAGTTTTTCCTTTATCATTTCCATAAGAATTGTATCAATTGTAATTTCCACAGAACGGGTCAGCATTTTAGCTGCAATTTTGTGGAAGCTGTAGATTAATTTGGACAGTTTTGATATCTGTAGAATTTTAAGTCTGTTCAGTCACGAATTTCGTTTATCTCTCCACTTCTTTCAATCTTCCTCCATTTTTCTAAATGCTGTTCTATAAATTAATGGACAGAAATCTTTTGAAAGTCTCATTAAAGTTATTTCTAGGTACTTCATACTTTAAGATGTTGTAAATGTCATTTTTTAAAATTTAAATTTTGAATGTCTTATGACGGGTAGATGGAAGCAAAACTTTCTATATTAACCTTGTATTCAGCCACCACTAAACTCAGTTAATCCATTAATTTATATGGATTTTACATTTATACCATAATATCATCTGAAGATAACATCAATTTTACTTCTTCCTTTGAAGTAAATTATTCCTTTTATTTCTTTTCCTGCCAATATTGTATCAGGCAAGACCTCCAGCAAAACGTCTAATAGAGGCAGTGATGTTAAACATTCTTCTCTTATCCTTGCTTTCAACAGTGCACCATAAAGTTCCATTCTGTGAATACTATGTATGGGAGTAAGAGAGTTTCCTTCTGTTCCTGATTTGGTAAGGGTTGTTTCTGTTGTTGTTGTTTGTTTTAAAATATGAATAGGTGTTTAATTTTACTAGTTTTTCTTACAGTTATTGAGATTATTATTTCTCTTTTTTCAGAGATTAGTATACTGAATTACATTGCATGAACCTAATTTGGTCATGATATGTCCTTCTTATAAAATATAGCTAGATTTGGAACATTGAATTGATGTGATTTTTTTTTATTTTAGAATAAATGAATTTAATCCAAGAAAGAGAGTGGCCTGTAATTTCCTTTCCTGCAATGATTTTGTTAGATTTTGGTACCAATGTTAATCTGGTCTCTCAAAGTGAGTCAAAAAGATTTCTGTATTTCCTATTCTCTGGAAGAGATTGAGTAGATGTATATTATTTCTTTCCTGAATGTTTGGGAAGATTCATCAGCTTTGTACCGAATAAATAGCCTACAATTCAAGTTTCTAGAAATGTTTTAAAGTATGGTCTCAATTTCTCTAATAGGTATGGAAATATTCAGATTTTTCATTTTTTCTTGAGACAGTTTTGTAACTTTTATTTGCCTGGAAATTTGTGAATTTCCTCTAGATTTTCATTGTATCAACATGATGTTATTTATGTTTTCTTCATGCTAAAAATTTTCCATATGATCTGCACTGATTACTCCCTTTTCAGCCTTGGTATTTTTTTGTTGCAATTTTTCTCTTTTGTTGAACACTAGTACTAGGATTTTATTGAGTATATTTGTCATTTATTAGAATCTAATTTAGTTTTACTTATCCTTTTGATGTTTGCCTTTTATTGTGTTAACACTTCCTCTAATATTTACCATTTTGTGTTTTCTATTTTCCTTTTGTTTAATTTTCTGCTCTTTTTCTAGCTTGTGATGAATGCTTAGAATTTAGAACTTCAACCTTTCTATATTTAAATATACACAATAATATATAAATATATATAATCTAGGCTTATATATTTCTCTCTAATGATAGTTCTAACTCCCCCCCATAAGATTTGATGAATAATATTTTTAATTGGAAATACATTCTAATATCCATCATAGTTTACTCATTAATCATCGGTTGTTTACAAGTGTATTTATTAATCTCCAAGCATGTAGGAATTGAAGTTAGTGGACGTAGTGTTCTTTAGATGTGCATATGGAACATATACCCAAATTTACCACGTGCCAAATGTGCATGTGGAAGCTTTATCCAAATTGACGATATGCCAGACTATATCATCAATCTCAGTACATTTCAAAAAAATTGAAATTATACAAAAGATGTTGTGAAAATAAGCTTCATATCAATCACAAAAATAAAATTAGATAATGCCACCATGGAGGTTATTCCAGCATTGCACCATTTAATATCATAAATCTGAGTAATTCCAAGATGTTAATTATGGTATGAAAAATCTTCAGTGTTGGTTTTCTGTCCCTCTTCTACTTCATGACCCAACTCCCAAACCCACATTGTCTGTGTTCTAGTCATGTTGAACCTTTACTCAGTTCCCTAGAATATTAAATGCAGGGCTAATTTGCCAGTTTCTGCCATTTCTAAGAATTCCACCAAGAATTTAATCCGCCTTCATTAGTCTGATATAATACTAATGCTACTGCCTCTATGAAGAAGTCCATGGCACTTCCCTCCCCACAAACATATATCCTATCACTTATTTCATCCCATGGGTCTCTGCGTACCTATATTGCAGCCCTATGTCACCACCTTGAATTCACATCACTACATGTTGTCTCCCCTACTCACCTGTGAACTCAAGGAGATCAGGGACCAAGCTGTACCATAAGCTCATTGTACACCATGGAAATACTTACTTCTTAAATCAAACACAACCTTCTGAGCTCCTGCTCTGTGCCAAGAACAGCACCAGACACTGGAAAGATAAGGATTTGTTCAATGTGATCTAAATGTAGCTTTAAAGAAGATGAAAAGTAACAATACCAAGTTACAATACCATGTATTAGATTCCATGAGAGAGATTTAAGTTAGGTTACTGTGGAGTGGTCATAAAGGGTTTCCTTGAGATGATAATGTCTGCAATGATGTTAAAATGAGTAAAGCAAGCTAGTTCAAGGTAGAGAGAGAGTGTATCATTTTCGGAGGAAATATTATTGGCTATAAAAGTTAAATTACTTAATGGAGGAAGGAAACATTTTGACCCTGCAGTCCTCATCCAGAGCTTTTCTGTTTCTTTGGGAGAACAGTGCATACAAAAGATAGGTGGAGAGCCAGCCCTGATGGCCTAGTGGTGAAAGGTCAGTGCTCACCACTTCAGTGGCCCAGGTTGGTTTCCTGGTCATGGGACCACACCGTCTCTCTGTGAATTGCCATGCTGTGGTGGTGGCTCACATAGAAGAACTAGAATGATTACGACTAGGATATGCAACTATGTACTAGGGTTTTGGGGACAATAATAAAAGAGGAAGATTGGCAACAGATGTTAGTTAGCTCAGGACAAATGTTTCCCTTCAAAAAAATAACAGATGTGGAGAATGTCGCTGCAAGGCATATACTCACCTATCTCATTGGAAATCTCATCTCTTGACAGGGAATGCAATCAAAACAACAGGCAGCCTTGCTCTCCTGAGTGCTCTTCCTGAATCCCAGACTGCAACTCTCACTGCATACAGAGTGTGGAGTCTGGAGAAAATCAGATAACACTTGGTAACAGCTGTGACTTTTACCTAATTTTCCAGTAACTAGAGTGTTTTAGAGTATTGAGTCTTAACAAACGTAATCTTGAAATATCTAAATCCAATTCATTGGTTGGATGCCATGCTTATTGTATGATATAAAACACTGGTACACCTCAGACATATTGTGGATTTGTTTCCAGAGGACTGCAACAAATCAAATATTGCAATAAAGTGAGTCACGCCAATTTTTTGATTTCCTAGTGCATTAAGAAGTTATGTTTACTCTATACTGTAGTGTAATAAGTGTGCAATAACATTATCTCTAAAAAACATGTACATAACTTAATTTTTTTTAATTTATTCCTAAAAATTACTAACCACCTTCTGAACCTTCAGCAACTTGCAGCCTTTTGCTAATGAAGGTCTTGCTTCCATCTTGGATTATTGGTAAAAGAAAAAATTACTTCAGTTGGAAGTGAATTGTTAAATTCCCATATGTGACCCTTTATGAAGCTCTGAGGGGGCACAAAACCCCAACAAGAGTTTGGTTATTCATGTGTGGTGTAAGTAATTATGATTCGGTTCAATCCACCTCAGTAATTCCCGTGTCCCACTCAATCACCTCCTCAGATAAAGACAATTCTTGACCACGTGGAGCATGTTGGGAATATTCTCCTACTTTCACCTTAAGTCCAAGACCTTCGGGAAAATTCCAAAAGTTGAGAATGGTTTACTCTGAATCTGATTTTCCTTCATCAGCCAAATTCACTGAGTCACCAGCAGGATTGTTAAATTCTATCTTCCTCATAAGGGGGTGCAGCTAAAAGAGACACATCATCCTGTGGTAAAGTGGGCCCGGGTGTTAAAGAGAAAACCCTGAATTGGGGACAGCCTTTCATTGTCTGTAATCATTGCTTCATAATGTAACTTTATTACAAGTATCCAATGAAGTAAAGCAAATTAAATCATATGGAGAATTAAAATATCATAACGTTTCTAAAATATCTGTTAGTTTCAAGAGAAAATGCCTAAAGACAAGAATATCAAGACGATCAGTGGTGATAGGATTCAGACAAATCTCGAGTACAAGGTACAATCTAGCCACCCTCATGCACTCTCTGAATTTTCCCAGACCATCAATCTGCAAAATGATGTTAGCAATACCTAAATTTGTTGCAGAATTAAATGAGATCATTTATGTAAAGTATTCACTATGATGTTCAGCACAAGATAGGCACATAAAGGGTAAGTTCTCTTCTTCTTGGCATTGAAGAGCTTCATTGGAGAAGGCAGGATAGTCCCTATTGAAAGGTTAGGCCGGCAGAATGTTGGGATCCTTTGTGACACAAAGCATTGATATTGACTCATAGCTTACTTCCTCGTTTCCACTAGAACCTTCTTGTAGATGACTTACTACCCAAGACTTGATTTACCTCCTAGAGAGTGAAACAAGTACAGAAACTCTTGTGCTTTTCTTGGAGAAAGAATCCTAACTGCTTGGTTTGAGCACCTGTGGAACCCCATAAGAAAGTCACTTTTACGAGTGTACATGTTGTTAAGGGGTAGAGACTTCACCTGCCAGGGACAATACCCCAGACATTTCCCACTTCCCATTGGCTGCCTTTCTGTATGTTGAAGAAGCATCTTGTGAAGGCTCCAGGCAACAGCATACACAGCATTTTACACACTGTAACTCCATTCAGTAATGGTTGTGTCAAAAATCTGCCAAGGCAACCATCCCAAGGAGGCATTGGGTGGACAAATCTCCAGTGTTTTACACTCAGACTCAGAAATCGTACAAGGAATAAAGGGGAACCACAACATTGTGAGGTAAACGTCTTCTGGATATTTGGAAGGGTTAACTCTCTGGATAAAATTTTCAAAGCCAGGGACCTCACTATGGTGGTGTGAAAAAATGAGAGTCCCATGGAATGAGTCAAGGATGAAATCTCTCACTGTGGATAAAATCCCACTGTGATGTCGTGACCCAGACTTTCTATATCACTAAATACTCCCAAGTAGAAAAGCTCAAGCTTATGAAAGAGTTGACATCACCATAAATGATAGCCACATTCCCTTCTGTTTCCTATAATTGCAAATCATATGGCCATGTCCTTGAGTAATATGACCTTTCAGTGACAGGGATCATTTCCACAAAGGCTGCACAGATTCAATTCCTGTAAATCTCTCCTCTCAAGTCTGAGAGAAACTCAACATCTTTCTTGTCTTCCAAGATGACCAGCCCCACCCAGCTCCAACTGAAATGAAGCAGCAAAGAGACCATGCCAATGGCTAGAGATGTGTGCCTGGGGGCCATCTAATAGAGAGATGGAAACTGCTCATCATCATTCAGGGTAAGATCAAAAGGACCATAGGTAAGCTAAAAGGAAAAGAAAATTGGAAGCAATATGAGGACGATGATTGGCAAAAATCAGAGTCTCAGTCCTGAAGGCTGTTCAGCAACACCTGGAGTGGTAGAAGGGGACAATTGCTCATTTCATTTTCTAATCATTTTCCACTCCCTGAAAGCTTTCTAGAAAATAAGATCAGTCAGTGTTCCAGGAAACTGCTTTCTCTCCTTCCCCCTCAACCTGCTCTCTACTCCAAAGAAAGGAAATGTCATACCCCATCAATGTCCTGTACACCTACCCTTTGAGATCATATCCTTTGAGAGATGCACAAACCCAGTGTCCTCCTCTCTTCCTTTTTAGGCACCTGAGAATGGCACCAAAGGAGACAGGGTTTCATCTCTCCCCATCCCACGCAGTCTTACCTGTGGAAATTTGTACAGTTCCAGCAGTGTTCCAATCTGGGCAGAAATTGCCCAGGTGGTTCCTGTAAGGACCGCTAGAGACTTGCTGTCTCTCCTGCAGTTGTAATTAGGGATGTCCTTGCCCAACTCTGAAAGCCAAATCAGGGACCTCTCCAATGTCCTCCGTTCACTGGGCAGGGCATTATAGAGATCAAATTCCAGAGACATGTTGGGCAAAATATGAGGGTTCCTGTTGATTTCCTCAATGGCAAAAACCAAGGACAGAACATACTAGTAGTTCTTGTACTGAAACCTACGTAGAGGGATAGGGATCCTTAGGGAAAATACTCAAAATGACTTCCTTCAAATGCAATACAATGACTTTATTAAAATGAATTTACGGGGCCGGCCCGGTGGCGCAAGCGGTTAAGTGCGCGCGCTCCGCTGCGGCGGCCCGGGGTTCGCTGGTTCGGATCCCGGGCGCGCACCGACGCACTGCTTGGTAAGCCATGCTGTGGCGGCGTCCCATATAAAGTGGAGGAAGATGGGCACCGACGTTAGCCCAGGGCCGTCTTCCTCAGCGAAAAAAAAAGGGGAGGATTGGCGGATGTTAGCTCAGGGCTGATCTCCTCACAAAAAAAATAAAAAATAAAAAAATAAAATGAATTTACTATTGACTCGAATGTCTGTGGCAACAGATGGTTCTCCTGAAGCCTTAGAATTTATAACTAAAGGAAATCACTTGACTCCAGCTGTGGAACGTCCTTACTGAATTCCACACTCATGAAAGAAACTGGTTAAATACACAGAAGAAAGTACAATGAATGGAAAAACAGATCACATTCAGATTAGACTTGTAAATGGCTCTGTGGTTCAGGATCCAAAATGCTTGTTTATAAGAGCACACCATTAAATCCTTCCTAGAAGAGCAACAATATTAGCATGAGATTGGACATAGCCCTGGGGAGGAAGAGTAATTGCAACTGAAAGATACGTGACAAGCATAGATGCATGACATGTTCACCTTGAGAATGGTGCAACAGAAGGCTGTCAATCAAATTGCCTAAACCTCTGCCCCTTCAAACCTGTGCGTCTGCCACCATCAAAACCAGGAAACTAAGGTGAACTTCAGAGATCCAATGAAGGAAGAATCATCAACAGGCAGGAACAATTGACAGAATCAAGAAGGACTGAAAGGACTAGAAACACTTAGGAATCTAAGAGAGAGAGCATTGTAAAGTTTAAAGAGCTTCTCATCCATTTCTTATTTTAAAAATATAAAATTAAAATTAATCGTTAACGGTACCTATTCCTGATAGCCCATATTGTCTTCATCTTTTCTACAGACTTTCTACACACAAATAATACCTAAGCCAAAGAAAATTCTCTGCATTTCTATTGCCTGGGATCTGTAATAACATCAAGAATAAAATAGAGCAGTCACTTGTATTTATTTCAAGTGTTCTATTATTTGAGGATTGATTAGTACCCTAGTTCATGCTCACTGCTTGTTAATGTTCCCCGTGTCCTTGTGAAGAATAGGTGTTCTTCACTTGTTGGGTATAGGGTTCGATGTGCATCCACTAAATCAAACTTGCTAATTTATTTTTCAAATACTCTATTATTAGATATATGTTATGGTTTGTCTCAGAGGAAAGTTTAAATTCTTCACTATGATGATATATTATTTCTCCTCTTGCTCTGCCTCCTTCTCCTATACTTCCTCCTCCTCCACCTTCTTTTTCTTCTTGTCTTCTCCTCCTTCTCCTTCTCCTTCTCTTCCTTCTCCTCCTTCCTTTCCTAGTTGAGGCTATATTATCTTCACATGACATCGTGTGTAGTATAACAACGACTATGTCTTCATGATCAGTTGAACTTATATAGCATTGGGGATTAACCACTTAATTCCTAATTATGCTTTTTTCCTCATCTGTTTTTTTCTGATATTATTATAGCTACCCTGGGTTGATTTTTGATTGGTATTTTCCTAGCATATCTTTATATCTTCTATTATATTTTGAATTTCTAGTTTTCCATGTTTTTTAGTTTTCACATCTTCTAAACAAGATACAGCTAAATTTGTCATTGTCGCATCAAATTTAACTATCTGTATTTAAGTGGAGAATTTATTCCATTTACATTTGTTGTGATTATTTATATCCTTGTTTTGCTCCCACTATCTATATGTTTTCCTTCTATTTTTTCCACAAGTTTTGTTACGTTATTTCCCATTAAATTTTATTGATTTATACTTGTTTTCCATATTCTCTTGTATCTCCTCTATTTGGGTGAGAGTTATATTCTCTACTTCTATTTTACCTCCAGCCCACATTGCCTGAAGCGGATATAGTTTCTTATCTCCTGAGAAATTTATAGACCCTTTAACTTTCAGTTTTACCCTCATGACTCACTTGTTTTTGTTGTACAGTATTTTATTTCTCTTTTTTCTTTACTCTCTCTCATCATCTCCATATCTACCTTATCTTTCATGTTTTCTAGTTCCTTGTCTTTCTATGCTGCATTCTGCTTCCTTCAGAATTCAAATTTAGTTTTCTATTCTCTCTTCTGTTGTAGAACTCATCTATGGAGTTTTAAAACTCAACATTTATTTATTTTTCATCTCTTAAAGTTCTATAAGGCCCTTTGACAAATATATCAGATCATTTCTAGAGTCTCCTGTTTGATTTTGTTATTCCATTTTATGTCTTTCCATTTTTTATACACAGTTATGTTATATCTTGAAGTTGGTAAATGTAATATTGGAGGTTTTAGTGTGTAAATCTATTGTTCTATTTTTAATTTGCTCATGATTTGATGACTCTTAGCGACTATGGCATGTATTCCTTATTTGTTTGATGAACTTTGATCATGAGCTCATTTTTGTCTGATTTTAATGTGTACAGAATGTAAGGCTTTAGTTTAGATTCTTTCCTCCAGGGAAGAATGTCACTGGTTTCTGCTCACAGTCATGTGAGGTGACACCAAGCTAAGTGACTTTTTTGTTTGACTCTCAACTAATCTGTGACTCCCAGATTCATTCCCTCAAGTCACTGGTGACTCAAAGACAAATCCTTTAATTAGAGGATCGTACTGGCCTTAGACAACTGGGTGAATCCAAATTTGTCTGGTGCTTTCAATTTCCTTCTTCTTTCCTTTGAGATTTGGCTTACTTCATGTGAACTCAAGAATGCAATAACATTATATTTTATGGAAGATAGTGTTATGTGGAGGGAAACCCCTTAGAGGTATCTAGTCCTCCATACTCCTAGTATTTCATTCTCTTGGATACTCCTTTGGATTTCTTTCTTTTAATACAAATTCTTTCTTTAAGTTGAAAGGAAAATAAATTTTAAAATCAAACATGTGACCTTGGGAGCATAGAAATAACTTACACACTATTCAACAAAATAAGTTTATGATATAGAAAATTTTATAGACCAGTAATGTATGTATGGATTAGGTACATTTAACTGAAACTGAGAACCTCTATTTAGAACATATTTAATCAAATTTTAGGAGAATCATTGAGAGGCACACTCCAGGAACATTCTGTTTCCGTGAGGTGCACACACACTACACATATACCTGATGGTCATGTGACAAGCCACGGTATGGCCAACTTTAGTTCAACTTAGTTCAGATGTTATATGATCAATTAAACTTGAAGAAGGGAGAGTGTCCAGAATGTCCAGAAGCCCCATGTGTTCCCAATGTTAGAGCATTAAATACTGAGAACAAGGAAGATTGGGGCAGGTGCTGTAGAAACAAGTTGCAATGTCTAAAGAGCAGAGAACAGCATCCACATTAAACTTTTTGCAGATTGTGTGAGACTTCTGAAAATAAAGCACTCCTTTCTGAGGAAAAATGAAGAACGTTTGTGTGTCAGTTGGGGCCTCCAAATGCTGAGGTGGAGTTAGGAGTACAAGAAGATTATTGTGGCATAACACCTGTGAAGAATAAAAGGATTGGGTAGGGACAGCCCTCACACTGAGACACGGATTTTACT
Organism: Diceros bicornis minor; assembly: GCF_020826845.1. Taxonomy (NCBI): domain Eukaryota; kingdom Metazoa; phylum Chordata; class Mammalia; order Perissodactyla; family Rhinocerotidae; genus Diceros; species Diceros bicornis. Next base: position 994,519 of record NW_026691045.1, read on the forward strand.
GCCTCTGAAATAAAAAAATAAGAAATGTTTGGCACAGGAACTTCCACTCACAATGTGGATATGCTAGTCCTCCAGCACCACTCGAGACCTACTGAATCAGAATGTCTTGGGTGGGGTCCAGCAAACCTTCTGTGTTTTAACAAGCCCTCTAGATAATTCAGATCCATAATCAAGTTTGAGGATGACGAGTTTCAAAAAAAAGCACCATACCCAAGAAGTAAACACTGAAAAAGTAAAAAAATTGTCTAAGTACTTTGTGTTAATGTGATTTTTTAAAATGCAAAATACAAACTACTTTAAAGAATGTGCATAAAATTTAAAACCATCTTGAACCAAGAGCTTAATCTATACCTAGAGACAATGAATTTGAGGAAAAAGAAAAGAAGTAAAATACTAATTAATTTTTCATCCAACATTAAGGAGTCAGTGAGGCAAGACTTCAGATTCTGGGTTCTTCTTATTTCTCAAATTAAAAATATTGTAAAATAGGGGCCAGCCTGGTGGCATAGTGGTTAAGTTTGCACACGCTGCTGGTGGCCTAGGGTTCGTGGGTTCAGATCCCGGGTGCGGACTTATGCACTGCTCATCAAGCCATGCTGTGGTGGTGTCCTATGTAAAGTAGAGGAAGATGGGCATGGATGTTAACCCAGGGCCAATTTTCCTCAACAACAACAACAAAAAAAATATTTCTAAAATAAAATGTGAAAAAGATGTATATATCCAACATGGTGGAGAAAAGTTTAATAAGGAAAATTACTTTAAATGGAGCAAAACTAGGAAAAAAGAAAAAAAGCAAAGTACGAAATTTAAAAGTAGAACCACAGAGATCATGCTACATATATTCATTATAGAATACTGAAGTTACTTTAATCATTTTTTCAATATTGAATGTTACTCAACATTCCACGAAGACACAGGAAAATAACACTGACACAGATGCTGAAAGAAAGGGGATTGTCACTGATATTCCATACATGTGCTCACAAATTAAAGGAACAACTAATATGAAACATTTATATATGAAGGTGTATAATGGTACACATATCTGAAGGCAAAATATTTAGGGAATAAAAGGTGGGTAGCAGTCAAAAAGTATATGTTCAATCATATATTTAAAAAAAAGGATTTTAAAAATATGAAGTAAAGTGAACCTAACTACAACCATAGAAAGAGTATTCAACTAACTTCTAAGTCTTCGTCCAAAAACAGTCACTATAGGAATCGTACATATTTTTAAACTTGATCTATCATTAAATATTTTTGGATACACACATATACAGATACACATGTGCCTGCATATAAATCTCAAACTTCCTACTCCAAAGCAAAGAAAGCATATTATTATAACATTAGGTCCTATCCTCATCCAGCAAGCAATTTCTACATAGTAATCAATTCCTGAAGCCACCAGAAGAGAGATACATGGGCAACCACAGAAATTCTGACTCAGTAGCTCATCAGAGGAACAGGCAGATTTGAAGTCCAGTTCCTTAAACAACTTGCACGCAAAAATGTTCATTAACTGCCAACATATCTTAAACAAATCAGACAATTTATAAGCCACTAATCACTCTCATGAATAACTCTTTGGTCAAACAGGAAATCAAAACAATGATTAGAAAGGAATAGCAAGGAGCCCTGGAGAGAGACGAGAGAGAAAGGAAGAAGAGAAGAAAACTGTCTGTTCTGAGAGAAAATATCTGAGCATTAAATATCTTGAATAGTAAATAAAAAGGAAAGCGAGTGAATTAAACTCTCAAAACAAGGAGAAGGGAGAAAGAAAACATAAAAAAATAATTTAGAAAAAGAGATAGAAGCAGAAATAAGAGTATAAAACAAATATAAAATAAGTCCAGAGGAAAAGTAATCAGTCACTCTGATTCTTTGGGAAACTCAATAAAATACGCATCATTCAGACAAGTCTGATAAAGAAAAACTGTTTGAGGAAGACAAACATCAACAACATTAGGTGAGAAAATGGGACCAGGAGTGAAGTCAGAGAGAATGTTGTGCATCTGCACATGGAGATGCCTTTTGGGATCTCAATGATAAAGCTGCTTTTTAAATGAAACTGGAATTACTCAAACTGGCTGAAATAGAAAATTATACAAATGTTCTTTATGGTTTCAAGAGAGTTTTTAGGAAAGAAAATTCCAAATATATGGTGGGTTAGATGTGTTTACAGATGAATTGTTTCTAAAACTTAAGAATAGATGTTTACTCTACCGGGAAACTTCCAGAATATAGAATCAGAAGATATATCTCTATTAATTATGAAGTTAACGTGAGCCTGTTACCAGCACCAAAAAGAAAATGTGAGCAAGGAATCATCTTAAACAGACTATTAGAAAATTAGATAATTTTTTAATATCTTCACTTTTAATGTCCTCACCTTTCTGCCAGGAAAAAAACACAATATGCTCATGAAGTATATAAAGCATTTGATAAAATTTAGGATCCACTTCTCTAAAACACATTCTTTTTGGAGGACACTTCCTTAACATGCTTTTGTAAAAATAACTAACACCAAAAAAAAGCGCTCTCGAGCCCTTGCTTAAAACAAGACAATAAGTCACAACTACAGACGGGTGAGGGACAGGCACACAGGGTCACTCCCACCCAGGGGCTCCTCTGTACAGACCTGAAGGTAGAACACTATGCAGCGGCAGCTGAGGCAGGAGGAAGGGCAGAGATGGTGGAGTATGTTGGTGGAAAGTGCTGTCTCACTAAGCTTCTAGCCCTGAAAATTGAACACTGAAAGGAAGAAAACTGGAAAATATAAAAACACTGTTCTCTCCTTTGAAGGAAGCAAGAAAGTCAGCGGGAAGAGACAGAGATAATAATGGACAGTTCTGGGAAGGTGGGGATGCCGGGGAAAGACAGGACAGGTGATGCAGAGCGCCCTGGTCTATCCGTCCACAGATCCCATAGGCATCATTCATCATAATAATCAAGCAGAATATAAATAAAGGTTCACTTACCTCTGCAAAGTGACATCCTTTTTAGGCTTCTTGATCTCTCTGTGTAAGAAATAAGTATAAAGGGGGAAAACCCACAAATAACCACATCTCCATCCTTGTATGCACTGGGTTCCATTCTCAAAAAGCAGTCAGGATAAGCCAAAAGACACACAAATAGAGAAAACTGCAGCAACAGGAAGAAGAAAATCAAAAGGAACTTCTTAGAAGCCTCTGCAAAGCCCTGCTTCTGCTTGAGGTGTCAGGCAGCAGAAGCAGAGGTGGAACATGCAGCCTAAGGAGATATCTACACATGTCACCTATAGTAACACAGACACAAATGCACACATGTGTATATGTTGTTTTTGTGGACTAGAAACGCAATTCTAATGCCCCCCGATGCCTTTCAGCAGTCTCTTCCTCTCCCCTGGTGAGATCCAGACCCCTCTCTGCCCCGGGTCTCTGCATCTGAGGTCCTGTGTCCAGGTGAAAAACACCAGTTGGAAAACATGTTTGAGGAACATCCTCTCCAGCCTTAGGCACTATGATTTCACCCGCGTCTCTGGATAGCAAGGCTCCAGGGACCACCTCCTCTTGGGCAGATGGGGTCACAAGCCTTTGTCAACAAGCCATCCACATGAATGCCATTTGCGATGCTGCAAAATAACTGCATCAGAGGATGTGATATCAAATATAAGGTGAAAGACTCAGAAAGTATCCATGTCAGTCAGGGCTCAGCCAAGAACACTCCAGCATCTCTCCCTCCAAAGTCCAAGATAGGGAGGGAGAGCTTGATACACCCAGGGCCCAGGACAGCCACAGGACATTCCATGTGGGACGCATACAGGGCTGCACACCAATCATGAGTGCAGAAACACCATAAGCACATGAATCCCTGCCTGGGGAAGCAACAGTCAGGCTGAATTCAGAAAATTCCAAATCCATAGCTCAAGATCAATGCAGAAATAAAGCTACATTTTTGATTCTTAAAAATCTTCCTTCTTTCCTCTTCCTCAGTTCTTTTAAACTTGTTAATCCCAGGGATCAATATGTTGTGATGATCCACTTCCACACCTTCAGCATTAGTTTCCTCCACTATTTATGCTGTTGTGAGAACATGGGACTATGTGGGAAATTCCTTTATTTTTCATCGTAAAGTGGAGGATACAAGCTGGAAAACACCTATGTTCCCATCACCCCAAACATCAATGACAAGGGCCACAGCTATACATCTATCTGGCCCTGGAGCACAGTGCACTTTTATGGCAGGAAAATGATTCTTCTGTTTGATACTGTAATGTAGGGCACAGGATACATTTCCCAAAACCCACAGAATGTACAAGACAAAGAGTGAACCCTAACGTAAACTATAGTTCTCAGTTAATAATGTATCAATCTTCTACCCGAATTATAGCTAATATACCACGATAATGCAAGATGTTAATAATAATGGAAACTGTGCTTGTGTGCAGGGAGGAGGGAGTATATGGGGACTCTGTACTCTCATCTCAATTTTTCCATAAATCTAAAACAGCTCCAAAAACATAATATCTATTAATTATTTTGTTAGCCAATCTGGTACCTACTGGCCATATGTCATTATTGAGCATTTAAAGTATGGTTAGTCCAAATTGAGATATGTTATGAGTGTAAAATATGCATGGATTTAAAAAAAACTTTGTATGAAAAAAGTGAATAGAGAAGATCTCAATAATAATATTTATACTGATCATATATTGAGATCATAATACTTCTTGACATACTGGGTTAAGTAAAATATATTCTTAATATAAAAATATTAAAGTTACATGACTACTGAGTTGGGAATTGCAAAATGCATGCAATACTAACAGACATGAGACTCTGGCTGAGGCAAGGGCTTCCAGGTTTTACAACCACCACATAAACTTATGGCTTCCCACACTGAAACCCACCTCCTCTGACTTGAGACAAGGCTACTGTTAATTTTTTGAGTTGGTCCCCGCAAAAGGTAGAAACATGTACAGAAACATGTATAGTGAACAGAAATGCTACTGATTTTTATGTTGATTTTGTATCTTTTACTGAATTCATTGATTAGTTCTTACTTTTTTGGAAAAAAACGTCATGACATCATCTGCAAATTGAGACCATTTTAATTTTACTTTTCATATTCAGATGTCTTTTATTTTCTTTTTCTTCCCTGATTACTCTGGCTAGATCTTCCAGTAATATGTCGAATTGGAGTGGTGAGTGTGGGCCCCTGACAATCTGTAAGAACCTGTTTTAACCCCAAGTCCACCTACCAGTCCATCTCAGGACAGAGTTTGACTTAATCAACCAAACAAAAATTCACAAGGGCTAGTCTCACCTCTCACCTTACCATACCAGGATTGGGCACTCAGACCCATTCAAACTACAGCTTAGTGGTCCCCAGGCCTTAAAGATCCCCTCCACAAAGTCCTTACATCAAGCCCATCACTCCAGTTTCCTGCCAACTGCTGGCACACACACATTCTACATTAAGATGGTACCACTTGCCACACAACTCACACTGGTGGGAGCCATGTTCCACTTCCCACTTGCAAGCCTGTGTTCACCTTCTGGTGCTGATCTTGGTCCACTTCCAGTGCACGTCTTGGTTCAATTCCGGTGCAGCCACAAGTGCTCCATTGAAGTCCTGACTCTGAACCAGCAGGAAGTCCAGCATCTAGTGCATCTGAAAGATGCTAGGACAACTGCTAACGTTTGAGATCCATGTTCACCCTACTTAGCCCCCTTGTCTGAACTCTGGCACACTCCTACCCTTAACCTCATGGTGACAAGTCAAGGGACTTTGTGGAGCCCCTCCAGGTTGGGCAACGGCTGGACCTGGGACTTTTGGGTCTCCGGAATGACCCAAAGCTGGATCCCTTGTAGGGTGGAGGAAGTGAGAATTTGGGGTCAGGGTTTCAATGTCTTTGAACAAGTCTAGCCTAATGCTATGTATCCCAATCGAATACATAGTGGGTTTTTTTGTTCTTTGTATGTGTAGATGTATTAGTTGTAGATGTATCATGTTGTCATGTCCTTTCTTGGCCCAGTCATGTTAAGTTTCCATTTAGATATTTAGGTACAAAGACATATTGCAACCCTCTCTTTGCATATTTACAGACAAAATTGCCTTATGAAATATCTATTTACAAACCATAGATAAGTATTTCCATACATCCTCTTCCTCAGACAAAAATAACATTGTGTGCTTGGCCAAGGGGCGTAGTGGTTAAGTTCCCGTGTTATGCTTTGGTGGCCTGAGGTTCACTGGTTCGGATTCCCGGCACAGGCCTCTACACCAGCAGACACTTAATGCACCACTCCTCAAGCCATTCTTGAGGAGTGGTGCATCCTACAGGCAAAAATTAGAGGAGAATTGGCTCAGATGTTATCTCAGGGGCAATCTTCCTCCCTAAGTGATGATGTGGATAACAATGTTGATGGAGAAGTAGATAACTGAAAATTCACTCTGGTCTTTGTCAAGTGCGTCTGGGTAAAGGGCACCTTGGAATCATAGGACTATAAAACTGAAAAACACTTTTCAAGCTCTCCATAATACAGATGAAGAAAGTCTAAAGAGGTTAAACTATTTGACCAAGATTAATTCCTGGAACTAGAGTGAGATCCACTAATTCTCAGTGGGTACATTGTCAAAACATGTCTAGCACTAAATAGCCAAGAGAGGGAAGTCTGTTGACTTCCAGGTAGAAATGGTTTTTGTTTTTGTTTTCTTTTTCACGTGTTTGTTTTCTCTCTCTTAGATGACTGCTTTGCCCTGACAAAGAATTTATCTGGTGTTCATGCTACACTTCAGAAGAGGAAAATGCTCCTGGCAAACATTATTGTGATTCAATGTAGCACCAGAGAGCCCAGTCATTTAAAAATGAGAATAGATAGAATAAGGTAAATAATATTAGAGAAGAAGAGAAAAATCTGTTATTTTAGTGAGAAATAACTTATACAATTTATAACTTTTAAATACGTTAGCTAGTGTGAAAAGATACTAGGTAACCATATGAAAAATATGTTTATATGAGCCAGAACTAGTTTAAACCTATAAGTAATTATTCTAGTCATAGGAGAAATGAAATATTTAAAATAATTGGATTTATGCAACAGGAAGCCATATGTAGTTATATAATTGAAAATTTATGTGGGATAAATGAAGAAGATTACAAAGATACACCAAAGGACCTAGAAGCTCTGAAGAAATGGAGAGATATACTACAATCATGAATGAAAAGAATATCCATTTTCCAAGCATCATTCAGATTCACTGTATTTAAAATCAACTTTTAAAATGATACAGTAATTGTTTTATAGACAATAAGATATCCCTTTGCAAAATAAAACATTGGACCATCGACTAACATTATTCACAAGGAAATCACTCCAAATGGATTATAAGGCTAAAATTAAAAGTAGAAATTCTCAGCGCATAACAGTGGTGGATGACAATACAGAAGAATATCCATGATCATAAAATTAGTGAAGTTATTCTTAATATATATTCTTAAAGATGTGTTGTTGAAAAGAGGGATGAGGAATATACAATGGACGATGGTATGGTGTCAGATTTTCTTTTAGAAACTGAATCTTGAGAGGAATATTTTAGTCTACAGTATTGGATAAAGAAATAGAAATCTGTGGTAATTAAACCTATAATGAAACGACAAATTTCAATAACAGTATTATGTATCAGTTAGCCTTTGCAGTATAACCATCCTAAAATTTGGCGACTTAAAGGAAGAATGACTTATTTTTCTCAAGATTCTGTGGGTTAGCTGGGCAGATCTTTGATCTGGACCTATTAATGGTTCAGGTGGGATTGGATGATCTACCATGGCCTTACTCACATATCTGATTGTTGACTTGAAGTCACCTGGAGTGATAGAAATGTGCAGTATGTCACTTACATATTGATGGTCACAGGTTTCCGAAGCGCAGCCAGAGAAAGAGAAGTACCAATGAGAAGGTGTTTTTCAAGCCTTTGCTTATGTCATTTACTAGTGTCCAATTGACCAAAGAAAGTTACAAGGCCAAGTCCACACAGAGTCAAAGTGGGATGGTACTAACAAAACACACAGATGGAGGGAGAGGACTGATGTGTGGCCATTTTTGCAAGCTACCACAGATAATTTTAGAGGAAAATTAATCTGAGGTGATATTCATCTTTGTGTATTTGTGCATTTGAATGCCCGAGGATCATTGGACAAAGCCAAAGAAATGTAAAGCAATAAATTAATTGGAGATGTAAGGTAAATTTAGTTGGCACTTAAAGTCTGCTTGCAAAAATTTGGTAGTTTATTTTTCAGGTGTATGCAAATTATGGTAAAAAAAATACATGTTGATTATTTTCGCCTAAAGCATTTGTATACCTTAACACTCTTGATGTGTTTCTTTCTGGCCTTAGGAAGATAATGCAGCACTTGGGGGCAAAGATGCAGTCTAATAGCCCCACCTTGGGGGCAAAGATGGAGAGATTCCCCACGGCCGGCATGACCTTGCCCTTGGTGCTGTGGCAGATGGAGAGGAAGGTGACCCAGACACTGCAGAACACCAGCATGCTGAACGTCAGGAACTTTGTATCATGAAAGATGTCAGGCAGGTTCTGGACCAGGAAAGCAACAGCGAAGCTGCCCAGGGCCAAGGATCCCAGGTGTCCCAGGACACAGTAGAAGGCAGTGACTGAGCCCTTGTTGTACACGATGAAGATGTGGCCGTGTTCAGAGTGTGCATCTGTGTCAATGAAGGAAGGAGAGGTTCCCAGACAGATCCCACAGAGACTCAGCTGGATAAAGAAGCAGATGGGAATGATGAAGTTAGGTGCCCCTGACACCAACCACTGCCACATCCTTCTCCCTGGTGCAGTGACCTTGAAGGCCACAACCACAGTAATAGTTTTGGCCAAGACAGTGGAAAGAGCCACAGTAAAAACAACTCTAAATGTGATTTGTTGAATAATTAGGTAGTTGCGTTGGGTCGGCCAAAGAAGAGTAAGGAGCAGAAGGAGCAGAGGGTAAGGGAGATGAGCAGGATGTAGCTGAGAGTCCAATTGTTGGCCTTGATTATGGGAGTGTCCAAGTGCTTCACAAAGACCCCAGGGACCACTGTTGTGACAACAGAGAAGCAAGGAGCTCTGCAAGCCAGAGTCTTCCCTAAAGAATCTTCAAATGCCAGAAATGTCACAACTTTCATCAGACAGTGATTTCTCTCATTGTTTGCATACTGGTTTCCTGGACGCCCTATACATTGATCTCTATTTGAAAAGGAAAGGAAAGTCTTGGTGTTTCAGTCAGCCACTCTTCCACATTCCCAAGACCAAAAAACAGTCTCATTGGCACCATAGGGCCCACAGCCCACACCTTATTTGGTTGTGAGACACAAACTTGCATAGACACGTTAATAATATTCACATTAAACAGTCCCCTCCTATGTCGGAATTCTTTTAGCTTCAAGTAAGTGATAATCCATCTCTAAAAGTTCCAAGTTTGGGTCTTGTTTTAGTTGGATGTTCCCATAAACTTGAGGGATTAAGGGCGAATATTTTAGGTGGTGGGGATTTTGCAACACACCAGTGAGGTACTGGGAAATTGAGGCAGGAAAAGGAAGGCAGGGCATCAGGGACATCAAGTGCTTTACCACTGTGCTCACCTAGAGCTCAATCGCACTGGGGAGCTCTGTGAGCCAAGAAGAACGCATGGGACCAAGTCATCTCAGCTGAGGGTGAAGCAGCTGCAGTGCCTATGCAGCCATGCCCATCAGCCATCATTCAAGGGCTGCGCCCTGGGCTATGAATTTGCATTTCGCAAACTTTTACTGTAAAGGGACAGAGAGCAAATATTTTAGGCTTTGTGGGCTATAGGGTCTCTGCCACAACTACTCAACTCTGACCTTGGAGCATGAAGCACCTATTCTTATTGTTGAAAGTGGGCATTCTTTTCTCGTCCCTATTTCTACAAATGATATTAGAACAATGCAATTACCGTAATTACAGCTTTTCTTTTTGAATCACTTTTCTATATAAATCCTGTTTCTCGATTTTTCTAACTTGATTTTTGTTTCGTAAAAAAGGTAGTAAAATTCTTAACTTTCAAAGTAAATTCCTTTGATAAAGTGGTTTGAACTGTTTTAAAGCTAAAAATTATTTAGGAAAGGATATAGACTTTTGTAATATTCAGACATTCCATTTGGGAGATTTAATGGCGCTAAATTTATTCATTTTCTTTTGCATTTCTCAAACACATTTTTAGCCAAAATTAAAACTATGCTTTGCATAACATACAGTAACTACCTACTTAGTATCCTTCCTCCATTTTACCTAGCTATTATAACCACAATTTTGAGTGAACAAAGCCGATTGTGACAGATCTAAGCTAATATTTGCCAGAGTGTGCTCCACCTCACTTGTGGGTTATGCGCCATGGACATAAATCAATGACAATCTGATTGTATGGTCTCTTTCTTGCACTAAATAAAATGTGCATCAAATAGGATGCTATAGCTGACTCTTCCTCGTTCTTTCCCATGTGGATGCTGTGCAGTGGCAGACACTTGTAAAAATAAAATCCAACACACTAAGCATATTCAAGCAAAAGTTATATGGAGCCTGAGTCTTTGTTATCAAAATGTTGATAGAAAAAAAAGGCCTTTGCATCTGTCTATTTCTGAAATTCTTGTAACATAAATAACAAATGTCATGACTTAAGACCACTATGAGGTTCTCTATCACTTTCAGCTGAACGCAGTCTAACTAATGTACTTTGTGCATTAGATTTTTATGTTTTTGTGAGTGAGAATGAGATTTTAATACTGCATTATCAAACACTTTACTATTGATATGTAGGAAAATCATTACATTGATACATTATTTTTATCTTTTATTTATTTATTCATTCATTCATTCATTCATCTTTTGATTGAGGAAGATTAGCACTGAGCTAACATGAGTGCCAGTCTTCCCCTATTTTGTATGTGAGTTGCCACCACAGCATGGCTGATATGTGGTGTAGGTCTATGCCTGGGATTTGAACCCATGAACCCAGGCCACCAAATTGGAGCATGCTGAATTTTAACCACTACCCTACAGGGCCGGCCTGCTACATTATTTTAGATCCCATTAATTGATTAGATATTTTTGCATTGAAATTTAAAATATTTTTTGCATTATGTAAGTAAACACGGAAGCAGATTCCACTGGTTGCCTATTCATGACCCATCTGTCCCCTTCCTACCAGCAGCTCAGTTGTGCTTAGACATTCAACTTCTTCCATGAAGCCATGTGATTGAGGGGAGGTTGACAGCTCTAAATCAATTATAGTTGGCCCCACTTGGAGGATGTGTTTTTGAGTGGCACTTACAGTCAAGAGGACTAGATGCCCACTCTTTTTGTCTTTTTGTTCGCTTGCTATGGTCTAATACTTTAAACAGCCATGCCTTTGAGACCATAAGGAGCCCAGCCTGTAGATTAAGCTGAGAACCAAAGATGATAGAGCAAAATATGAGAATATCATGTGTGCTTGATTATATTTTTGAGCTGCTGAATTCTCTAATCCTGGAGTCATTATATCTCTGGCCTTTTTTTAAAATTGTTTCACTTTTTTTGTAAAAAGTGATATTTATGACAATATTCATCAACTAAACAGCAAATGGAATGAAACATATTTCCTTCTCCATCTTTATAATGCAACAACTGTGCTTTTATTTTTTCTGGCACAAAGAATCTTTGTAGTAAATTACTCTGGTCTTTTTTATGGGATATAATATTTGTTTTTTAAAAGGCACATTTAGTTTGTTTTCTTTTTAATTTACAGCCAGATGCATTCTAACAACAAACAATTTGTAAACATGCTTTCTCCTCCAGCCCGTTATTTATTTCTGTAATATGTTATTTCATGCATTATTTTACTGGACAGAACATTTAGCAATGTAAAGAGATAACTTTGGTAATAAGTATCTGTGAGTTGTTTGCTGTTTTGTTTGGTAAGACTGGAATATTGTACTTTAAAGATGATGGGCTTTTTTTTTTTCATTATGTGCCTATTCTGTCTTTTATCATCTCATTCCAGCCATATTAGTCCTATTCCAAATGTCTGAATATGCCAAATAAAAACATTTTCAAAACACTTTATTGAGGTGTGACTGACATACAAAAAGCTGTACATACTTAATGTGTACAACTTAATGTGTTTGGAGATAATATACACCCATGAAACTATCACTACAATCAAGTCCTTAACCTATTCATCACCTCCAAATATTTCCTCCTGTCCTCTTTATTTTTTTAATTTAACTTCCTTTTTTAAAATACTTTTTTTCTTTTGAGGTAGGAACACAACATAAATCTACCGTCTTACTAAATTTTTAAGTCTACAATACAATATTGTTAGCTATAGGCCCATGTTGGACAGTAGGTCTCCAGAAATTATTCATCTTGCATAACTTTTGTTGTTCAAAGTTCTATTGCCAAAAATCCCTCTTCGTCTTGAACTGAAAAATCCCACCATGGGGGGTGGATACGGTTTATACCATATAAGTAAAGGAAAATGAAGAGAGAGAAGATAAAGAGAAAACAAGATAAACGGAAAGGTTTTCTTCTTATTAATGTTTCTGGCCAACAAATTTTGGAGTACACTGCTTGCTGATGTCCTTTCTAGCCAGTCTTATCCTTCAGCCGGCTTCTATAGACTTCTCCGTGCAGACAATGCCAAGTATGTAGGCAGCCAGGAGGTGACCAAAAGAGTCACAGGAATCTGCAGCCCATCTGCAGCTCACTGGTGGGGAGGGGCACTGAGGCGTCACCTTGGCCTTTCTTTCCAAGTTCACATAAAGGAGGGTCGGTTCCTTCCTCAATATATGAAGGTGGAGATAAACCTCTTTCACAGAATGGATTATGGATAAATTAATGTGAGAGCCATGAAAAAGGCAGAGGAGATAGCACCATGATCTGAAGTAACTGGACATGTGAATTAGTAACCAATATAAAGAAGAGCTGAAGACAAGAAAAAGGGCTAAAATCCAGTTCTCAATTTTCTAAGATGGAAATGCAAGTCTTTCTTCTTCAAAAAGAAAAAAGTCATTGAACCCTTTCCTTTAAAATAAAATTGAAAGGGGCCACAAATTGCAAATAATGCTTTTAACCATGATGTCAGTACACAATAATGTGTAGCAATCAGCTGTTAAGTGCACTGCAAATTGTTCATTCCTTAACAATTATGTTATCAAAGTTTGCAATTGATATATATATTTTAGTAAATTGTAGACTGTGTGCAAATTTGTCACCATATTATTGACAATGTTAGTCTTACATATGAAAGCATGACTAGGAGCGAGGGGGTGGTGTGACCCGAGATTGCTAGAGTCACAGCAAGAAAAGTCAAGAAAGTGCCATCAGGTCATTTGGACAAAAGAATGCTATATGGCTGCTGGGTTTATAACAGATTAATTGGAGAAAAACAAGTCACTACAGTAAATTATTGTCTACTTACCTCAGTCACCCTCTCCAAGAACACATATTTTAAAATGAGACAAGTTATTATATTTAAAATTACCGGTTCTGGCATTTTAGAAACTACATCAAATAATGATGTAAAAAATAGGTTACGAACATCCTGGTATCAATACCAACTACCATCTTTTACCAAAATAAAACTCTAATTATCACCAATTCATTTGCAATCTAGTCCTCCTCCAATATACAAAATCAACAACTTCAAATGTTTCATAACTCTTTTTAACTTTCCCTAAAATTTTAGAAGATAATATATCTCTTGGAAAAGTTCAGAAAGATAGAGACACAAGATGAAAATATTACCCTAATAAATGATGTAAAACACAAGATATGAACAACTGTTAAAAGAATTCTCTATGAAATTGATAATTCTACTATCTGTACACCTGCTTATTACCTATCAGTAATTTGATACATAAACAAATAGAATAGTGTATTTAATGGGATCAATTCTTTCAGTTGTGTGCTTTTCCTTTTAAAACTACATCTGCTTTTATGTGCTGGCTTAATTTTCAGGTGGTATCACATTAGACCACCGTCATCTCTGAAGATTTTTGCAACAAGGAACTCTACCTTGGCCCTTGATCAACTGTAATCTGTGTTATGATAAAATCAGAGCCCTACACGGAACAATGTTTCCTAAATCCTATATCCCGTGCGTTGTTCATGTCAGGGAGTAGATGCCACCAAGTAAACACTAAACAGTGTTTCAATAGCATGGGATATTAAAAGGAGTACATGCAGGGTTGGGTGTGGGACCCCATTCAGTGCCTCAGTGCCAAGAAGAAAGAGGTAAATGCATCCCTCCAGAGACTGGGATAAAAATAGGAGGTTATGAGTCCGAGGCTCCCTCTGCAGGCCATTAAGCAGGAACCTGGAATAAAACTGTTGACACCATGTATCATGGTTGGTTTTACAGGGAACTCACGAGGAAGTGAAGGACATGAAATAATGATAATTATAATAACAGCAGCAAACTCTTCTACTGAACCAGGCACTACACTCTGAATGTTAATTCTGTGCTTGAAGATACATTAACACACATAATCCTCAAAATATCCCGAAGTAGTAGATGTTGGTCTTTTCACAATTATATAGATGAAGAGACTGGGTACAATGGCTAGAAAACTCATCCAGGTTACACAGCTCATAAATGACAGAGCCCAAGCTCAATGCAGTTATGTTATGCTCTTTTACTACAACCCCAAGTTAAGTCTCTAACGACTATCTCCACTGGCAACTGCCAAGACCTTAGTAGTCCCGCCATGCAGGTAGGCATGGGCATGGCAGGGACCCGGCTGAGGGAGGCTAAAACACCCGAAGTGTGGCACAGCAGTTGTCAAGTGGCTTCCTCCTCTGACGGGGGTGAGAACACACCCAAAAAACTTGGCGGCAGGCACCAAGGCTCTTTCCTTCTGAGCTGGTCCTCCACGAAATGGGCCTGGAGCAGGAGGATGAGCGAATAGGCCAGCCTCTTTTGAAAAAAGCAGGCGATCTGCGCCAGCCTTCCTGTCGCCCTGGGCGTGCCATATACGCCCTCAGGCAGAGGGCCTCATGCCTGCCCTCCATGGCGGATTTCTCGCCGGACCATGGTCTGGGCACTAGGATGGCCAGGCCTTCCCGACTCCAGAGAGGAGGCAGGGACCTGTCGCGGGAAGGACTAGTCCAGTATGGCCGTGGCTCCTTAGCCCTGGGGTGCCATATGCCAGTCACGGCTCTTCAGACTCCACAGAGCCTTTCCTACACCTGGCCTGGCTGCAGTCGCAAAGTGAAGACATGGGGTGAGGCCACGACTTTGTCTTTTCAGGAAGAAATGAGACCCGGGATGAAGCAGCTGGCCCAGGCACAGCCTTGAGATTGAAGCCCGGTATGCCTGTGGCCATCAGAACGTGAACAATGTTTCCAAGGCAGGGAAGCGGCCTCCAAGCTGAGTGGGAGTGGGGGAGGGGAGGGAGACAACAGCTGAAGCCGAGTCCAGAAGGGCGGCGATGGAACAGCTGTAGCTGGGTGGCGCCAGCCGGTCAGAGCCTGGCGGGAGGGCAGAGACTTCACTGAGGACCTCGAGGCAAGCCCTAGGCCCCGGTGGTCGCGCATGCACCCTGGGCCTGTGTGGGGGTGTGGGGGGTTGAACCCAAGCCCACAGGGCTCCCGGAGAGGTCAGAGAAAGAAGGGTCCATGGGAGAAGTAAGTGAGGTGGGCAGGGCACAGCACCTTACACTCCTCAGGTCCCTGAGGGAGAGAGACAGAGACAGAGAGACAGAGAGGGAGAGAGATAGAGACTCCTGGCCTCTGAGTTGCTGCCTCCACCACTGACTGGTGCCAACTCACACGTCATCCCACTTCCACCCACCGCCCTCACGCCCGCCCCGGGGCCAGCCCCACCACAGAGAGGCCTGTTCCTGCTCACCTCCGTACCGGCCCTTCCGGACCTGACCCCAGTGCAGGGGAAATGGTTCAGACAAGCCTTTACATGTCCCTTGGCATGACAATCATCTTCCTACCCTCTCCCTTCCCACAGGCCAACCCACGACATCCACCTTTGTCATTAGCTCAGGAGAGTATGCTAGATAAGAATCTCTGCCAGTGTGTGGAGAGACTCAGTTTCCCGTGTTTCTCCCATGGACACATGTTCTTCAGCTGGGTCTGATTTTCTCCAGACAACCTGTCTTGTTAAGGATTTGGCCAGCCCTAAGAACCTGTAGGGAAAGGGCGGAGGTGGATTATCTCTCTGCCCCCAACTGCCCCGAGCTGAGTCGGTCCCTCAGACCTGGCCAGGGGCAGCCCATCTCCAGGCGCCCTCTCCCTGGTCATCCTGGGACAGGCTAGACGGCAGCCCCACCCAACTCGCCACTACCACGACCATAGTCCTCCCTCAGGAGGCCTGGGCAGGACAGGGACCCGGGTCTGGCAGGCTGCCTGATGTCACCTCTGGCACACCTGTTGCCTGGCTGCTTCCTCCTCTGACGGGGCCCAGCACAACCCCCAGGAGACTTGACGGCCGTCCCCAGGGCTATGTCCTCAGGAACTTGTCCCCTTGGAAGTGTCCTGGCCCTGGTAGCATGTTCAGCTGGTTGTGCAGCCTCCTTTGGAGAAAGCAGGCGACCCAAGCCAGCCATCCTCTCGCCCTCTGCCTGGCACCTTTGCACTCAGACATAAGGTCTCACTCGTGCCCTTCATCATGCTTTTCTCCCCAAAGCCATTTCCTGGGGTACTCTTAGTCTTACGTTACTGTTATGCTTGGTTTCCGTTTACTGTCAGTTTTAGGGTTAGGTTTCGTTTTTGGGTTAGTATTAGGTTTATATTTAGGTATATGTTTCTGGTTAGGGTTAGGTTTATGGTTCTGGTTAGGGATAGGGTTATGATTCGTTTTAATAGTATGTTGGAGTTTAGGTTAGTGTTAGGGTTGAGGTTAGGCTTATGGTTGGTTGCCAGGTTTGGGTGAGATTTCAGGTTAGGGTTAGGGTTCAGTTAGCATAGCGTTATCATCTGGTTAGTGTAAGGGTTAGGGTTTCTGTTAGTGTTGGGGTTAGGGTTATGGTTAGCATTAGGGTTATGGTTCTGGTTAGTGTTAGGGTTTGGGTTTGGTACAGGTTTGTTTTACGTGTAGGGTTAGTGTTAGAGTTTAGGGTTATGCTTAGGGTTAGGGTCAGTGGTCAGGTTCAGTTTAGCATTAGGGTTAGTGTTAGGGTTCGAGTTAGATTTAGGGTTAGGGTTAGGTGTAGTGTTAGTGTTAGTTTGCTGGTTAATGTCAGGGTCAGGGTTTGGTTTTGATATCGGTTTAGACTTAGGGTTGTGGTTGGGTTAGTCTTCAGGTTAGTGTTAGGGTTCTTGTTAGGGTTAGGATTCAGGTTAGTGTTCGCTTTAGTGTTAGGCTTTGGGTTAGGCTGAGGTTAGGGTTAGTATTCGGATTAGGGTTATTATTAGGTTTCAGGTTCGAAAAAGGCTTAGCTTTAGCGTTAGGTTTCTTGTTAGGGTTAGGGTTAGGGTTAGGGTTAGGGTTAGGGTTAGGGCTAGGGTTAGGGTTAGGCTTTGGGTTGGGTTCGGGTTAGGGTTGGGGTTAGGTTTAAGTTTTGGTTTCCGATTAGGGTTATGGTTAGGGTTAGGGTTCGATTTAGGTCTAGGGTTAGGGTTAGGGTTAGGGTTAGCGTTGGGTTTGGATTAGGGTTAGGGTTAGCATTAGGGTTAGAATTATGTTTAGAGTTCAGGTTAAGGTTAGGGTTAGCAGTAGGGTTCAGGTTAGGGTAATGTTTAGTTTTAGTGTTAGGGCTGGTGTTCGAGTTAGGGTTAGGCTTAGGGTTCAGTTTCGTCTTCTGGTTAGGCTTAGGGTTAGAGTCGGGCTAAGATTAGGTTTAGGGTTAGGGTTACAGTTCGGGCTAGGATTGCTGATAAGGTTAGGGTTAATTTTCATGTTAAGTTTAGGTTTAGGTTTAAGGTAAGGGTTGTTTTCGGGTTAGGGTTACGGCTAGGGTTCGAGTTCATTTTCCAGTTTGGGTTAGGGTTATGTTTTGCTTTGTTGGGACAGTTAGGATTAGGGTTACTGTTAGGGTTGTGTTAAGGTTTAGGGTGAGGTTAGTGTTTGGATTAGGGTTATGGTTAGTGTTTGGTGTCAGTATCAGGTTAGGTTTATTGTTAGGGTTCGAGTTCATTTTCCAGTTTGGGTTAGGGTTATGTTTTGCTTTGTTGGGACAGTTAGGATTAGGGTTACTGTTAGGGTTGTGTTAAGGTTTAGGGTGAGGTTAGTGTTTGGATTAGGGTTATGGTTAGTGTTTGGTGTCAGTATCAGGTTAGGTTTATTGTTAGGGTTCGAGTTAGCGTTTGAGTTAGGGTTAGGGTTTGGATTTGGGTTCGGGTTCGGGTTAGGGTTAGTGTTCACCTTAGGGTTAGGGTTAGTTTTAGGGGTAGGGTTGGGTTCTGGGTCGGTTTAGGGCTAGATTTCTGTTTAGGTTAGCGTTCCGATTTGTGTTCATGTTAGGTTTAGGGTTAGGGTTATTGTGAGGTTAGGCTTAGCTTTATTTTGAGGTTTGCCTTTGGATTAGGGTAAGGTTTAGGTTTCGGGTCGGGATAAGTTTAGGTTTAGGTTTAGCGTCGGATTAAGCTTCAGGTTAGGGTTAAATTTGGGGCCCGGTTTAGGGTTTGGGTTAGGGTTCGGCTTATGCTTAGGGCAAGGTTTAAGGTTAGGGTTGGGTTGGATTAGGTTTACTGTTAAGGTTCATGTTAGGGTTAGAGTTATGTTTAGTCTTAGAGTTAGTGCTCAGATTAGGGCGGGTTAGGTTTCAGGTTCGGGTTAGGGTTAGGATTAGTGGTAGGGTTCGGGTTAGTGTTAGGACTAGAGTTAGGGTTAGGGGTAGGGTTAGGGTGAGAGTTAGGGCCTGCGCTGGGTTATGTTTAGGGCTAGGGCTAGGTTTAGTGTTATGGTTATTCTTAGAGTTAGATGATGTGGTTTGTGTTTCCGTTAAGGTTAGGTTTAGCAGTCGGGGTAGGATTAGGAATAGGGTTAGTGTTTGTGTTAGGACTGGTTTAGGGCTACAGCAAGGGCTAGGGATAAGATTAGGGTTGGATTACATGTAGGGTTAGGGTGAGAGTTAGGAGTACGTGTAGTGACAGGGTTAGTGTTATGGCAAGAGTTATCGTTAAGGCTGGGCTTAGGGCTAAGTTTAGTTATTACATTTAGGGTTAGGTTTCTTTTTAGGTTTATCACTAGATTTATTTTTATGGTTTGGGACGGGGCGGGTTTTGAGGTTAGAGCTAGGTGTATGATTAGGGTTAGGTCTGACGTTAGTGTCCTGTGTGCCTTAGGGTGGGACAATGGAAAGTGTAGGATTAGGCGTAGGGTTTTGGTTTGGGTTAAGATTAGGGTTAGAGTTAGGGTTATGCTAGCGTTAGGGTTACTGTTACGGCTAGGGCTAGGACTAGGTTTTAAGTTGGGGTTAGAGTTGGCTTAGGGTTACAGTTACAGTGAGTCATAGGGGTAGGCATATTATTAGGGTTAGGGCTAGGGGGAGTTTTAGGGCTTGGGGTAGGTTTAGGGTTAGAGCTAAAGTTGGGTTAGGGTTCATGATACAAACCCCAACCCCAGCTCTAAAACTAATGTTAACATTAATCCGAACGTTAAGCCTAATTTTCATCATAGCCCTAAACCTAACCCTAACCCTAACCATAGCCCTAGACATAACCTTATACCTAACCCTAACCCTAAGTCTAAAGCTACAATTACCCCTACACTAAACCTAGGCCTACCACTAACCCTATACCTGACACTTAGCGCAACACAACACCAACCCAAACACTAACAGTAACAATAACAGTAATTCAAGAATTAGCACTAAGCCTAAGCCTAGCCCTATCCCTAACACCAACCCTAGTCCTAGACTTAACCCTAACCCTGGCACTATCCCTAGCCCTAAACTTAACCCTAACTGTAACCCTAACCCTAACCCTTGCCCTAGATCTAGACCTGACCCAACCTACAGCTGAAACTAATCCTAGCCCTAGCCCTAAAACCCAGACCTTACACTAGCCATAACCCTAACTCTATGTCTAAACCTAGCTCTTGCCCAAACCTTAACCCTAACCCTAACACTATGCTAACTCTAGTACACTAACTCTAAACACTAAGGTTAACACTATACTTAACTCTAATCCTAACAATAACCCTAACACTAATACAACCCTAGCCCTAACCCGAACCCTAACCATAATCCTTACCCTAAACCTAAATCTACTTCTAACAATAACCCTAACACTAACCTTGACCCAAGTCTTGAACTAACCCTAGCCGTAAACCCAGCCCCAACCCTAACCCTAATCATTGTCCTCACCTGACCCCTACACTATCCCTAGCCTTAACACTAACCCTAATGTTATCCATAATCCTAACACAAGCCCCAGCCCTAGACCTAACTCTAGCTGTAACCCTAACCCTAAAACTGGGCCTAAAACTTAGCCTAACCCCGAACACTAACACTAAATGCAGCCCTATGCTTAGTCCTGAATCTGACACTAAACCTAACAGTAAAACTGAACCTAACCCTAGTCTAAGCCCTAGACCAAGCCCTAGTCATAAACTTAACCCTAGACCTAACTCTAGCCCTGGCCCTAATGTTAACCTTAATGCAATTCCCACAGCTAACCGTATCACTACCCCTAACCTTAACTGTAACCCTACCTCTATCCCTAAAACACTCTTTACCCAGACCCTAAGACTTAAAGTAACACGAACCCTAACACTAACCCAACCCTAAACCCAAACCTAACCGTAACCCTAACCCTAAACTTAAGCCTAACAATAACCCAATCCCTAGCGATAACACTAACACTAATCTTAAGAATAATCATAACACTAAACCTACCGCTACACCTAACCCTTACCCTATGCCTAACTGTAACCATAACCCTAAATCTTAGATAACCCCTACCCCTAAGTCTAACCCTAACTCTAACTCTAATGCTAACCCTAACCGTAACCCTATGCCTACCCATAATACTACCCTGAACACTAACATTAACTCTTTAACCCAACCACAAACCTAACCCCAACACTAATCTTAGCATTAAACCTAACCCAAACCCTTGCCCTAAACCTAGCACTAACCCTAACCCTAAAACCAGCCCTAGACCCAGCCTTAACCCTAACCCTAAACCTAAGACAAAGCCAAACACTAACCCTAATTGTACCCCAGACCTACCCCTAACCATAAACCTACCCTTAACCCTAACTGTGACTCTAGACCCTAATGCCAACTCTAACACTAGCAGTAAACCTAAATCTAACCCTAACCCTAAAACTAACCCTAACCCAATCCCTACAACAACCACTGGCCTTAACCCGAACACTAACCCTAAACCTATCCATACACCTACTCCTCCCTTAATCATAACCCTAACCGAAACCCTAGCCCCTCCATAACCATAGGCCAAACTCGAATGCAACCCTAACCCCAACCCTACCACTAACCATAAAACTAAACCTAACCCTAACCCAAACTTAACCTCAACTCCATCCCTAATAATAACACCATTCCTAACACTAGCCATAATCCTAACCTTACCCCTAGCCCTAACCCTAAACCTAACCCTAACCCTAAACTTACCCCTAACCCTAATGCTAACACTAACGCTAACACTATCCCTACACGTACCACTCTGTTAAACCTAACCTTAAGCCAAGCCTAACACTAACCCTAACCCCAGTTCTAGCACTAACACAAACCTTAACCCTAAGCCTAACTCTACCCCTACACCTACACACCTCCCCTAATCCTAATCCAAACCCTACCCCAACCCTAAGCTTAAACCTAACCCTAAAGGAAGCTTAAGCCCAAACATAACCCTAACGTTAACCATAAAACTAACATTAACTCTGTACGAAACCTAACCTTAACCATAAACCTTACCCTAACACTAATCCAAGTCCTGCACCTACACCTACTATTAACTCTAAACCTAACCATAATACAAACCGACCCATAACCCCACCCCTACCCCTACCCCTACCCCCACCCCTAAACCTAACGCGAACTCTAACCCAGCTCTACACATAACGCTACCCCTAACGTTAACCCTAACCCATTCATACCCCAACCTTAATCCTAGCCATAGCCCTAAACATAAAACCAACAACAGCCCTAGCCCTAAACCTGACCTAGCACTAACCCAGCCCTAAACTTAACACTAAACCTAGCACTAACCATAGTCCTATCCTAACCATTGCACTAACACTCCATCACCACCCTGAGCCCTAACTCTCACCCTAACCCAACCCCAACCCAACCTCAACCTTAAACCTAACCCTAACCCTAACACTATCGCTCACAGTAACCATAACCCTAGCTGTAACCCTAACCGTAGCACTAACCTCATCTGTAATGTTAACGTTAAACATTGACCTAGACCTAACACTAACCCAGCCCTACACATGAAATAAACCATAGTCCTAGTCCTAACTCTAAACTCAGGCCTAGCCCTAGACATAAATCTAGACCTACCCTTAACCCTAGCCATGGCCCAGACCTTAACCCTAACATTAACATATCCATAACCCTAGCACAAACACTAATGCTAACCCTGAACCAAACCAAACACTAAAAAGCCATCCCCATTACCCACTATAAAGCCATCCCCATACCCCTAACACTAACCCTACCCTTAACCTGAAACCTAGCCCTAACCGTGACCCTGCACCACACCTAACCCTAAAGCAAATCCTTATCCTACCAACTCCTAATCTTACCTTAATTCTAACCCTAATCCTACCCTCACGCTAATGCTAGACCTAACACTAACCCTAACACTAACCCTAACTCTAGCCCTAGCCCTAGACCTAGCCCTACCTTTAAGCCTAACACTAGTCCTAACCATAACACAAACCCTAACACTACCCTATGCCAAACTCTACCTTTACACCTGACTCTAACCCTAACCATATCCCTAACCCTAACCCTCAATGCTAGCCCTAACCCAACACAAATCCTAGCCCTAAATCTGACCCTAAACTTAGCCCTAGCCCTAGCCATAGCTCAAACCCTAACACTAACCCTAACTCTAACCCTAACTCTAACCCTAATCATAAATCTAGATCTAGTCCTAGCACTAACGTTAACCCTAACCCTGTCCATAGCCCTGGCTCTAACCGTAACCCTAACACTAGCCCTATCACTAACCCTAACTCTAAAACTACCTCTAAACCTAACCTTAAACCATCTCTAACTCCAACCCTACCCATTCCCCTAAGCCTAACATTAACCCTAACTCTAACTCAGCCCTAGGCTAACCTTGACCCTAACACTTACCCCAGTCTAAGCCACAACCATAACCTTAGTTTGATCCCTAACACTAAACGTAACCCTATCCCTAACAAAAACCGAGCCCCAGCAATTGCCCTAGCCCTACCCCTAAACTAAACTTACCTCTAACACTAACTCTACCACTAAAAGTAAACCTAACCCTAGCTCTAGGACTAACCCTAAACTAAAAACTAATCCTAACTCTAATTCTAGCTCTAGGCCTAACCCCAACCCTAGCCTAGAGGTGACCCTAACGTTAACAATAACCATCACCCAACACTAACCATCACCCATCATTAACCCTAACCCTAATGTTAACTATGCCCTAATCCTAGCCCTAACCCTAATGCCAACACTAGCCCATGTCCAAACCCTAACTCTAACCCTAGTCCTAATCTTACTTTTAACCATGATACTAGCCCTAAACCTGACACTAAACCTAAGCCTATACCTAACCCAAACCCTAAACCTAAATGTAACCCTAACCTACCACTAACCCTAGCTGTAGCCCTAAAATTGCCCCTACCCATAACGTTAACCATAACCCTAATCCTAGCCCTATTCTTAACCCTACTCCTAATGCTAGGCCCAACCCTAGCCCTCAGCACAATCCTAGCCCTAACCCTAACTCTAGCCCTAACGCTAACTCTCATGCTACCACCAGCCGTAACACTCATCATAACGCTAACCCTAACCCAACCCTCACCCTACCCCTAAGCCTACCACTCCTCTAACTCTCACCCTAACCCAACTCTTACCACTACACCAGCCCTAATCCTAACTTAACCCTTACACTACTTCTACCCCTACCCTTAACTGAAAACCTAAACAATCCCTAACCCTAACCATAACATTAATCCTAACCCTAGCCTTTATCCTAAGCATAGCCCTAGCCTTAACACTATCCCTAACTTAGTCGTAACCCTAATGAAAGCCCTAGCTCTAGCTCTAGTCCTAACTCTAGCCCAAAACTAACTCTAACCCTACTGTAATCCGAACTCTAGCCCTAACCCTAAACCAAAGACCAACCCTAGCCCTAACCCTAACTGTAGCGCTAACTCTAGACTTAACCCTAACTGTAGCTATAAACCTAACCTAAACCCTAAGGTTAAACCTAAGGCTAATCCAAGGCCTAAACCTAGCCCTAACCCTAACCCTTGTCCTAACAGTAACCCTAACGCTAGACCTCCCCGTAAATCTAGCACTAAACCTAACCTAACACAACCATAACCTTAACCATAACCATAGATCGAACCCTAACCCTAGCCCTAACTCTAACCCTATCCTAACCCTAGATGTAACTCTAACCCTTCCCCTAAACGTAAACCTAAATGTAGCTCTAGTACTAACCCTAAACCTAACCCTGACACTAAACCTAGACATAGACCTAGGGCTAACTCAAACCCTAGACAGAGACCTGAGACTAACCCGAGACCTACAACTAACCATAACTGTAACTGTAACCATAAACCTAACCATAACCGTAGCCATAGGCGTAACTTCTACCTTAGCCGTAGACCTGACCCTAACCACAACCCTAACCCTAACTCTAACCCAACAGTAGCCCTAACCCTAATGCTAACCATGACCTAATCATAGCCCTAACCCTAACCCCAACACAAGCCCTAGTCCTAACCCTAACCAAACCACAGACATAAATATAGCTCTAAACCTAACCCTAACCCTAAACATAGCCTTAACCCTAACCCTCACCCTAACCCTATGCCTAGCCCTAACCCATACTCTAACCCTAACAGTAACCCTAGACCTAGCCCTAGAACTAACACTAACACTAACCTTAGCCCTAGACCTAGTGCTAACCTTAACCCTACCCCTAACCCTAAGCCTAACTCTAGCCCTAACCCTAGCTCTAGCCCTAACCTTAATGCTAACACTAACAGTAGCCCTAAACCAAACCCTAACACTACCCCAACCATAACCCTAACGCTAACCCAACTCTAAACTTACCTCTAACTCTACCGCTACTCCTACCCGTCACCTTAACGCTTTCCCTATTTTTTCCCCCAAAGCCACAGTAGATAGTTGTATGTTATAGCTGCACATCCTTCTAGTTGCTGTATGTGGGACACGGCATCAGCATGGCCGGAGATGCAGTGTGTCGGTGTGCACCCGGGATCCAAAGCTGGGTCACCAACAGCAGATCCCGCCCACTTAACTGCTAAGCCATGGGGCCAGCCCCACGCTTACCCTAAATACAAACCTAACCTTACACATAACCCTAAAGTTAACCCTGACCCTACCCATAACCCAAATGCTAACACATGCAGCATTAACCCTAACACTAACACTAATCCTAGCCATAGCCATAAGCCTAAAGCCAGCCGCAGCCCTAGCCCTACCAGCAACCTAGCACTAACCCTAGCCCTAACACTAACCATAGCCATAAACCTAACTGAACTCTAACCCTAAACCTAACCTTAGCTCTAACCCTAGACCTAAACCTAAGCCTTTCCCAAAACCTAATCCTAACGCTAACCATACACCTGACCCTCACCCAAACACTAAACCTACCCCAAGCATAACTCTAACCCTAGCCCTAACCCTAGCCCTAAGACTAACCAGAACTCTGTTCCTAACCCAACCCTAAGCCCTAACAATAACCCTATCCCCAACCCCAACCAAAACCGCTACCCATATTCCAAACCTAAGCCTAAAACAACCCTAAGCCTAAACCTAGCCCTATGCCAAACCCTAACCTTAAGTGTAACGCTAACCTTAACACTTGTCCTAGATCTAATTCTAACCCAGCCCTAGACCGGACCCTTACACTAGCTCTAACACTAACCCTAACCACAGACCTATCCCTAGCCCTAAGTCTAACCCCAGTTCTAACCCGAGCCCTGGCCCTAACCCTAACTCTAACACTAACCTTATCCCTAACCGTAGCCACAACACTAATGCTAATCCTAACCCTAACCATGACCCTAAACCGATCTCTCCCATTCCCAACCAATAACCCAATCTTTAACCCTAAACCTAACAGTACCCCTGCCACTAAGTCTAACACAAACCATGACCCTAAACCGAACCATGATCCTAGCCATAGCCCTAACCATAACGCTAGACCTAGACTTAACTCTAAACCTAACCCTAGCCCTAACCTGAACCATGGCACTAACCCTAATGCTCAATCTAGCCCTAGCCATAACACTAACACTAAACCGAACTGTAGCCCAAAACCAACACCTACCACTATGTGTAACCCTAACCCTAAACGGAGTATTAATCCTAATGCTAACCCAAATCCTATCCATAAACCGAACCCTAACCCTAGCCCTAGTGCTATCACTAACATAACCTTAAAGCTAATGCTAATCCTAACCCTAATCTGTAACCTAACCCTAACCACAGCACAGACTTAATCCTAATTCTAACTTTAACCCTCACTCTAACCCTAAAACTGACCCTAACCCATAAGCCTAACCCTAAACCTCACCAAACCAGAAACCAAACACGAACCCAAACCCTTACCCGAACATAAACCTGAATCTGAACACTAACAAGAACCCTAACCTTGACCCCAGCACTAGGACTAACCCTAAACATAAACTTAACATTAACCATAGCCCTCAACCTAACTCTAACCCTAGCCCTAATGCTAGCCCTAGACCTAGACCTAGACCTAGCCCTAACCATAGGGTTACCACTGTAACCCTAGCCAGAACACAGGGCCTAGCCTTAGCTCTAGACCTAACACTAGCCCTAACTCTAAGTCTAGAGCTAACAGTATCCCTAGACCTAAACCTAGCACTAAATCTAATCCTAATCCTGTCCCTGGACATACCCCAGCTGTAACACTAACCCTAACCCTAACACTAAACCTAACCATGACACTAAACTTAACCATAAGCCTAGCCCTAGCAGTAACCCTAACTCTAACCCTCACCCTCACCCTAACCCTAATACTAACACTAGCCCTAAACCTAACACTAAACCTAACTCTAATCATAGCCCTAACCCACACCCTAGACCTATCCGTAACCCTGGCAATAACCCTAAACCTAGCCCTCACCCTAGCCTTAGCCCTAAACCTAAACATACCCTAACCTAGCTAGGGCTATTAACATAGCCCTAAACCTAAACGCTAAACCTAACCCTCGCCTTAGACCCAGCCCTAGCCTTAACCCTAACCCTAGTTCTATCCCTAACCTTAACCCTAACCAAAACTCTAAACCTAATGTTAACACTAACCCTAACCCACACACAATTGGTTTGATTTCAACATATGTGAAAGTTGTCACACACAATAGGTATGATGTCATACATAAAAATGTGAATTATGTCACAAAATAGGTGAATGGTGTCACACATATCAATGGGTGTGTTTTCACACACAAATGTGAGCCTTGTCACACATACACCATTGGTGTGATGTCACACACACATTGAGTGATGTCAGACACGCAATGTGTGTGAAGGCACACACCAACCTGGTGAAGTCACAGACAATGGGGGTGGTGTCTCTCAGGAAAATGAGTGTGAATTCACATATAATGAGTGTTACACAATACACACATGTGGGATTTAAGTCAGAGTAAAATGTGAGAGATTTCACAGACACCTAGGTGTTATTTCATACATAAGAGCGGATGTCACGGAGAGAGAAGTCAAGATGGCGGCCTAAGCAGACTCGGAACTCACCTCCTCCCGTGGACACAGCCAATTTACAAGTACTCGTGGAAAAATTACCCCTGAGACAGAACTGAAAACTGGATAAGGGGAACTCCTGCAACAACGGACAATCCTCACTGAGGTGGAAGAGGCAGAGACTCCCTTCTGGAGAGGAAAAATGCAGCCTTCACAAGCCGCCAGCTTCACAGCCGCCGGGAGCAGCTCACAGGTACGCAGCCTCCCTGAAGGCGCGGGACCCTGAGCCGGGGAGCATCCCCGCTGTGGGCATTTTGTGGACCCAGCACAATCAAGACCAGCGGCATAATATCTGACTGTGCCTGCTACTAAAACATTGGGGAGCACCCCCAGAAAACCCGGTTCACAAAGAAACTAAAACCGGCTCTTGAAGGGCCCATGCGCAAATTCACCCATTTCAGAAAGCATCCTAAAATCACCAGAAAGAAAGGTGCACAGTGCTGTGGTGAAAAGAGACTCACCTAATAGGCCCTGAGTGCATCTCGGTGAGGGGTGAGACCTCTCCAGGGACTGGGACATTGGCGGCGGCCATGGCTGTGGCCTGGTGTGGGCATGCTGACACAGAGGCAATTGGAGTTCTCCCTGGGACCTGCTAGCCCAGGGTCTGCCCCACCCGCTAGAGCACCGATTTAATCCAGCTCAGCCAGGGCGGGCAGCCCACCCTAGAGACTGGTCCCACCCAACAACAAGCCCTCAGGCAACTTGTGGGTCTGCATAGATTGGTGACTGGATTCTCTGCAGCCTGGCAACTGAGCCGACTTTAGCATGGCAGGGTGTGCACAAGGAGCGGGTGGAGAGTGTGGGGCGGTGGTAGAGTGTGTGGGGCTCCCGCTGTGGAGAGACTGGGTCCGCTTGGGGAGGTCAGGGTGCGCACACGGGGCAGGACTGTGTTGACTGTGTGTGTGGACCTGTGGGCAGCAGAGCTTGTCAGTTGCAGAAGACTTGTGCTTCTCAAAGACCCACATAGGGGGTTTGCCCCACCTTCCAAAGCCTGAAGCAATTGGGTGCTCCTATGCCTGAGGCCAGCCCCACCCATCTGCAATCCTCAGAGAGCTGACAAGAGACCTAACAGGCTAGAGGCTTACAGCAACTGTAAGGCCCTGAGCCTAACAACCTGCCATGCTGGGGGCCTACTCACTTAAAAGATATACTGCAACACAAATGTTGTATTAGAACTTGCAGCCAACTGTGCTGGGGCTCCCCACACCTCATAAAGAGACTGAACGGCCCACAACAACTACAAGCAGCTCAGCATTACAACACCTGGCCAGGAGCATAACTTGGCCTCCCTGGGTGCCTACAGGGAGAGCAAACAGGCCACAACAGAAGGACACACGTAGCCCACATAGGGGTCACCTCTGGAACATTAAGAACTGAGGGAAGCACATTGGAAGCCTCTTAAGGCATCACTTACATAAGGTCACATATCCAAGAACAGGAGACGTAGCTGACCTACCTAATACGTACACACAAGCACAGGGAAAGAGGCAAATTGAGGAGGCAAAAGAATACATTCCAAGTAAGGGAACAGGACAAAACCCCAGAAAAGGAATTAAGTGAAACAGAAATGAGCAACCTACCCGACAGAGAGTTCAAACTAAGAGTGTTAAGGATGCTCACTGATCTGGGGAGAAGAATAGATAAACTCAATGAGAATGTCAACAAAGAAATGGATGATATAAAAAAGAATGAATCAGAAATGAAGAATACAATACTGGAAATGAAAAATTCATTAGAGGGACTCAAAAGCAGAGTAGAGGGTACAGAAGAACGGATCTGTGAGCTGGGTGAAAGACTAGAAGAAATTACCCAAGGTGAACAGGTAAAAGAGAAAAGAATTAAAAAGAGTGAGGACAGTCTAAGGGACCTCTGGGACAACATCAAGCGCACTAACATCCGTGTTATAGGTGTCCCGGAAGGAGTAGAGCGAGACAAGGGGGCAGAGAATCTATTTCAAGAAATAATAGATGAAAACTTCCCTAACCTAAGGAAGGGAACAGACATCCAGGTACAGGAAGCACAGAGAGCCCCAAACAAGATAAACCCAAAGAGACCCACACCAAGACACATTATAATCAAAATGTCCGGAATTAAAGATAAAGAGAGAATCCTAAAAGCCTCAAGAGAATGTCAAGTTACTTACAAAGGAAACCCCATAAGGCTATCAGCTGACTTCTCAGCAGAAAACTTACAGGCTAGAAGAGAATGGCATGATATAGTTAAAGTGCTAAAAGGAAAAAACTTACAACCAAGAATACTCTACCTATCATTCAAAATGGAAGGAGAGATCAAAAACTTCCCAGACAAGCAAAAATTAAAGGAATTTGTCACTAAGAAACCAGTGCTACAAGAAATGTTAAAGGGACTGATTTAAGGGGAAAAGAGAAGACCACAAATAAGAAAAATTATCTATTTCCATGATAAAAGGGTAATGGATACAAAAGCACAAAAAAGAGGTTAGATATGATATCAAAAACATAAAAGGAGGGAGGAGGGGCGTTAAAGAGTACAGCTTTCAGACAGAGGTCAAATTAAAATGACCATCAATTCTGTATAGAAGAAGAAAGGAACAGAGAAGGTCTACTAAAACACTGAGAAAAAAAAAGTTAAAAAATGGCAGTAAGTACATACTTATCAATAGCGACTTTAAACGTCAATGGACTAAATGCTCAATTAAAAAGCATAGGGTGGCTGACTGGATAAAAAAACAAGACCAATATATATGCTGCATACAAGAGACACACTTCAGACCTAAAGACACTCACAAACTGAAAGTGAAGGGATGGAAAAAGATACTCCACGCAAATGGCGTTGAAAAGAAAGCTGGGGTAGCAGTACTCATATCAGACAAAATAGACTTTAAAACAAAAACTGGAAAAAGAGACAAAGAAGGGCATTACACAATGATCAAGGGAACACTCCAACAAGAGGATATAACACTTGTAAATATCTACGCACCCAATGTAGGTGCACCTAAATATATAAAGCAATTATTAACAGACATAAAAACAGAAATAGACAGTAACACAATAACAGTAGGGGACTTTAACACTCCACTTACACCAATGGATAGATCACCCAAACAGAAGATCAATAAGGAAACATTGGCATTAAATGACACACTAGAACAGATGGACCTAGTAGATATATACAGAGCATTCCATCCAAAAACCGATGAATACACGTTCTTTTCAAATGCACATGGAACATTCTCCAGGATTGATCACATATTAGGCCACAAAACAAGTCTCCATAAATTTAAGAAGATTGAAATAATACCAAGCATCTTTTCTGACCGCAACGATATGAAACTAGAAATCAACTATAGGAAGAAAATAAGAAAAACCACAAATATGTGGAGATTAAACAAAATGCTACTGAACAACGACTGGGTTAACGAAGAAATCAAAGAAGAAATCAAAAAATACCTGGAGACAAATGAAAATGAAAATACGACATGCCAGAATTTATGGGATACAGCAAAAGCGGTTCTAAGAGGGAAGTTTATAGCGATACAGGCCTATCTCAACAAACAAGAAAAATCTCAAATAAACACTCTAACAAGGCACCTAAAGGAACTGGAAAAAGAAGAACAAACAAAGCCCAAAATCAGTAGAAGAAGGGAAATAATAAAAACCAGAGCAGAAATAAATGAAATAGAGACCAAAAAAACAATAGAAAAAATTAATAAAACCAAGAGCTGGTTCTTTGAAAAGATCAACAAAATTGACAAACCTTTAGCTAGACTCACCAAGAAAAAAAGAGAGAAGGCACAAATAAGTAAAATCAGAAATGAAAGAGGAGAGGTTACAACAGACATCTCAGAAATACAAAAGATTATAAGAAATACTATGAAAAGCTATATGCCAACAAATTCGACAATCTGGAAGAAATAGATAAATTCTTAGAATCATACAACCTTCCAAAACTGGAACAAGAAGAAGTAGAGAATTTGAATAGACCAATCACCAGTAAGGAGATGGAAACAGTAATCAAAAAAACCTCCCCAAGAATAAAAGTCCAGGACCAGATGGCTTTCCTGGTGAATTCTACCAAAGATTCAAAGAAGACTTAATACCTATCCTTCTCAAACTCTTCCAAAAAATTGAGGAGGGGGGAAGCTCCCTAACTCATTCTACGAAGCTGACACTACCCTGATACCAAAACCAGACAAGGACAACACACAAAAAAGAAAATTACAGGCCAATATCACTGATGAACATCGATGCAAAAATTCTCAACAAAATACTAGCAAATCACATACAACAATACGTTAAAAAGATTATACACCATGATCAAGTGGGATTTATTCCAGGTATGCAGGGATGGTTTAACATTCGTAAATCAATGAACGTAATACACCACATTAATAAAATGAAGAATAAAAATCACATGATCATCTCAATAGATGCAGAGAAAGCATTTGACAAGATACAGCATCCATTTATGATAAAAACTCTGAATAAAATTGGTATAGAAGGAAAGTACCTCAACATAATAAAGACCATATATGAGAAACCCACAGCTAATATCATCCTCAATGGTGAAAAACTGAAAGCTATCCCTCTAAGAACAGGAACAAGACAAGGATGCCCACTGTCACCACTCCTATTTAACATAGTACTGGAAGTCCTAGCCAGAGCAATCAGGCAAGAGAAATAAATAAAAGGGATCCAAATTGGAAAGGAAGAAGTGAAACTGTCACTATTTGCAGATGACATGATTTTATATTTAGAAAACCCAAAAGAATCCACCAGAAAACTTTTAGAAGTAATAAACGAATATGGTAAAGTTGCAGGATACAAAATCAACATACAAAAATCAGTTGCATTTCTGTACACTAACAACGAAGTAGCAGAAAGAGAAATTAAGAATACCATCCCATTTACAATTGCAACAAAAAGAATAAAATACCTAGGAATAAACTTAACCAAAGAGGTGAAAGATCTGTACACTGAAAACTATAAAACATTGCTGAAAGAAATTGAAGAAGACACAAAGAAATAGAAAGATATTCCGTGTTCTTGGATTGGAAGAATTAACATAGTTAACATGTCCATACTTCCTAAAGCCATCTATAGATTCAATGCAATCCCTATCAAAGTTCCAACAACATTTTTCACAGAAATAGAACAAAGAATCCTAAAATTTTTGTGGAACAACAAAAGACCCCGAATAGCTAAAAGAATCCTGAGAAAAAAGAACAAAGCTGGATGTATCACACTCCCTGATTTCAAAATATACTACAAACCTATAGTAACCAAAACAGCATGGTACTGGCAAAAAAACAGACACACAGATCAATGGAATAGAATCAAAAGCCCAGAAATAAACCCACATATCTATGGACAGCTAATCTTTGACAAAGGAGCCAAGAACATACAATGGGGAAAAGAAAGTCTCTTCAACAAATGGTGTTGAGAAAACTGGACAGCCACATGCAAAAAAATGAAAGTAGACTCTTACCTTACACCGTACACAATAATTAACTCCAAATGGATTAAAGACTTGAATGTAAGACCTAAAACTGTAAAACTTCTAGAAGAAAACATAGGCAGTACGCTCTTCGACATCGGTCTTAGCAACATCTTTTCAAACGCCATGTCTGACCGGGCAAGAGAAACAATAGAAAAAATAAACAAATGGGACTACATCAAACTAAAAAGCTTCTGCACAGCAAAGGAAACCATCAACAAAACGAAAAGACAACCTAACATTTGGGAGAAGATATTTGCAAACCATACATCTGATAAGGGGTTAATCTCCAAAATATATAAAGAACTCATGCATCTCAACAACAAAAAACTACCAACCCAATTAAAAAATGGGCAAAAGACCTGAACAGATATTTCTCCAAAAAAGATATACAGATGGCCAACAGACACATGAAAAGATGTTCAAAATCATGAACTATCAGGGAAATGCAAATCAAAACTACAATGAGATATCACCTCACGCCTGTCAGAATGGCTATAATTAACAAGACAGGAAACAACATGCGTTGGAGAGGCTGTGGAGAGAAGGGTACTCTCATACACTGCTGGTGGGAGTGCAAACTGGTCCAGCCACTATGGAAAACTGTATGGAGATTCCTCAAAAAATCAAGGTTAGAACTACCATATGATCCAGCTATTCCACTGTTGGGTATTTATCCAAAGAACTTGAAAACACCAATTTGTAAAAGTACATGCACCCCTGTGTTCATTGCAGCGTTATTCACAATAGCCAAGACTTGGAAGCAACCTAAGTGCCCATCAAGGGACAAATGGATAAAGAAGCTGTGGTATATATACACAATGCAATACTACTCAGCCATAAGAAACGATGAAATCCAGCCATTTGTGACAACATGGATGGACATTGAGGGTATAATGCAAAGTGAAATAAGTCAGAGGGAGAAGGTCAAATACCGTATGATTTCCTTCGTTAAGTAATAGATAATAACAACAATAAACAAACACATAGGGACAGAGATTGGATTGGTGGTTGCCGGGGAGAGGGGGGAGTGAGGGGGGTGAAGGGGATGGTTCGGTACATGTGTGTGGTGATGGGTTTTAGTTGGTGTTTTGGTGGTGAACATGACGTAATCTGTGCAGAAGTGGAGGTGTAGTGATGTACACCTGAAATTTTTACAATGTTGTAAACCAATGTTACTGCAATAAAGAAAAAATTTAAAAAAAAAGAGCAAATGTCACATAACACTGAATAATATGACTGCCGTCACATGCAATGGGGTTATATCACACAATATGTGAGATGTGACTGGCTATCCTAGTGTTACCACAATCAAGGTGTGTGATGTCCAAAAAAGGGGGTGATGTCACACATAACAATTGCAGTGATGTCACACACAAAATGTGAATGATGTCGCAAGCACGACGTTGGAGTGATGTCAAACACACTATCAGAGTGATGCCACACTCAATTGGTGTGCTGTCATACATAATACTGGGAGTGACACCAACATAACGACAGTTGGGATATCATATCCTAATTAAGGTTGATGTCACACACAATTGATGTGATGTGACACAAGATGAGGATGTTGTCACACACACAAGTAGTGTGATGTCGCCCATAACCGTGTGTGCCATGTCAGGCATAACAATGGGTGTGATATCCCATGCACACAATGGGAGTGATGTCACACGATAAAAGGTGAGTTGTGTCAAAAGGGACATGACGATGTCACACATAGCAGTGAGAGTGTTGTCACACAATTCATATGATGTCACACATAATGTGAGTGATGTCACACAGAAACAGGTGAGTAATACAGCAGAGGACTCGTGACTAATGTCACACATGTGTGTCAGTGATGTCACACTATTTTGTGATGTCATAAAAACAACAGGCATGTTGTCTCAAATAACAGAGAGATGTCACTCCAAATATATGAGTGAAGTCACAGAAACATCATGAGAGTGATCGCACAACAGTAGTAGAGTGATGTCCTCAAGAATTAGTGTGACGTCACAGAGAATATTAGTAGTAACATCACACATAATAGCAATTTCATATGCTAAATTGTATTCATGTCACACGCAATTGGTGTGATGTCAACATCTGTGAATGTTGTCACACTCATAATAGGTGTGATGTCATACATGAAAAAGTGTCTTGTCTTATGCCACAAAAAAGTGAATGGTGTCACACATATCATTGGGTATGTTTTCAATCACAAATGTGAGCCCTGTCACAAGTACACCATTGGTGTGATGTCAGACACACAATGAGTGTGAAGGCTCACAACAACCTGGTGATGTCACAGACAACAGGAGTGGTGTCTCTAAGGAAAATGAGTGAATATTCACACATAGCAATGAGAGTTACACAAAACACACCAGTGCGATATGTCAGAGTAAAATGTGAGAGATTTCACAGAAACCTGGAAGTGACTTCATACATAACAGTGGGTGTCACATCACAGTTAAGAATATGACTGCCACCACACACAATGGGAATGATATTACACAGCTTGAGAGATGTGACCGTCTATCTTATTGTTAGCACACTCATGTTTTGTGATGTCCCAAAATGGGTGTGATGTCCCATACAACGATTGGAGTAATGTCAGACACAAAATGTGAACCACGTCACACTCCATTGGAAGGATGTCAAACACTATCAGAGTGATGCCACACTCAATTGGTGTGATGTCATACA
Source organism: Diceros bicornis minor (assembly GCF_020826845.1). NCBI lineage: Eukaryota > Metazoa > Chordata > Mammalia > Perissodactyla > Rhinocerotidae > Diceros > Diceros bicornis. The sequence continues at coordinate 1,030,614 of NW_026691045.1, forward strand.
TAATACTGGGAGTGACACCACACATAATAATGGTTGGTATATCATACGGGAATTAAGGTTGATGTCACACACAAATGTTGTGGTGTGACACACAATGAGGGTGTTGTCACACCCAAACAATTGATTTGATGTCACCAAGAAGCATGTGGTCACGTCACGCAAAATAGTGGGAGTGATATCACATGCACACAATGAGAGTGATGTCACCCTTTAAAATGTGAATGATGTCACTAGGGACATGTCACTGATGTCACACATAGTGGGTGTGATGTCACACTATTGATGTGATGTCACACATAATGAGACTGAGGTCACACATAAACATGTGAGTAATATCACAAAGGACATGTGACTGACGTCACACATATGTGGGAGTGATGTCACACTATTGGTCTGATGTCATACAACACAACAGGTGTGATATCACACATAACAGAAAGATGTCACCCAAAATATATGAGTGAAGTCACAGAAACACCATGCGAGTGATGTCACACTAATAGAGTGACGTCCTCGAGAATTAATGTGACATCACACAAAATATTGGGAGTGACATGACACTTAACAATAGCCATTTCTTATGGTAAATTCAAGTGATGTCACACACAATCGGTGTGATGTCAACATATGTGAATGTTGTCACACACACAATAGGTGTGATGTCATACATAAAAATGTGAATTATGTCACAAAAATGTGAATGGTGTCAGACATATCAATGGGTGTGTTTTCACACACAAATGTGAGCACTATCACACATACACCATTGGTGTGATGTCAGACAGACATTGAGTGACGTCAGACACAAAAAGTGTGCAAAAGTACACACCAACCTGGTGATGTCATGGACATTTGGAGTGGTATCTCTAAGGAAAATGAGTGTGAATTCATACATAACAATGAGAGTTACATAAAACACACAATAGTGATATAAATCAGAGTAAAATGTGAGATACTTCACAGAAACCTGGGAGTGATTTCATACAAAACTGTGGATGTCATATCAAAGTTAACAATATGACTGCCCTCACACAACAGGAGTGATATCACACAATTTGAGAGATGTGACAGGCTAACCTAGTTTTATCCTGCTCAAAGTGTGTGATGTCCCAAAATGGGTGTGATGTCACACATAACGATTGGAATGATGTCACACACAAAATGTGAGCGATGTCACACACTGTTGGCATGATGTCAAACACACTATCAGAGTGATGTCACAATCAAGTGGTGTGATGTCATACATAATACTGGGAGTGACACCACACATAATAGTGGTTTGATATCGTATGACAATTAAGGTTGATGTCACTCACAATTGATGGGATGTGACACGCAATGAGGATGTTGGCACACACAAAGGGCTGTGATGTCACCCATAAACAAGTGTGTCACATCACATAACATAGGGTGTGATATCACATGCACACAATGGGAGTGATGTCACAATTTACATGTCACTGATCTCACAGATAGCAGTGGGAGTGATGTCACACTATTGATGTGATGTAACTGATAACAATGGGTGTGATTACACACATAAATGAGCAATCTCACAAAAGACACATGACTGATATCACACATAACCTGTTAGTCTACACTCAGGTTTCTATCCAATGTATTGAAAGAGCACTTCTGCTGAATTCAGCTTGCCAATAGCTGTAGGGAACATACTCTAACGAGACCGTTTATACTTTTCACTACAACTGGTACAGCATATCTGTAACATCCATTCAATGAAAGTACAGTGTGAAGAAAAACTCCTTTTTTTATCTGTTTATGATCGTCTTGAAAAGTCCCTTTTCAAAGGTTGCAATTTACTTCTTTCATTCGGGCTTTCTCTTACATGGAACAAAAGAATGTGCTTGTTGAGCTTGGTTGACCAGTAGCTGTTGGGAGCATCTTCCTATGAGAGGGCCTAAATTTTTCACTACACAAGGAAGAGAATATCTCTAATATGCACATATGAAAAGCACAGTGTGGAGAAAAACCCTTGCTTGTACCTGTTTAGCATCTGCACTGAAAAGTACTTTTTCAAACATTGCAGCTCACGACATTTACTCAGGCTCTCTCACACAGTATATGAGAGAATGTTCTTACTGAGCAAAGGTTGCCATTAGCTGTTAGTAAGATCTTCCCATGAGAGATTTGATCCTTTTCACTACTGCTGGGAGAAAGTATCTATAACATCCATTGAAATAACATACACGGTGGAAAAAAACTCATTTTAGTTGTTGAGGATCATCTTGATGAGTGAACTTTTCAATCATTGATCTTCATGGCCTGCACTCAGGCTTTCCCTCAAATATAATGAAAGAACACCCGTTCTGAACCCAACAGCCCTGTAGCTGTAAGTTAGCTCTTCCTTGGAGGGCTTTTAAACTTATCACTACAGCTGGGAGAGAGTATCTGCAACATTCATAAAATGAAAGTCAAGTGTGCAGAAAATCTCTGGCTGGTATGTCTATAGGATCCTCCTGCAAATTGCTTTTTCCATCATTGTAGTTAACAACCGTCATTCAGGCTCTCTCTCCTATGTAAGGCAAGAAACTACGTGCTGAACTCAGCTGGTAGGGAGCTTTAAGCAGGATCCTCCTTTGAGAGCTTGTAAACTTGTACTGCAGCTGCAAGAGAATATCTGTAACATCCATTCCATGTAAGTTCTCTGTGGAGGAAAACACTTCCTTTTAGCTTTTTAGGATCATATTGTAAAGTGCCTTTTATCTTTGCACTTGATTGCATGCACTCAGGTTTCCTACCTGATATAAAGGAAAACACCCATGCTAAACCTACATTGCAAGTGGCTGTTGGGAACAACTTCCTAGGGGAGTTTCCAAATTTCACCACAGCTCGGAAAGAAGCTGTATCACATCCATTCAATGAAAGTACACCATGAAGAAAACCTCCTTTTGTAAGCGTTTATGACCATGTTCTTAAGTGGCTTTACACTGCAGTTCAATCTGTATTCAGAGTCTCACTGCATATCATGATGACCACTATTGCTTATCACAGTTTGCCAGTATCTGATAGTAACATCTTCATATGAGAGGATTTAAAATTTCAGTAACACTGGGAGAGTGTATCTATAACATCCATAAAATGAAAGTCCAGTATGTATAAAATTTCTTGCTTCTATCTGTATACGACTATCCTGATAATTGCCTTTATCAACATTGCAGTTAACTACCTTCAATCAGGAATTCTTCCCCATGTAAAGCAAGAAAGTTCTTGCTGACCTCTGCTTCCAAGTACTTTACAGGAGGATCTGCCTCTGAGAGCTTTTAAACTTTCCACTGCAGTGGGGCGAGTATTACTCTAACATCCATTCCATGAACCTACTCTGTGGTGAGCAACTCTTAAAGTTAGCATTTTAGGATATGTTAAAGTGCCTTTTCCTCTTTGTCGCTCATTGCCTGCACTGAGGCTCTCTTCCCAACCGAAAGACAACTCACCACTGCTCAAACAAGTTTGAAAGTAGCTGTAGGAACAATGTGCTATGACAGCTTTCCAACTATCACTACAGGTGGTGCAGATGATCATTACCATCCATTCAATAAAAGTTGACTGTTCAGAGCAACTCCTGCTTGTAGGTGTTTAGGATCATCTTGAGAAGAGTCTTTTAATTACTGCAGTTCAATCTGCTTTCGGGGTCTGAGTAGCATATTATGATGAACACTATTGATTAACACAGGTGGTCAATATCATAGGTTACATCTTCATATGAGAGGTTTTTCAGTTTCACTGCAGCTAGAGGAGAGTATCTATAACATCCATAAAATGAAAGTCAAATGTGGAGAAAAATCTCATCCTTGCATCTATATAGAATCTTCTTGCAAATTGCCTTTTCCCTCTTTGCAGTTAACGACCTTCACTCGGGCTCTCTCACCCAAGACATGCAAGAAAATGTTTGCTGAACTCAGCATGCAAGTATCTCTGAGGAGGATTTTCCTCTGAGATCTATTAAACATTTCACTGCATCTGGGAGAGAATATCTCCAACATCCATTCCGTGAACATACTCTGTTCAGAAAAACTCTTCCTTTTAGGTATTAGGATCATATGGTAAATTGCCTTTTCCTCTTTGCTGTTCATTGCCTGCAATGATGTTTCCTTCACTATATAGAGACAAAACAACACTGCTCAACCAATTTTGCCAGTAGCTGTAAGGAACATCTTCGTATGAGAGATTTCAAAGTATTACTACAGGTTTTGCTGATTATATTTAACATCCATTCCATTCAAGTTGAATCTTCAGAGAAACTCCTTATAGTAGCTGTTTAGGATCATCTTGAGAAGAGATATTTAATACACTACAGTTCAATCCACTTTCAGGCTCTCATGAACATATCATGACAAACATTATAGCTTAACACATGTGGCCTACATCTGTAAGTAACATCTTCATCTGAGATGTTTTAAAATTTCAGCACAGCTGGGAGAGGTTATCTATAACATCCATAAAACGAAAGTGAAATATGCAGAAAATCTGTGGCTTTTCTCTTTATGGGATCAGCCTGCATATTGCCTTTAGATCACTGCAGTTAACGACCTTCGCTCAGGCTCTCTATCCCATGTAATGCAAGAAAGTGTTTCTTAACTCGCCTTGCAGGAATCTTTAAGGACGATCTTCCTCTGAGAGCTTGTAAACTTTTCACTGCAGCTAGGAGAACCTATTCATTACATCCATTCCATGTAAGTACTCTGTGGAGGAAAACACTTGCTTTTGGCTTCTTTGGATCATATTGTCAATTGCATTCTCATCTTTGAATTTCATTCCCTGCCCTCAGGCTTCCTCCCCGATGTAAAGAAAAAACACCACTGTTAAACCTACACTGCCAGTAGCGATTAGGAACACCTTCCCATGAGAGTTTACACTTTTCACCACAGCTCAGAAAAAAGCTCTATCACATCCATTTAATGAAAGTACACCGTGGAGATAACTTCTGCTTATAATTGTTTAGGGTCATCTTCATAAGTGACTTCAAATACACTGCAGTTCAATCTGCGTTCAGGGTCTCACTAGCATGTCATGACGAACACTATTGCTTAACACAGGTGACGAATATCTGTTAGTAACATCCTCATTGGAGAGGTTTTAAAATTTCAGTACAGCTGGGAGACAGTATATGTAACATCCATAAAATGAAATTTCACTTTGGAGACAATCTCTTGTTTATATCTGTATAGGATTATCCTGAAAATTGCATTTTACATCATTGCTGTTAACGACCTACACATAGGAGTTCTCTCCTTGTAATGCCAGAAAGTTCTTACTGAACTTGCTTGCAAGTATCTTTAAGGAGCACCTTCCTCTGAGAGCTTTTAAACTTTCCATTGCAGCTGGGAGAGAATATCTATAACATCCATTCCAGGAACATACTGTGTGGTGGAAAAGTCTTCCTTTTAGTTTTTTGGATCACATAGTAAAGTGCCTTTTCCTCTTTGTAGTTCATGTCCTGCACTGAGGCTTCCTTCCCACAGGAAAGACAAAATACCACTGCTCAACGAAGTTTACCAGTAACTCTTTGAAACACTCCTAGGAGAGCTTTCAAACTATCACTACATGTGGTGCAGATTATCATTACCCTACATTCAACGAAAGTGGACTCTTCAGAGAAACTCTGCTTGCAGCTGTTTGGGATCATCTTGAGAAGAGACTTTGACTACACTGCAGTTCAGTCTGCCTTCAGGTTCTCAGTAACGTATCATGATAAACACTATTGCTTATCACAGTTGGCCAATATCTACATGTAACATCTTCATATGAGTGGTTTTCAAATGTCAGTACAGCTGGCAAAGGGTATCTATAACATCCATCAATTGAAATTCAGGTGTAGAGAAAATCTTTTGCGTGTATCTGTATAGGACTATTCTGAAAATTGCCTTTTCCAACGTTGCAGTAAATAACCTTCATCCGTGCTCTTTCTCCCAAGTCAGGTAAAAAATGTTTGCTGAACTCAGCTTGGAAGTATCTTTAAGGAGGCTCTCCCTCTCAGAGCTTTTAAACTTTTCACTGCAGTGGGGAGCGAATATCTATAACATCCATTTCAGGAATGTACCTGTGGAGAAAAATTCTTCCTTTTAGCTTTTTAGGATCATATTGTAAAGTGCCTTTTCCTCTTTGTTGTTCATTGCCTGCACTGAACCTCCCTTCCCAATGGAAATACAAAACACTCCTGCTCAATGACCTTTGCCAGTAGCCATCAGAGCATCTTCTTAGGAGAGCTTTCGAACGATCACTACAGGTGGTGCAGGTTATTGTTATGATCAACTCAAAGAAAGTTGACGCTTCAGAGAAACTCCAGCTTGTGGCTGTTAAGGGTCATCTTGAGAAGAGACTATTAATAGACTGCAGTTCAAACTCTAGTCAGGGTCCCACTAGCATCTCATGATGAATTATATTGCTTAAGACAGGTGGCCAATATTTGAAAGCAACATCTTCATCTTAGGGGTTTTAAATTTCAATAGTGCTGCGAGAGAGTATCTATAACATCCATAATATGAAAGACAAGTTTGGTGAAAATCTCGTTCGTGTAACTGTGTACGTTCATCATGCAAATTGCCTTTTCCCTCATTGCATTTAATGGCCTTCACTCAGATCTCTCTCCAAAGTAAAGCAAGAAAGCGTTTGTTGAACTCAGCTTGCAGGGTCCTTTAAGAATGATCTTCTGAGAGCTTTTAAAATTTTCACTGCAGCTGGGAGAACTTATCTATAATATCCATTCCATGTAAGTACCATGTGGAGGAAAACACTTGCTTTTAGCTTCTTCAGATCATATTGTCAATTGCATTTTCATCTTTGCATTTCATTGCCTGCACTCACGTTGCCTCCCTGATTTAAAGAGAAAACACTACTGCTAAACCTACTCTGCCAGTAGCTGTTAGGAACACCTTCCTTTGAGAGTTTCAACATTTCAACACACCTCGGAAAGAAGCTTTACCAAATCCATTCAATGAAAGTATACCGTGAAGAAAACCTCTTCTTGTACCTGCTTAGGATTATGTTCATGAATGACTTTAAAGGCATTGTAGTTCAGCCTGCATTTAGGGTATCATTAGCATATCATGATGAACACTATTGCTTAACACAGGTTGCCAATATCTGTTAGTAACATCTTCATATGAGAGTTTTTAAATTTTCAGTACAGCTGGAGAGAGTATCTATAACATCCATGAAATGAGAGTTCAGTGTGGAGAAAATCTCTTGGTTGTATCTGTATAGGAGTATCCTGAAAATTGCCTTTTCCACCATTGCAGTTAACGACCTGCACTTAGGAATTCGCTCCCAGGTAAGGCAAGAAAGATCTTGCTGAACTCAGATGGCAAGTAGCTTTCAGCAGATCTGCCTCTGCGAGCTTTTAAACTTTCCACTGCAGCTGAGACAGAATATCTATACCAAACATTACATGTAAGTACACTCTGTGGAGGAACATACGTCCTTTTAGCTTTTTAAGATCATCTTACAAAGTGCCTTTTCATCTCTGCAGTTACTGCCTGCACTCAGGTCTCCTCCACAATGTAAAGACAAAACACCACTGTAAACCTATTTTGCCAGTTGCTGCTAGGAGCACATTCTTATGAGATGTTAAAATTGTCACCACAACCGGGGAAGAAACTCTATCACATCCATTCAACGAAAGTACCGTGTGAAGAATATCTTTACGTGTCGCTGTTTAGAATCCTATTCATGAGTGACATTAAAAACATTGTAGTTCAGCCTACCTTCAGGGTCTCACTAGCATATTATTATCAACACTATTGTTTAACGCAGGTTGCAAATATCTGTTAGGAATACCTTCATATGAGAGGTTTTAAAATTTCAGTACAGATGGGAGTATCTATAACATCTATAAAATGAAAGATCATTGTAGAGAAAATTTCTTGCTAATATCAGTATAGGACTATCCTGAAAATTTCCTTTGCATCCTTGCAGTTAACAACATTCACTTAGTAATTCTCTCCCTATTTAATGACAGAAAGACCTTGCTGAACTCAGATTGCAAGTAGCTTTCCGCAGGATCTGCCTCTGAGAGCTTTTAAACTTTCCACCGCAGCTGGGACACAATATCCATAACATCCAGTACATGAACGTACCCTGTGCAGAAAAACTCTTCCTTGTAGATTTTTGGACGATGTGGTTCAGTGACTTTTCCTCTTTGCCGTTCATTGCCTGCACTGAGGCTGTCTTCCCAATGGAATGACAAAACACCACTAAGCAACCAAGTTTGCCAGCAGTTTTCAGGATCATCTTACTAGGAGAGCTATCACTACAGGTGGTGCAGATTATCCTTACCATCCATTCGATGACAGTTGACTCTTCAGAGAAACTCCTCCTTGTAGCTGTTTAGGATCATCTTGAGAATTTGAATACACTGCAGTTCAAACTACATTCAGGGTCTCACTAGCATATCATGACGAACATTTTTGTTTAACACAGGTACCCAATAAGTGTAAGTAACATCTTCATATGAGAGGTTTTAAAATTTCAGTACACTTGGGAGATAGTATCTATAGCATCTGTAAAAGGAAAGGCCAGTCTGGAGCAAAATTCTTGCTTGCATCTGTAGAGGACTATCCTGAAAATTGCCTCTCCCAACATTGCTGTTAATGACTTTTACTTAAGAATTTTCTCCCTGGGGCCTGCCTGGTGGCGCAAACGGTTTCGTGTGCATGCTCCACTTTGGTGGCCTGGGGTTTTCAGTTTCCCAACCCTGGGCACGCACCAACGCACTGCTTGCCAGGACATGCTGTGGTGGCGTCCCATATAAAGTAGAGGAAGATGGGCACAGATGTTAGCTCAGGGCCAATCTTCCTCAGCAAAAAAGAGGAGGATCAGCATCGGATGTTACCTCAGGGCTGATCTTCCTCCCAAAAATAAAAGAGAATTCTCTCCCATGTAATGCCAGCAAGTTCTTGCTTAACTCTGCTTGCAAGTACGTTTAAGGAGCATCTACCCCTGAGAGCTTTTAAACTTTCCACTGCAGCTGGGAGAGAATATCTATTGTATCCATCTAATGAACATACTCTGTGGAGAAAAACATTTCCGTTTAGTTTTTGAGGATCATAATGGAAAGTGCCTTTTCTTCCTTTTGGTTCATTGCCTGCACTGAGGCTGCCTTCTCAATGGAAAGACAAAATACCACTGCTCAGGCACTTTTGCCAGTAACAACTAAGGAAATAACTTCGTGCCCTGTTTCTCTTCCTTCCAGCAAATGAGGTCCACCTTCCTTAACCAGGTTGGGGACATATTGCCATTTCAGGCCTTGAGAAGGAATATCACATTCCTTTGAGAAGGCAATTTCTGATCCCGGGTTCTCAGTAGAGCTCTAGGAACGAGTTAGTAATTGAATTTCAATGGTTACTGGAACTTAGCTGAACTATGTATAACACCCATTGTTGGAAATAACTTCATGCCCACTATCTCTTCCTTCCATCTCATAAAGATCAGAAACCTAAAACAGGTATATAACAGAATACAGTTTCAGGCCTTGAGATTGAATCTCATATTCCTTTGAGAGGGCACTTTCTGACCCAGGCTTGTTAGCAAATGTCTAGAAACGACTTTGTAGATGAGTGGCAATCATCACTACAGCTGAGCTCATCTGTATAAAATACCCACCCCTGGAAGTATCTTTGTGCTCACTTGCTCTTCCTTTCAGCTAGTGAGAATCACCTTCTTAAACCAGGTTTAGAACATAATGCTATTTTGGTCGTTGAGAGCAAATCTCACATTCCTCTGTGAAGACACTTACTGATAACTTCTTGTAAGTAGATGTCTAGGAACAAGTTTATATTGGAGCATCAATCAGTACTACAACTGAGTAAAATGATTTATAATACCCATTCCACGAAATAGCTTCATGTAAAAACTCTCTTCCTTCTAGCACTAAGCGTCACTAAACTAAACCAGTTTTGGACCATATTGCCTTGTTGGGCCCTGAGAAGGATTCTCGCATTCCTTTGAGAAGGCACTTTCTGATCCCAGAGTGGAAGTAGATGTCTAGGAACAAGTTTGTATATGAGTGGCAAGCGTTACTACAGCTGAGCTAAGCTGTGTATAATACCCATTCCTGAAAATAACTTTGTGCCTCATCTCTCTTCCTTCCAACTCATAAGGATCACAAAGCTAAACCAGGTTTGGAACATATTGCCATGTCACTCCTTGAGATGGAATCTCATATTCCTTTGAGAAGGCACATTCTGATCCTGTCCAGAATGTTGAAGTCTAGGAATAAGTATGTATATGAGTGTTAATCGTTACTAGACCTGAGCTCAACTGTCTATAACAACCGTTCCAGGTAATACTTTTTGCCTCATCTGTCCTCCTTCAATCTCATAAGGATCACAAATATAAACCAAGTTTCATGCATCGTGCCATTTCAGGCCTTGAGAATGAATCTCACACTACTTTGAAGGCACTTTCTGATCCCTGCTTCTAAGTAGCTGTCCAGGACAAGATTCTATATAAGTGGCAATCGTTACTACAACTGAACTATTCTTTGAGTAACACCCAATCCTGAAAATAACTTCATGCCCAATCTATCTTCCTTCCAGCTCATAATGAAGACCTTCCTCAAGCAAGTTGGGAACATATTGCCATTTCAGACCTTGAGAAGAAATCTCACATTCCTTTGAGACAGCAGTTTCTGATCACAGCCTGCACGTAGACGTCTAGGATCAAGTTTGTATGTGATTGGCAATCACTAATAGAGCTGTGCTTCTCTCTTCCTTCCATCTCGTAAGGATCACAAACCTAAATCAGGTTTGGAACATAATGCCATTTCAGGCCCTTGAGAACAAATCTCACACTCCTTTGAGAAAGCACTTTCTGATCCCGGCTTGTAAGTAAATGTCTAGTAACGAGTTTCTAAATGAGTGGCAATCATTACTACAGCTGAGCTAAACTATGTATAAGAACCATTCCTCAAAATAACTTCCTACCCCATCTCTCTTCCTTCCAGCTCTAAAGGATTACATTCTTAAGCAAGGTTTTGAATGTAATACCATGTCAGGCCTTGAGAATGAATCTCACGTTACCTTGAGAAGGAACTTTCTGATCCCAGCTTCTAAGTAGATCCCTAGAAACAAGTTTGTATATGAGTGGAATCATTACTACAACTGAGCTGAACTATGAATAACCCCTATTCCTGAAAATAACTTTGTGCCGGTCTCTCTTCCTTCCAGATCATAAGGCCCACCTTCCTCAACCACGTTTGGAACATATTGCCATTTCCGGCCTTGAGAAGGAATCTCATATTCCTTTAAGAAGGCACTATATGATCACTGCTTCTAAGTATATGCCCAAGAACAAGATTCTATATAAGTGGCAATCGTTAGTACAACTGAGCTATTCTATGAATAACATCAATTCCTGGAAAAAAACTTCATGCTCAATCTCTCTTACTTCCAGCTCGTAAATACCACCTTCCTCGACCAAGTTTGGAACATATTGCTGTTTCAGACCCTCAGAAGGAATGTCACATTCCTTTGAGAAGTTGCTTTCTGATCCTGGGGTTATGTAGATGTCTAGGAACAAGTTTGTATATGAGTGGCAATCATTACTACACCTGAGTTAATCTATGTAGAAAACTCATTCATGAAAATGTCATTGTGCCCAATCTCTCTTCCTTCCATCCAATAAGGATCACAAACCTAAGCCAGGTTTGGGACATATTGCGATTTTGGGCCCTGAGAAGGAAAGTCACATTCCTTTGCGAAGGCCCTTTGTGTTCCCGACCTGTATGTAGGGAACTTGTTCTGTGAACAAGTTTGCATATGAGTGGCAATCACGACGACAGGAGCTAACGTATGTATAACAGCCACTCCTGGAAATCACTTTGTGCCTAATCTCTCTTCCTTTATCTCATCAGGATCAGCTTGCTCAACCATGTTGGAACATCATGGTATTTTGGGCCTTGAGAAGGAACCTCATAGAGTCCAGCCCCATGGTGTAGTGGTTAAGTGTGCACCCTCTGTTGCTGGTGGCCCACGTTCAGATACCGGGCACACACCGACACACAGTTTGTCAGGCCATGCTGTGGTGGCATCCCACATAAAGTGGAGGAAGATTGGGACGGATGTTAGGTCTGGGCCAGTCTTCCTCAGCAAATAGAGGAGGATTGGCATGGACGTTAGCTCAGGGCTGATCTTCCTCACAAAGAAAAAAGAGAGGGAACCTCATATTCCTTTCAGAAGGAACGTTGTTATCCCGGCTTCTAAGTAGAAGTGTAGGAACAGGTTTTGTTTGGCAATCATTACTACAGCTGAGCTAAACTGTGACTAACAGCCATTCCTGGAAATAGCTTCATGCCCAAACTCTCTTCATTCCGGCTCGTAAGGACCACATTTGTCAACCAGGTTTGGAATATAGTGCCCTCTCAGGCCTTTAGAAGGAATCTCACATTCTTTTGAGAACACACTCTCTGATACCAGCTTCTAAGTAGATATCTAGGAACAAGTTTGTATAGACGTGACTGTCATTACTACAGCTGACAAACTTGGTATAACACCCATTCCTGGAAATCACTTTGTGCCTAGTCTCTCTTCTTTCCATCTCGTAAGGATCACAAACCTAAACCTGATTTGGACCATAATGCCATTTCAGTCCTTAAGAAGGAGTCTCACAGTGCTTTCAGAAGGAATGTTCTGTTCCTGGTTTTTACGTAGATGTCTAGGAACAAGTTTGTATATGATTGGCAATCATTACTACAGTTGAGGTGAACTTCACATAACACCCATTCCTGGAAGAAACTTTGTGCCTAATCTCTCTTCCTTCCATCTCATAAAGATCACAAACCTAAACCAGATTTCGAACCTACTGTCATTTTGCACCTGGACAACAAAACTCACATTCCCTTGAGAAGGCTCTAAGTAGATGTCTAGGAAAACGTTGCTATATGAGTTTCAATCATTAGTAGAGGTGAGCTTTATTTTGTGTAACACCCATTCCCGGAAATAACTTTGTGCCTTATCTCGCTTCCTTCAATCACGTAAGGATCACAACCCAAAACGAGGTTTGGTAAATAATGCCAATTCGGCCATTGAGAACGAATCTCACATTTCTTTGAGAAGGCAATTTCTGATCCTGGCTTGTAAGTAAATGTCTAGGAGCAAGTTTGAATATGAGTGGGTGGCAATCATTACTACAGCAGAGATGAAATATATATCACCTATTCTTGAAAATAACTTGGTGCCCAACCTCTCTTCCTTCCAGCTCGTAAGCATCACCAACCTAAATGTTTTGGAACATACTGGCATTCGGACCCTGAGAAGGTATCTCACTTTCTTATGAGAAGGCACTTTCTAATCCCAGCCTATATGTAGATATGCAGGAACAAGTTTGTAAATGAGTGACAATCATTATTAAAGCGGAGTTAAAAGGTGTATAACACCTAATCTCTGAAACAACTTTGTGCATAATCTCTCTTCCTCCCATGTTGTAAGGATTACTTTGCTCACCCAGGAACATAATTTGGAAAACAATGCCATTTCTGGACCTGAGAATTAATCTCACATTCCTTTGAGAAGGAAATTTCTGATGCAGGCTTCTAAGTAGAAGTCCATGAACAAGTTTGTATATGAGTGGCAATCATTCCTACAGCTTAGCAAAAGTATGTGTAACGCCCATTCCTGGAAATAAATTTGTGCCTAACCTCTCTTCTTTCCATCTTGTAATGGTGAAAAACCTGAACCCGGTTTGGAGCATAATGCCATTTTGTGCCCTGAGAACGAATCTCATACTCCTTTGATAAGGCACTTTCTGAACCACCTTGTAAGTAACAGTCTAGGAACAAGTAGCTATATGAGTGGTAATCGTTAGTACAACTGAGCTAACCTATGTATAGCACCTGTTTCTGGACATGACTTCATGCCCAATCTCCCTTCCTTCCGGCTGCTGCAGATCTCCTTCCAAAAGCAGGCTTGTAAACAGGGCCATGTAGGGCTTTGAGAGAGAATCTCACGCACATGCCTTAGAGAAGGAACTTTCTTATCCCGGTTTGTAAGTAGATGGTAAGAAACATCTTCCTATCTGAATGGCATCACTACTACAGCTGAGTTAAACTATGGATAACGCCAGTTCCTGGAACGAAGTTCAGGCCCAATATCCCTTCCTTCCGTTACATGAGGATCGCCTTCTTAAGGAAGGTATGGAACGAGGACCATGTAGTGCCTTGAGACAATCTCACTCACAAGCCATAGAGAGCACACTTAATGATAGCGGATTCTAAGTAGATGGTTAGGAACATGTTTGTATCTGAGTGGCAAGAATTGCTACAGCTGAGCTAAACTAAGTATAACACCCATTCCTGGAAATGACTTAGTGTCCAATCTCCCTTACTTCCAACTCCTAACGATTGCCTTCTCAAAGCAGGTTTGGAAACAGGACTGTGTATTGTCTTGCAACAACATCTCACTCATAAGCCATTGAGAGCGCGTTTTCTCATACTACAGTCTAAGTAGATGGCTAGAAGCATGTTTGTATCTGAGTGGCAGGCATTACTACAGCTGAGCTAAACTAAGTATAACTCCCATTCCTGGAAATTACTATGTGCCCAATCTCCCTCCTTCCAGCTCCAAAGGATCACTTTCCCAAAGCAGGTATGGAAACAGGGCCATGTAGGGCCTTGACACAGGATCACTCTCAAATGCCTTAGAGAACGGAATTTCTTATCCTGGGTTGGAAGTAGATGGCTAGAAACATCTTTGTTTGTGAGTGGCAATCATTACTACAGCTGAGTTAAACTATGTATAAGACCCATTCCTGGAAACAACTTGGTGCCCAATCTCCCTTTCTCCCAGCTCCTAAAGATCGCCATCCAAAACCAGGTTGTGCACAGGGCCACGGAGGGCCTTGAGAGAGGATTTCACACACATGTCTTAGGGAAGGCACTTTCTTATCTCGGCTTGTAAGTAGATGGAAAGAAACATCTTCCTATCTGAGTGGCAATCACTACTGAGGCTGAGTTAAACTATGTATAACACCCATTCCTGGAAAAAACTTCTTGCCAGATCTCCCTTCCTTCCAGTGCAAAAGGATCGCCTTGCCAAAGCAGGTTTACACAGGCCCATGAAGGGCCTTGAGAGACAATCTCACATGATTTAGAGAAAGCACTTTCTTATCCTGGCTTGTATTTAGATGGTAAGAGACATCTTTGTATCTGAGTGGCAATCACTACTACAACTCGGATAAACTATGTATAGCACCCATTCCTGGAAGTAACTTCATGCCCCATCTCTTTTCCTTCCCACTCCTAAAGATCGCCTTCCCGAAAAGGTTTTGCACAGGCCCACATAGGGCCTTCAGAGAGAATCTCACTCACTTGCCTTAGACCGGGCACTTTCTTATCCTGGACAGTAAGTAGATGTTGTGAAACATCTTTCTATCTTTGTGGCAATCACTACTAGAGCTGAGTGAAACGATGGATACCAGCCATTCCTGGAAGTAACTTCATGCCCAATCTCCTTTCCTTCCAGCTCCTAAGGATGGCCTTCCCAAAGAAAGTTGTGCACAGCACCATGTAGGGCCTTGAGACAGAATCTCAGTCAAATTCCTTAGAGAAGGCACTTTCTTATCCTGGCTTTGTGAGAAGATGGTAAGAAACATCTTGGTATCTGAGGGGCAATCACTACTACAGCTGAGTTAAACTATGGATAACATCCATTCCTGGAAGTACCTTCATGCCCCATCTCCCTTCCTTCCAACTGCTAATGATCACCATCCGAAAGGAGGTTTGGAAACAGGCCGTGGAGTTTCTAGGGACAGGAACACTCTCAAATTCCTTAGAGAACACACTTTCTTCTCTCGGTTTGTAAGTTGACAGAAAGAAACGTCTTTGTATCCAAGTGTGAATCATTACTAGCTTTGGGGTTAAGGTTCGTGTTAGAGTTTGGGTTAGGGATCGGGTTAGGTTTAGGGTCAGGATTAGGGTTCGGGTTCGGGTTAGGGTTAAGGTTAGGCTTAGGGTTCAGGTTAGGGTTTGTGTACTGGTTTGGTTTAGGTTTAGGGTTAGGGTTAGGGTTGGGGTTAGGGCTAGGGTTAGGGTTAGGGTCAGGCTTGGGTTTAGGGTTAGCTTTCGGGTTCGGGTTCGGGTTAGGGTTAGGGTTATGGTTGGGTTCCGCTTAGGGTTAGGGACAGGGTGCAGGTTAAAGTTCAGGCTGGTTTATGGCTAGGGTTACATTTAGGATTGGGGTTAAGGTTAGGCTTAGGATTCTGGTTAGTGTTAGGGTCGGGTTAGGCTTTGGGTGAGGGTTAGAGTTAGAGTTCGGGATTGAGTTATAGTTAGGCTTAGGGTAAGTGTTACTGTTTGCTTAGAATTAGGGCTATCATTGCCTTCCCGTTAGGGTTAACGTTTGGGTTATTGTTAGGGTTCAGGTTAGGGTTAGGGTTATGGTTCTGGTTAGGGTTTAGTTTAGGGTTAGGGTTGGGGTTAGGGTTAGGGTTCTGGTTAGGGTTGGAGTTAGGGTTCGTGTACTCTTTTGGTTTAGGTTTAGGGTTAGAGTTAGCCCTCAGGTCAGTGGTCGGGTTAGCTTTTGTTTAAGGTTCGTGCTAGGGTTCAGGTTAGGGTTAGGGTTAGGTTTAGCGGTCTGGTTAGTGTCAGAGTTAGGGTTAGTGTTAGGGTTAGGGTTAAGGTCGGGTCCATCTTCAGGTTAGGGTTAGTGTTAGGGATCGGTTTAGGGTACGAGTTAGGGTTAGGGTTCGTGTTAGGATTAGGGTTAGGTTTAGGGCTATGGTTGGGTTCGTGTTCGGGTTAGGGATAGGGTTCTGGTTATGGTTAGGGGTCAGGTTCTGGTTCGGATTAGATTTAGCATTAGTGTTCACGTTAGGGCTAGGGTTCGGGTTCTGGTTAGTGTTAGCATTAGGGTTAGGTTTCAGGTTAGGATTAGGGTTAGGCTTAGGGTTAACGTTAAGTTTAGGCTTAGGTTTAGTATTATGGTTCGATTTCGGGTTAGAGTTAGAGTTAGGATTCATGTTAGGGTAAGGGCTATGGTTTGGGTTAGCATTAAGTTTAGTTTTAGTGTTACTATTTGAACTAGGGTTATGGTTATGTTTCAGGTTTGGTTTAGGGTTAGCTTTAGCGTTAGGTTTCACATTAGGGTTAGGATTACGGTTGCCTCCAGTTTAGGGTTGGAGTTGGGTTATGTATAGGGTTATGTTTAGTGTTCGGATTAATGTTACGATTAGGTTTCAGTTTCGGTGTAGGGTTAGCCTTAGCTTTAGGGGTCGGGTTAGTGCTAGGGTTAGGGTTGGATTCGGGTTAGGGTTAGGGTTAGAATTAGGGCTGGATTTAGGGTTATGGTTTGGTGTAGTGTTAGGTTTAAGGTTAGGTTAAGGGTTGGGGTTAGGGTTAGGATTGGGTTTAGGGTTAGAGTTAGTGTTCAGGTTAGTGTTAGGGTTAGGGTTCAACTTCAAGATCATGTTAGGGTTAAGGTTAGTGTCGAGCTAGGTGTCGGGATAGGGTTAAGGTTACGGTTCAGGTTAGGGTTTCTGAAAATGTTAGGGTTAATATTCGTGTTAGGATAATGGTTAGCTATAGGGTTAGGGTTGGGTTCATGTTAGGGTTAGATCTCTGGTTCAGCTTAGGTTTAGGTTTCAAGTTCTTGTTCTGGTTAGTGTTAGTGTTACGTTTCGGGTTATGTTTAGGGTTAGGATTAGGGTTACAGTTATTGTTAGTGTTACATTTAGGGAGAGGTTAGTGTTCGGATTAGGGTTAGGGTTAGGGTTCAGGTTCTGGATTGTGTTAGGGTTTCGGTTATTGTCGGGTTCGGCTTCGTGTCAGGGTTAGGTTTTGAGTTCAGTTTAGTTAAGGATTAGGGTGAGGGTTAGGGTTAGAGTTTGGTTTCGGGTTACTATTAGGGTTGGGGTTGGGGTTAGGATTAGGCTTCGGTTTAGTGCTAGGGTTAGGGTTAGGGTTGGTTTGGGTTAGGGTTAGAGATTGTTAGGGTTAGGGGTAGGACTGGGTTAGGGTCAGGGTTCGGGTTTGGGTTAGGATTAGGGTTAGTGTTAGGGTTTGGGTTAGGGTTAGGCTTCGGGTTAGCGCTAGGGTTAGGGTTAGGATTGGGTTGGGTTACAGATAGCATTAGGGTTCAAGTTTAGGTTAGGGTTAGGGTTCGTTTAGGGTTATGGTTCAGGTTAGGGTTAGGGTTGCTGTTAGAGTTCAAGTTATGGTTAGGCTTAGGGTTAGGGCTAGGTTTACTCTTAGGCTTTGGTTGGGTTAGGGTTAGGGTTAGGGTTTGGGTTAGTGTTTGTGTCATGGTTAGTTTCCAGTTTCTGGTTAGGGTTAGGGATAGCGATAGTGTTCAGGTTAGTGTTAGGGCTAGAGTTCAGTTTAGGTTTGGTTTTGGGTTAAGGTTAGGGTTCAGATTCGGTTTATGTTTAGCGTTAAGTTTAGGTTTCGAGTGAGGATTAAGGTTAGAGTTAAGGTTACAGTTAGGGTTAGTGTTAGGGTTAGGGTACAGGTTAGGTTTAGAGTCAGAGTAAGAGTTAGAGTAAGAGTTAGGGTTAGTTTTATGATTCGACTTCAGGTTAGGGTTTTGATTAGGTTTCGTGTTAGGGTAAGCCTTACAGTTTGGGTTAGGGTTAGGTATAAGGTTAAGTTTAGTTTTAGGGTTAGTGTTTGGATTAGCGTGAGAGTTCCTTTTCAGGTTAGGGATTGGTTATGGTTAGGGTTAGGCTCGGGTTAGGCTTCAGGTTAGGATTAGGGTTAGGGTACGGGTTAAATTTAGGGCTAGGGTTAGTGTTCCGGTACGAGTTAGTGTTAGGGTTAGGCCTAGGGTTAGTGTTAGAGTTGGGTGCGGGTTCGGGTTAGGGTTAGGGATATGGTTACTCTTAGGGTTAGGTTTATGGTTATGGTTGGGTTCCGGTTAGGTTTAGGGTTAGGGTTCAGGTTAGGGTTAGGGTTAGGATTAGGGTTAGGATTAGTGTTAGTTTCAGGACAGGGTTATGGTTAAGGTTACTGTTAGGGTTACGCTTAGGCTCTGTTTGGGTTACAGTTAGGTTTAAGGTTAGGGTTCAGGTTAGGGTTCGGGTTAGTGTTAGTGTTAGGGTTCAGGTTAGGGTCTGGGTTAGGGTTTAGGGTTTGGGTTGTGGTTAAAGCTAGGGTTAGGGGTCTGTTCAATGTTAGGGTCAGGGCCAGCACCGGTTTTCTTTAGGCTTAAAGTTAGTCTTAGGGTTTAGGGTTAGGTTTATGATTAGTGTTAGCTTTATTGTTGGGCTAGGGTTGGGGTTAGGCTTCGTTTTGGGGATCTAGGAAGTTTTGGGGTTAGGGTTGCCATTCGGATTAGTGATAGGGTTACTGCTATGGTTTGGGTTATGTTTAGGCTAAGGTTTATGGCTAGGTTTAGAGTTGGGTTAGATTAGGGTTAGGGTTAGGGTTAGTGTTAGTTTTCAGGCTATGGTTAGGGTTAGGGTTAGGTTTAGGGTTACTCTTAAGGTTAGGGTTAGTGCAAGGGTTAGGGTTCGGTTTTGGCTTAGGGTTATGGTTAGGTGTAGGATTAGAGTTAGTGGTCTGATTGGGGTTCTGGTTCCACTTCGGGTTCGGGATTTGGGTTAGGGTTAGAGTTAGGGTAGGATTAGGCTTCGGGTTAGGGTTAGGGTTAGGGTTTGCGTTAGGATTAGGGTTAGTGTTAGGGTTAGAGCTCGGGTTCGGGTTTGGGTTACATTTAATGGTAGGATGGCGTCATGCTTTGGGTTACAGTTACCATTTGGTTCAGGTTAGTGTTTGAGTTAGGATTATGCTTAGCGTTAGAGTTCTGGTTAGGTTTAGGGTTAGTGTTCAGGTTAGGGTTTAGTTGGGTTAGAGCTAGTGTTTGCTTTAGGTTTAGGGTTAGTTTTAGGGTTAGGCTAAGGGTTCAGTTTAGTGTTATGTTAGGGTTAGGGTTCGGATTCACGTTAGTAATTGTGTTCAAATGTGGTTTAGGGTTAGGTTTTGGGTTAGGGTTTGGGTTAGATTTAGGGTACCAGTTAGGGTTAGGGTTATGGTTCGGGTTAGTGGTAGGATTAGGGTTTGAGTTAGGGTTAGCTTTAGTGTTAGGGTTCAGGTGGGTTAGGGTCAGCATTCTTGTTAGGGTTATTGGTAGGTAGAGTTTTAGGGTTAGGTTTGGGGATAGGGTTAGGGTTCATGTTAAGTATACTGTTAGGATTAGCTTTCATGTTAGGATTAGGGTTGAGTTAGATTAATGGTTAGGATTAGAGTTATGGTGTAGGTTAGGTTTAGGGATAGGGTGAGTGTTAAGGTTAGGGTTCAGTTTCAGGTTACGTTTAGTGTTAGATTCAGGGTTTGGTTTCAGGTTAGGGCTAGAGTTGGGTTCACGTTAGGGTTCTGGTTAGGTTTATGGTTTTGCTTAGGTTTAGGTTTAGTGTTATAGTTAGTGTTCAGATTTGGTTAGGGTTAGGGTTCGGGTGGGATCCAGTTAGGGTTAGGGTTAGGGTTAGGCTTCTTGTTAGCGTTAGCACTAGGGTTCAGGTTAGGTTTAGCGTTACGATTAGGTTTAGGGTTATGGTTATGGTTAGGTTATGCCTCAGGTTATGGATAGGTTAATGATTCATGATAATGTTATGGTTAGTGTTAGGGTTGGGATTAAGGTTAGGTTTATTGTTGGTGTTAGGTTTCTGGTTAGGGTTAGGCTTAGGATTCAGCTACATGTTAGGTTAGTGTTCGGATTCAGTTTACGGTTAGGGTTATGATCAGGTTAGGGTGAAGGTTAGTGTTACTGTTGGGGTTAGAGTTAGCATTAGGGTTCTGTTTAGGACGAGGCATTACTATTCTGGTTAGTGCTAGTGTTAGGGTTAGGATTCAGTTTCAGTTTACAGTTAGGATTACATTTGGGTTAGGTATTAGGGACAGGCTTAGTGTTCGGGTTAGCTTTATGGTTTGGGGGGGGTTCTTTCTCTGCCCCGACAGCCCCGAGCTGGGTCGGTCCCTCAGACCTGGCCAGGGGCAGCCCGTCCCCCGACGCCCTTCCCCATGGCATCCAAGGGCAGGCTGGGCGCCAGCCCCACCCCGCTCGCCACTGCCACGACCATCGCCCTCCCTCGGGGGGCCTGGGTAGGACAGGGAACCGGAAGTGGGAGGCCTCCAGATTTCAGGTCTGGCACACCGTTTACCAGGCTGCTTCCTCCTCTGACAGGGGACCAGCACAAGCCCCAGGAGACTTGGCGGCCTCCCCCAGGGCTCTATCCTCTGCAACTCGTCCCCTTGGAAGGGGCCTGGCCCAGGTGCCAGGTTCGGCTGGTCGGCCAGCCTCCTCTGGAGAAAGCAGGCAAGCCGAGCCAGGCTTGCAGTGGCCCTGGCGTGACACCTGCGACCTCAGGCAGAGGGCCTCCCGCGTGCCCTCCATGGCGGATTTCTCCCCGGATCCGTGGCCTGGGCACTAGGAAGGCCGGGCCTCCCCGACTCACGGGAGGAGGGGCTAGCCCCATTGCGCCCTGGCCCCCAAAGCCTGCGGTGCCATCTGCCTGTCTCGGCAATTCTGACTCCACAGAGCCTTTCCTACACCTGGGCTGGCTGCAGTGGCAAAGTGCAGGCGTGGGGTGAGGCTAAGGCTTTGTCTTTCCAGGAAGAAATGAAGCCCTGGCCGAAGCAGCTGGCCCAGGCAGAGCCTTGAAATTGCAGCCCAGTACGCCTGTGGTCATCAGTTCCAGAGCAATGTTTCCAAGGCAGGGAAGCGGCCTCCAAGCTGAGTGGGAGTGGGGGAGGGGAGGGAGACAACAGCTGAAGCCGGGTCCAGAAGGGCAGCAAAGGAACAGCTGCAGCTGGGTCAGAGCCTGGAGGGAGGGCGGGGCATTCACTGAGGACCCCCGAGGTCAGCCCTAGGCCCCGGCGGTCGCGCATGCGCCCTGGGCCTGTGCGGTGGGTGGGGGGTTGAAGCCAAGCCCGCAGGGCTCCCGGAGCGGCCAGAGAAAGAAGGGCCCATGGAGAGGTAGGCGAGGTGGGCAGGGGGTGCCACCTTACTCTCCTCAGCTCCCGGAGGGAGAGAGAGACAGAGACAGAGACAGAGAGAGAGATCCCTGACGTCTGAGTCTCTGCCTCCACCGCTGGCTGGTGCCAACTCACACGCCATCCCACTTCCACCCATCACCCCCACGCCTGCCCCGGGGCCAACCCCACCACAGAGAGGCCTGTTCCTGCTCAACTCTGTGCCAGTCCCTTCCCGACCTGACCCCAGTGCAGGGGAGAAGATTCAGACAAGTCTTTCCTTGTCTCTCTGCATGACAATAGACTGCCTCCCCTCTCCCATTCCACAGGCCCACCCAGGACATCCACATTTGTCATTAGCTCAGGAGAGGATGCAAGATGAGAATCTCTGCTATTGTGTGGGGAGACTCAGTTTCCCGGGTATTCCCCATGGACACATGTTCTTGAGCTGGGTCTGATTTTCTCCAGACAACCTGGCTTGCTAAGGAATTGGCCAGCCCTAAGAACCTGAAGAGAAAGGGCGCATGGGGATTCTCTCTCTGCCCCCGACAGCCCCGAGCTGGGTCGGTCCCTCAGACCCGGCCAGGGGCAGCCCATACCCCGGCGCCCTTCCCCGGGCCATCCAAGGGCAGGCTGGGCGCCAGCCCCAGCCTGCTCGCCACTGCCACGACCGTCGTCCTCCCTCGCGGGGCCTGGGCAGGACAGGACCCGGGTGTGGGAGGCCTCCAGATCTCAGGTCTGGCACACCGTTTACCAGGCTGCTTCCTCCTCTGACGGGGGCCTAGCACACACCCCAGGAGACTTGGCAGCCGCCCCCAGGGCTCTAGCCTCTGGAACTCGTCCCCTTGGAACGGGCCTGGCCCAGGTGCCAGGTTCGGCTGGTCGGCCAGCCTCCTCTTGGGAAAGCAGGCAAGCTGAGCCAGGCTTGCAGTGGCCCTGGCGTGACACCTGCGACCTCAGGCAGAGGTCCTCCCGCGTGCCCTCCATGGCGGATTTCTCCCCGGATCCGTGGCCTGGGCACTAGGAAGGCCGGGCCTCCCCGACTCCCGGGAGGAGGGGCTAGCCCCGTTGCGCCCTGGCCCCCAAAGCCTGCCGTGCCATCTGCCTGTCTCGGCACTTCTGACTCCACAGAGCCTTTCCTACACCTGGGCTGCCTGCAGTGGCAAAGTGCAGGCGTGGGGTGAGGCTAAGGCTTTGTCTTTCCAGGAAGAACTGAAGCCCTGGCCGAAGCAGCTGGCCCAGGCAGAGCCTTGAGCTTGCAGCCCAGTACGCCTGTGGTCATCAGTTCCAGAGCAATGTTTCCAAGACAGGGAAGCGGCCTCCAAGCTGAGTGGGAGTGGGGGAGGGGAGGGAGCCAACAGCTGAAGCCGAGTCCAGAAGGGCGGCGATGGAACAGCTGCAGCTGGGTCAGAGCCTGGAGGGAGGGCGGGGCATTCACTGAGGACCCCCGAGGTCAGCCCTAGGCCCCGGCGGTCGCGCAGGCGCCCTGGGCCTGTGCGGTCGGGGGGGGGGGTTGAAGCCAAGCCCGCAGGGCTCCCGGAGCAGCCAGAGAAAGAAGGGCCCATGGAGAGGTAGGCGAGGTGGGCAGGGGGCGCCACCTTACTCTCCTCAGCTCCCTGAGGTAGAGAGAGACAGAGACAGAGACAGAGAGAGAGATCCCTGGCCTTTGAGTCTCTGCCTCCACCGCTGGCTGGTGCCAACTCACACGCCATCCCACTTCCACCCATCACCCCCACGCCTGCCCCGGGGCCAACCCCACCACACAGAGGCCTGTTCCTGCTCACCTCTGTGCCAGTCCCTTCCCGACCTGACCCCAGTGCAGGGGAGAAGATTCAGACAAGTCTTTCCTTGTCCCTCTGCATGACAAGAGACTTCCTCCCCTCTCCCATTCCACAGGCCCACCCGGGACATCCACCTTTGTCATTAGCTCAGGAGAGAATGCAAGATGAGAATCTCTGCTATTGTGTGGGGAGACTCAGTTTCCCGGGTTTCCCCCTTGGACACATGTTCTTGAGCTGGGTGTGATTTTCTCCAGACAACCCGTCTTGTTAAGGAATTGGCAGCCCTAAGAACCTGAAGAGAAAGGGCGGATGGGGATTCTCTCTCTGCCCCCGACAGCCCCGAGCTGGGTCGGTCCCTCAGACCTGGCCAGGGGCAGCTCATCCCCCGGCGCCCTTCCCAGGGGCATCCAAGGGCAGGCTCGGCGCCAGCCCCACCCCGCTCGCCACTGCCACGACCATCGTCCTCCCTCGGGGGGCCTGGGCAGGACAGGGACCCGGGTGTGGGAGGCCTGCAGGTCTCAAGTCTGGCACACCGTTTACCAGGCTGCTTCCTCCTCTGACGGGGGCCTAGCACACGCCCCAGGAGACTTGGCAGCCGCCCCCAGGGCTCTAGTCTCTGGAACTCGTCCCCTTGGAACGGGCCTGGCCCAGGTGCCAGGTTCGGATGGTCGGCCAGCCTCCTCTTGAGAAAGCAGGCAAGCCGAGCCAGGTTTGCAGTGGCCCTGGCGTGACACCTGCGACCTCAGGCAGAGGGCCTCACGCGTGCCCTCCATGGCGGATTTCTCCCCGGATCCGGGGCCTGGGCACTAGGAAGGCCGGGCCTCCCCGACTCCCGGCAGGAGGGGCTAGCCCAGTTGCGCCCTGGCCCCCAAAGCCTGCCGTGCCATCTGCCTGTCTCGGCTCTTCTGACTCCACAGAGCCTTTCCTACACCTTGGCTGCCTGCAGTGGCAAAGTGCAGGCGTGGGGTGAGGCTATGGCTTTGTCTTTCCAGGAAGAAAGGAACCCCTGGCCGAAGCAGCTGGCCCAGGCAGAGCCTTGAGCTTGCAGCCCAGTACGCCTGTGGTCATCAGTTCCAGAACAATGTTTCCGAGGCAGGGAAGCGGCCTCCAAGCTGAGTGGGAGTGGGGGAGGGGAGGGAGCCAACAGCTGAAGCCGAGTCCAGAAGGGCGGCGATGGAACAGCTGCAGCTGGGTCAGAGCCTGGAGGGAGGGCGGGGCATTCACTGAGGACCCCCGAGGTCAGCCCTAGGCCCCGGCGGTCGCGCATGCGCCCTGGGCCTGTGCGGTCGGGGGGGGGGGGGGTTGAAGCCAAGCCCGCAGGGCTCCCGGAGCAGCCAGAGAAAGAAGGGCCCATGGAGAGGTAGGCGAGGTGGGCAGGGGGCGCCACCTTACTCTCCTCAGCTCCCTGAGGTAGAGAGAGACAGAGACAGAGACAGAGAGAGAGATCCCTGGCCTTTGAGTCTCTGCCTCCACCGCTGGCTGGTGCCAACTCACACGCCATCCCACTTCCACCCATCACCCCCACGCCTGCCCCGGGGCCAACCCCACCACACAGAGGCCTGTTCCTGCTCACCTCTGTGCCAGTCCCTTCCCGACCTGACCCCAGTGCAGGGGAGAAGATTCAGACAAGTCTTTCCTTGTCCCTCTGCATGACAAGAGACTTCCTCCCCTCTCCCATTCCACAGGCCCACCCGGGACATCCACCTTTGTCATTAGCTCAGGAGAGAATGCAAGATGAGAATCTCTGCTATTGTGTGGGGAGACTCAGTTTCCCGGGTTTCCCCCTTGGACACATGTTCTTGAGCTGGGTGTGATTTTCTCCAGACAACCCGTCTTGTTAAAGGAATTGGCAGCCCTAAGAACCTGAAGAGAAAGGGCGGATGGGGATTCTCTCTCTGCCCCCGACAGCCCCGAGCTGGGTCGGTCCCTCAGACCTGGCCAGGGGCAGCTCATCCCCCGGCGCCCTTCCCAGGGGCATCCAAGGGCAGGCTCGGCGCCAGCCCCACCCCGCTCGCCACTGCCACGACCATCGTCCTCCCTCGGGGGGCCTGGGCAGGACAGGGACCCGGGTGTGGGAGGCCTGCAGGTCTCAAGTCTGGCACACCGTTTACCAGGCTGCTTCCTCCTCTGACGGGGGCCTAGCACACGCCCCAGGAGACTTGGCAGCCGCCCCCAGGGCTCTAGTCTCTGGAACTCGTCCCCTTGGAACGGGCCTGGCCCAGGTGCCAGGTTCGGATGGTCGGCCAGCCTCCTCTTGAGAAAGCAGGCAAGCCGAGCCAGGTTTGCAGTGGCCCTGGCGTGACACCTGCGACCTCAGGCAGAGGGCCTCACGCGTGCCCTCCATGGCGGATTTCTCCCCGGATCCGGGGCCTGGGCACTAGGAAGGCCGGGCCTCCCCGACTCCCGGCAGGAGGGGCTAGCCCAGTTGCGCCCTGGCCCCCAAAGCCTGCCGTGCCATCTGCCTGTCTCGGCTCTTCTGACTCCACAGAGCCTTTCCTACACCTTGGCTGCCTGCAGTGGCAAAGTGCAGGCGTGGGGTGAGGCTATGGCTTTGTCTTTCCAGGAAGAAAGGAACCCCTGGCCGAAGCAGCTGGCCCAGGCAGAGCCTTGAGCTTGCAGCCCAGTACGCCTGTGGTCATCAGTTCCAGAACAATGTTTCCGAGGCAGGGAAGCGGCCTCCAAGCTGAGTGGGAGTGGGGGAGGGGAGGGAGCCAACAGCTGAAGCCGAGTCCAGAAGGGCGGCGATGGAACAGCTGCAGCTGGGTCAGAGCCTGGAGGGAGGGCGGGGCATTCACTGAGGACCCCCGAGGTCAGCCCTAGGCCCCGGCGGTCGCGCATGCGCCCTGGGCCTGTGCGGTCGGGGGGGGGGGGTTGAAGCCAAGCCCGCAGGGCTCCCGGAGCAGCCAGAGAAAGAAGGGCCCATGGAGAGGTAGGCGAGGTGGGCAGGGGGCGCCACCTTACTCTCCTCAGCTCCCTGAGGTAGAGAGAGACAGAGACAGAGACAGAGAGAGAGATCCCTGGCCTTTGAGTCTCTGCCTCCACCGCTGGCTGGTGCCAACTCACACGCCATCCCACTTCCACCCATCACCCCCACGCCTGCCCCGGGGCCAACCCCACCACACAGAGGCCTGTTCCTGCTCACCTCTGTGCCAGTCCCTTCCCGACCTGACCCCAGTGCAGGGGAGAAGATTCAGACAAGTCTTTCCTTGTCCCTCTGCATGACAAGAGACTTCCTCCCCTCTCCCATTCCACAGGCCCACCCGGGACATCCACCTTTGTCATTAGCTCAGGAGAGAATGCAAGATGAGAATCTCTGCTATTGTGTGGGGAGACTCAGTTTCCCGGGTTTCCCCCTTGGACACATGTTCTTGAGCTGGGTGTGATTTTCTCCAGACAACCCGTCTTGTTAAGGAATTGGCAGCCCTAAGAACCTGAAGAGAAAGGGCGGATGGGGATTCTCTCTCTGCCCCCGACAGCCCCGAGCTGGGTCGGTCCCTCAGACCTGGCCAGGGGCAGCTCATCCCCCGGCGCCCTTCCCAGGGGCATCCAAGGGCAGGCTCGGCGCCAGCCCCACCCCGCTCGCCACTGCCACGACCATCGTCCTCCCTCGGGGGGCCTGGGCAGGACAGGGACCCGGGTGTGGGAGGCCTGCAGGTCTCAAGTCTGGCACACCGTTTACCAGGCTGCTTCCTCCTCTGACGGGGGCCTAGCACACGCCCCAGGAGACTTGGCAGCCGCCCCCAGGGCTCTAGTCTCTGGAACTCGTCCCCTTGGAACGGGCCTGGCCCAGGTGCCAGGTTCGGATGGTCGGCCAGCCTCCTCTTGAGAAAGCAGGCAAGCCGAGCCAGGTTTGCAGTGGCCCTGGCGTGACACCTGCGACCTCAGGCAGAGGGCCTCACGCGTGCCCTCCATGGCGGATTTCTCCCCGGATCCGGGGCCTGGGCACTAGGAAGGCCGGGCCTCCCCGACTCCCGGCAGGAGGGGCTAGCCCAGTTGCGCCCTGGCCCCCAAAGCCTGCCGTGCCATCTGCCTGTCTCGGCTCTTCTGACTCCACAGAGCCTTTCCTACACCTTGGCTGCCTGCAGTGGCAAAGTGCAGGCGTGGGGTGAGGCTATGGCTTTGTCTTTCCAGGAAGAAAGGAACCCCTGGCCGAAGCAGCTGGCCCAGGCAGAGCCTTGAGCTTGCAGCCCAGTACGCCTGTGGTCATCAGTTCCAGAACAATGTTTCCGAGGCAGGGAAGCGGCCTCCAAGCTGAGTGGGAGTGGGGGAGGGGAGGGAGCCAACAGCTGAAGCCGAGTCCAGAAGGGCGGCGATGGAACAGCTGCAGCTGGGTCAGAGCCTGGAGGGAGGGCGGGGCATTCACTGAGGACCCCCGAGGTCAGCCCTAGGCCCCGGCGGTCGCGCATGCGCCCTGGGCCTGTGCGGTCGGGGGGGGGGGTTGAAGCCAAGCCCGCAGGGCTCCCGGAGCAGCCAGAGAAAGAAGGGCCCATGGAGAGGTAGGCGAGGTGGGCAGGGGGCGCCACCTTACTCTCCTCAGCTCCCTGAGGTAGAGAGAGACAGAGACAGAGACAGAGAGAGAGATCCCTGGCCTTTGAGTCTCTGCCTCCACCGCTGGCTGGTGCCAACTCACACGCCATCCCACTTCCACCCATCACCCCCACGCCTGCCCCGGGGCCAACCCCACCACACAGAGGCCTGTTCCTGCTCACCTCTGTGCCAGTCCCTTCCCGACCTGACCCCAGTGCAGGGGAGAAGATTCAGACAAGTCTTTCCTTGTCCCTCTGCATGACAAGAGACTTCCTCCCCTCTCCCATTCCACAGGCCCACCCGGGACATCCACCTTTGTCATTAGCTCAGGAGAGAATGCAAGATGAGAATCTCTGCTATTGTGTGGGGAGACTCAGTTTCCCGGGTTTCCCCCTTGGACACATGTTCTTGAGCTGGGTGTGATTTTCTCCAGACAACCCGTCTTGTTAAGGAATTGGCAGCCCTAAGAACCTGAAGAGAAAGGGCGGATGGGGATTCTCTCTCTGCCCCCGACAGCCCCGAGCTGGGTCGGTCCCTCAGACCTGGCCAGGGGCAGCTCATCCCCCGGCGCCCTTCCCAGGGGCATCCAAGGGCAGGCTCGGCGCCAGCCCCACCCCGCTCGCCACTGCCACGACCATCGTCCTCCCTCGGGGGGCCTGGGCAGGACAGGGACCCGGGTGTGGGAGGCCTGCAGGTCTCAAGTCTGGCACACCGTTTACCAGGCTGCTTCCTCCTCTGACGGGGGCCTAGCACACGCCCCAGGAGACTTGGCAGCCGCCCCCAGGGCTCTAGTCTCTGGAACTCGTCCCCTTGGAACGGGCCTGGCCCAGGTGCCAGGTTCGGATGGTCGGCCAGCCTCCTCTTGAGAAAGCAGGCAAGCCGAGCCAGGTTTGCAGTGGCCCTGGCGTGACACCTGCGACCTCAGGCAGAGGGCCTCACGCGTGCCCTCCATGGCGGATTTCTCCCCGGATCCGGGGCCTGGGCACTAGGAAGGCCGGGCCTCCCCGACTCCCGGCAGGAGGGGCTAGCCCAGTTGCGCCCTGGCCCCCAAAGCCTGCCGTGCCATCTGCCTGTCTCGGCTCTTCTGACTCCACAGAGCCTTTCCTACACCTTGGCTGCCTGCAGTGGCAAAGTGCAGGCGTGGGGTGAGGCTATGGCTTTGTCTTTCCAGGAAGAAAGGAACCCCTGGCCGAAGCAGCTGGCCCAGGCAGAGCCTTGAGCTTGCAGCCCAGTACGCCTGTGGTCATCAGTTCCAGAACAATGTTTCCGAGGCAGGGAAGCGGCCTCCAAGCTGAGTGGGAGTGGGGGAGGGGAGGGAGCCAACAGCTGAAGCCGAGTCCAGAAGGGCGGCGATGGAACAGCTGCAGCTGGGTCAGAGCCTGGAGGGAGGGCGGGGCATTCACTGAGGACCCCCGAGGTCAGCCCTAGGCCCCGGCGGTCGCGCATGCGCCCTGGGCCTGTGCGGTCGGGGGGGGGGTTGAAGCCAAGCCCGCAGGGCTCCCGGAGCAGCCAGAGAAAGAAGGGCCCATGGAGAGGTAGGCGAGGTGGGCAGGGGGCGCCACCTTACTCTCCTCAGCTCCCTGAGGTAGAGAGAGACAGAGACAGAGACAGAGAGAGAGATCCCTGGCCTTTGAGTCTCTGCCTCCACCGCTGGCTGGTGCCAACTCACACGCCATCCCACTTCCACCCATCACCCCCACGCCTGCCCCGGGGCCAACCCCACCACACAGAGGCCTGTTCCTGCTCACCTCTGTGCCAGTCCCTTCCCGACCTGACCCCAGTGCAGGGGAGAAGATTCAGACAAGTCTTTCCTTGTCCCTCTGCATGACAAGAGACTTCCTCCCCTCTCCCATTCCACAGGCCCACCCGGGACATCCACCTTTGTCATTAGCTCAGGAGAGAATGCAAGATGAGAATCTCTGCTATTGTGTGGGGAGACTCAGTTTCCCGGGTTTCCCCCTTGGACACATGTTCTTGAGCTGGGTGTGATTTTCTCCAGACAACCCGTCTTGTTAAGGAATTGGCAGCCCTAAGAACCTGAAGAGAAAGGGCGGATGGGGATTCTCTCTCTGCCCCCGACAGCCCCGAGCTGGGTCGGTCCCTCAGACCTGGCCAGGGGCAGCTCATCCCCCGGCGCCCTTCCCAGGGGCATCCAAGGGCAGGCTCGGCGCCAGCCCCACCCCGCTCGCCACTGCCACGACCATCGTCCTCCCTCGGGGGGCCTGGGCAGGAGACAGGGACCCGGGTGTGGGAGGCCTGCAGGTCTCAAGTCTGGCACACCGTTTACCAGGCTGCTTCCTCCTCTGACGGGGGCCTAGCACACGCCCCAGGAGACTTGGCAGCCGCCCCCAGGGCTCTAGTCTCTGGAACTCGTCCCCTTGGAACGGGCCTGGCCCAGGTGCCAGGTTCGGATGGTCGGCCAGCCTCCTCTTGAGAAAGCAGGCAAGCCGAGCCAGGTTTGCAGTGGCCCTGGCGTGACACCTGCGACCTCAGGCAGAGGGCCTCACGCGTGCCCTCCATGGCGGATTTCTCCCCGGATCCGGGGCCTGGGCACTAGGAAGGCCGGGCCTCCCCGACTCCCGGCAGGAGGGGCTAGCCCAGTTGCGCCCTGGCCCCCAAAGCCTGCCGTGCCATCTGCCTGTCTCGGCTCTTCTGACTCCACAGAGCCTTTCCTACACCTTGGCTGCCTGCAGTGGCAAAGTGCAGGCGTGGGGTGAGGCTATGGCTTTGTCTTTCCAGGAAGAAAGGAACCCCTGGCCGAAGCAGCTGGCCCAGGCAGAGCCTTGAGCTTGCAGCCCAGTACGCCTGTGGTCATCAGTTCCAGAACAATGTTTCCGAGGCAGGGAAGCGGCCTCCAAGCTGAGTGGGAGTGGGGGAGGGGAGGGAGCCAACAGCTGAAGCCGAGTCCAGAAGGGCGGCGATGGAACAGCTGCAGCTGGGTCAGAGCCTGGAGGGAGGGCGGGGCATTCACTGAGGACCCCCGAGGTCAGCCCTAGGCCCCGGCGGTCGCGCATGCGCCCTGGGCCTGTGCGGTCGGGGGGGGGGTTGAAGCCAAGCCCGCAGGGCTCCCGGAGCAGCCAGAGAAAGAAGGGCCCATGGAGAGGTAGGCGAGGTGGGCAGGGGGCGCCACCTTACTCTCCTCAGCTCCCTGAGGTAGAGAGAGACAGAGACAGAGACAGAGAGAGAGATCCCTGGCCTTTGAGTCTCTGCCTCCACCGCTGGCTGGTGCCAACTCACACGCCATCCCACTTCCACCCATCACCCCCACGCCTGCCCCGGGGCCAACCCCACCACACAGAGGCCTGTTCCTGCTCACCTCTGTGCCAGTCCCTTCCCGACCTGACCCCAGTGCAGGGGAGAAGATTCAGACAAGTCTTTCCTTGTCCCTCTGCATGACAAGAGACTTCCTCCCCTCTCCCATTCCACAGGCCCACCCGGGACATCCACCTTTGTCATTAGCTCAGGAGAGAATGCAAGATGAGAATCTCTGCTATTGTGTGGGGAGACTCAGTTTCCCGGGTTTCCCCCTTGGACACATGTTCTTGAGCTGGGTGTGATTTTCTCCAGACAACCCGTCTTGTTAAGGAATTGGCAGCCCTAAGAACCTGAAGAGAAAGGGCGGATGGGGATTCTCTCTCTGCCCCCGACAGCCCCGAGCTGGGTCGGTCCCTCAGACCTGGCCAGGGGCAGCTCATCCCCCGGCGCCCTTCCCAGGGGCATCCAAGGGCAGGCTCGGCGCCAGCCCCACCCCGCTCGCCACTGCCACGACCATCGTCCTCCCTCGGGGGGCCTGGGCAGGAGACAGGGACCCGGGTGTGGGAGGCCTGCAGGTCTCAAGTCTGGCACACCGTTTACCAGGCTGCTTCCTCCTCTGACGGGGGCCTAGCACACGCCCCAGGAGACTTGGCAGCCGCCCCCAGGGCTCTAGTCTCTGGAACTCGTCCCCTTGGAACGGGCCTGGCCCAGGTGCCAGGTTCGGATGGTCGGCCAGCCTCCTCTTGAGAAAGCAGGCAAGCCGAGCCAGGTTTGCAGTGGCCCTGGCGTGACACCTGCGACCTCAGGCAGAGGGCCTCACGCGTGCCCTCCATGGCGGATTTCTCCCCGGATCCGGGGCCTGGGCACTAGGAAGGCCGGGCCTCCCCGACTCCCGGCAGGAGGGGCTAGCCCAGTTGCGCCCTGGCCCCCAAAGCCTGCCGTGCCATCTGCCTGTCTCGGCTCTTCTGACTCCACAGAGCCTTTCCTACACCTTGGCTGCCTGCAGTGGCAAAGTGCAGGCGTGGGGTGAGGCTATGGCTTTGTCTTTCCAGGAAGAAAGGAACCCCTGGCCGAAGCAGCTGGCCCAGGCAGAGCCTTGAGCTTGCAGCCCAGTACGCCTGTGGTCATCAGTTCCAGAACAATGTTTCCGAGGCAGGGAAGCGGCCTCCAAGCTGAGTGGGAGTGGGGGAGGGGAGGGAGCCAACAGCTGAAGCCGAGTCCAGAAGGGCGGCGATGGAACAGCTGCAGCTGGGTCAGAGCCTGGAGGGAGGGCGGGGCATTCACTGAGGACCCCCGAGGTCAGCCCTAGGCCCCGGCGGTCGCGCATGCGCCCTGGGCCTGTGCGCTCGGGGGGGGGGGTTGAAGCCAAGCCCGCAGGGCTCCCGGAGCAGCCAGAGAAAGAAGGGCCCATGGAGAGGTAGGCGAGGTGGGCAGGGGGCGCCACCTTACTCTCCTCAGCTCCCTGAGGTAGAGAGAGACAGAGACAGAGACAGAGAGAGAGATCCCTGGCCTTTGAGTCTCTGCCTCCACCGCTGGCTGGTGCCAACTCACACGCCATCCCACTTCCACCCATCACCCCCACGCCTGCCCCGGGGCCAACCCCACCACACAGAGGCCTGTTCCTGCTCACCTCTGTGCCAGTCCCTTCCCGACCTGACCCCAGTGCAGGGGAGAAGATTCAGACAAGTCTTTCCTTGTCCCTCTGCATGACAAGAGACTTCCTCCCCTCTCCCATTCCACAGGCCCACCCGGGACATCCACCTTTGTCATTAGCTCAGGAGAGAATGCAAGATGAGAATCTCTGCTATTGTGTGGGGAGACTCAGTTTCCCGGGTTTCCCCCTTGGACACATGTTCTTGAGCTGGGTGTGATTTTCTCCAGACAACCCGTCTTGTTAAGGAATTGGCAGCCCTAAGAACCTGAAGAGAAAGGGCGGATGGGGATTCTCTCTCTGCCCCCGACAGCCCCGAGCTGGGTCGGTCCCTCAGACCTGGCCAGGGGCAGCTCATCCCCCGGCGCCCTTCCCAGGGGCATCCAAGGGCAGGCTCGGCGCCAGCCCCACCCCGCTCGCCACTGCCACGACCATCGTCCTCCCTCGGGGGGCCTGGGCAGGACAGGGACCCGGGTGTGGGAGGCCTGCAGGTCTCAAGTCTGGCACACCGTTTACCAGGCTGCTTCCTCCTCTGACGGGGGCCTAGCACACGCCCCAGGAGACTTGGCAGCCGCCCCCAGGGCTCTAGTCTCTGGAACTCGTCCCCTTGGAACGGGCCTGGCCCAGGTGCCAGGTTCGGATGGTCGGCCAGCCTCCTCTTGAGAAAGCAGGCAAGCCGAGCCAGGTTTGCAGTGGCCCTGGCGTGACACCTGCAACCTCAGGCAGAGGGCCTCACGCGTGCCCTCCATGGCGGATTTCTCCCCGGATCCGGGGCCTGGGCACTAGGAAGGCCGGGCCTCCCCGACTCCCGGCAGGAGGGGCTAGCCCAGTTGCGCCCTGGCCCCCAAAGCCTGCCGTGCCATCTGCCTGTCTCGGCTCTTCTGACTCCACAGAGCCTTTCCTACACCTTGGCTGCCTGCAGTGGCAAAGTGCAGGCGTGGGGTGAGGCTATGGCTTTGTCTTTCCAGGAAGAAAGGAACCCCTGGCCGAAGCAGCTGGCCCAGGCAGAGCCTTGAGCTTGCAGCCCAGTACGCCTGTGGTCATCAGTTCCAGAGCAATGTTTCCGAGGCAGGGAAGCGGCCTCCAAGCTGAGTGGGAGTGGGGGAGGGGAGGGAGCCAACAGCTGAAGCCGAGTCCAGAAGGGCGGCGATGGAACAGCTGCAGCTGGGTCAGAGCCTGGAGGGAGGGCGGGGCATTCACTGAGGACCCCCGAGGTCAGCCCTAGGCCCCGTCGGTCGCGCATGCGCCCTGGGCCTGTGCGGTCGGGGGGGGGGTTGAAGCCAAGCCCGCAGGGCTCCCGGAGCAGCCAGAGAAAGAAGGGCCCATGGAGAGGTAGGCGAGGTGGGCAGGGGGCGCCACCTTACTCTCCTCAGCTCCCTGAGGTAGAGAGAGACAGAGACAGAGACAGAGAGAGAGATCCCTGGCCTTTGAGTCTCTGCCTCCACCGCTGGCTGGTGCCAACTCACACGCCATCCCACTTCCACCCATCACCCCCACGCCTGCCCCGGGGCCAACCCCACCACACAGAGGCCTGTTCCTGCTCACCTCTGTGCCAGTCCCTTCCCGACCTGACCCCAGTGCAGGGGAGAAGATTCAGACAAGTCTTTCCTTGTCCCTCTGCATGACAAGAGACTTCCTCCCCTCTCCCATTCCACAGGCCCACCCGGGACATCCACCTTTGTCATTAGCTCAGGAGAGAATGCAAGATGAGAATCTCTGCTATTGTGTGGGGAGACTCAGTTTCCCGGGTTTCCCCCTTGGACACATGTTCTTGAGCTGGGTGTGATTTTCTCCAGACAACCCGTCTTGTTAAGGAATTGGCAGCCCTAAGAACCTGAAGAGAAAGGGCGGATGGGGATTCTCTCTCTGCCCCCGACAGCCCCGAGCTGGGTCGGTCCCTCAGACCTGGCCAGGGGCAGCTCATCCCCCGGCGCCCTTCCCAGGGGCATCCAAGGGCAGGCTCGGCGCCAGCCCCACCCCGCTCGCCACTGCCACGACCATCGTCCTCCCTCGGGGGGCCTGGGCAGGAGACAGGGACCCGGGTGTGGGAGGCCTGCAGGTCTCAAGTCTGGCACACCGTTTACCAGGCTGCTTCCTCCTCTGACGGGGGCCTAGCACACGCCCCAGGAGACTTGGCAGCCGCCCCCAGGGCTCTAGTCTCTGGAACTCGTCCCCTTGGAACGGGCCTGGCCCAGGTGCCAGGTTCGGATGGTCGGCCAGCCTCCTCTTGAGAAAGCAGGCAAGCCGAGCCAGGTTTGCAGTGGCCCTGGCGTGACACCTGCGACCTCAGGCAGAGGGCCTCACGCGTGCCCTCCATGGCGGATTTCTCCCCGGATCCGGGGCCTGGGCACTAGGAAGGCCGGGCCTCCCCGACTCCCGGCAGGAGGGGCTAGCCCAGTTGCGCCCTGGCCCCCAAAGCCTGCCGTGCCATCTGCCTGTCTCGGCTCTTCTGACTCCACAGAGCCTTTCCTACACCTTGGCTGCCTGCAGTGGCAAAGTGCAGGCGTGGGGTGAGGCTATGGCTTTGTCTTTCCAGGAAGAAAGGAACCCCTGGCCGAAGCAGCTGGCCCAGGCAGAGCCTTGAGCTTGCAGCCCAGTACGCCTGTGGTCATCAGTTCCAGAACAATGTTTCCGAGGCAGGGAAGCGGCCTCCAAGCTGAGTGGGAGTGGGGGAGGGGAGGGAGCCAACAGCTGAAGCCGAGTCCAGAAGGGCGGCGATGGAACAGCTGCAGCTGGGTCAGAGCCTGGAGGGAGGGCGGGGCATTCACTGAGGACCCCCGAGGTCAGCCCTAGGCCCCGGCGGTCGCGCATGCGCCCTGGGCCTGTGCGGTCGGGGGGGGGGGGTTGAAGCCAAGCCCGCAGGGCTCCCGGAGCAGCCAGAGAAAGAAGGGCCCATGGAGAGGTAGGCGAGGTGGGCAGGGGGCGCCACCTTACTCTCCTCAGCTCCCTGAGGTAGAGAGAGACAGAGACAGAGACAGAGAGAGAGATCCCTGGCCTTTGAGTCTCTGCCTCCACCGCTGGCTGGTGCCAACTCACACGCCATCCCACTTCCACCCATCACCCCCACGCCTGCCCCGGGGCCAACCCCACCACACAGAGGCCTGTTCCTGCTCACCTCTGTGCCAGTCCCTTCCCGACCTGACCCCAGTGCAGGGGAGAAGATTCAGACAAGTCTTTCCTTGTCCCTCTGCATGACAAGAGACTTCCTCCCCTCTCCCATTCCACAGGCCCACCCGGGACATCCACCTTTGTCATTAGCTCAGGAGAGAATGCAAGATGAGAATCTCTGCTATTGTGTGGGGAGACTCAGTTTCCCGGGTTTCCCCCTTGGACACATGTTCTTGAGCTGGGTGTGATTTTCTCCAGACAACCCGTCTTGTTAAGGAATTGGCAGCCCTAAGAACCTGAAGAGAAAGGGCGGATGGGGATTCTCTCTCTGCCCCCGACAGCCCCGAGCTGGGTCGGTCCCTCAGACCTGGCCAGGGGCAGCTCATCCCCCGGCGCCCTTCCCAGGGGCATCCAAGGGCAGGCTCGGCGCCAGCCCCACCCCGCTCGCCACTGCCACGACCATCGTCCTCCCTCGGGGGGCCTGGGCAGGACAGGGACCCGGGTGTGGGAGGCCTGCAGGTCTCAAGTCTGGCACACCGTTTACCAGGCTGCTTCCTCCTCTGACGGGGGCCTAGCACACGCCCCAGGAGACTTGGCAGCCGCCCCCAGGGCTCTAGTCTCTGGAACTCGTCCCCTTGGAACGGGCCTGGCCCAGGTGCCAGGTTCGGATGGTCGGCCAGCCTCCTCTTGAGAAAGCAGGCAAGCCGAGCCAGGTTTGCAGTGGCCCTGGCGTGACACCTGCAACCTCAGGCAGAGGGCCTCACGCGTGCCCTCCATGGCGGATTTCTCCCCGGATCCGGGGCCTGGGCACTAGGAAGGCCGGGCCTCCCCGACTCCCGGCAGGAGGGGCTAGCCCAGTTGCGCCCTGGCCCCCAAAGCCTGCCGTGCCATCTGCCTGTCTCGGCTCTTCTGACTCCACAGAGCCTTTCCTACACCTTGGCTGCCTGCAGTGGCAAAGTGCAGGCGTGGGGTGAGGCTATGGCTTTGTCTTTCCAGGAAGAAAGGAACCCCTGGCCGAAGCAGCTGGCCCAGGCAGAGCCTTGAGCTTGCAGCCCAGTACGCCTGTGGTCATCAGTTCCAGAGCAATGTTTCCGAGGCAGGGAAGCGGCCTCCAAGCTGAGTGGGAGTGGGGGAGGGGAGGGAGCCAACAGCTGAAGCCGAGTCCAGAAGGGCGGCGATGGAACAGCTGCAGCTGGGTCAGAGCCTGGAGGGAGGGCGGGGCATTCACTGAGGACCCCCGAGGTCAGCCCTAGGCCCCGTCGGTCGCGCATGCGCCCTGGGCCTGTGCGGTCGGGGGGGGGGTTGAAGCCAAGCCCGCAGGGCTCCCGGAGCAGCCAGAGAAAGAAGGGCCCATGGAGAGGTAGGCGAGGTGGGCAGGGGGCGCCACCTTACTCTCCTCAGCTCCCTGAGGTAGAGAGAGACAGAGACAGAGACAGAGAGAGAGATCCCTGGCCTTTGAGTCTCTGCCTCCACCGCTGGCTGGTGCCAACTCACACGCCATCCCACTTCCACCCATCACCCCCACGCCTGCCCCGGGGCCAACCCCACCACACAGAGGCCTGTTCCTGCTCACCTCTGTGCCAGTCCCTTCCCGACCTGACCCCAGTGCAGGGGAGAAGATTCAGACAAGTCTTTCCTTGTCCCTCTGCATGACAAGAGACTTCCTCCCCTCTCCCATTCCACAGGCCCACCCGGGACATCCACCTTTGTCATTAGCTCAGGAGAGAATGCAAGATGAGAATCTCTGCTATTGTGTGGGGAGACTCAGTTTCCCGGGTTTCCCCCTTGGACACATGTTCTTGAGCTGGGTGTGATTTTCTCCAGACAACCCGTCTTGTTAAGGAATTGGCAGCCCTAAGAACCTGAAGAGAAAGGGCGGATGGGGATTCTCTCTCTGCCCCCGACAGCCCCGAGCTGGGTCGGTCCCTCAGACCTGGCCAGGGGCAGCTCATCCCCCGGCGCCCTTCCCAGGGGCATCCAAGGGCAGGCTCGGCGCCAGCCCCACCCCGCTCGCCACTGCCACGACCATCGTCCTCCCTCGGGGGGCCTGGGCAGGACAGGGACCCGGGTGTGGGAGGCCTGCAGGTCTCAAGTCTGGCACACCGTTTACCAGGCTGCTTCCTCCTCTGACGGGGGCCTAGCACACGCCCCAGGAGACTTGGCAGCCGCCCCCAGGGCTCTAGTCTCTGGAACTCGTCCCCTTGGAACGGGCCTGGCCCAGGTGTCAGGTTCGGATGGTCGGCCAGCCTCCTCTTGAGAAAGCAGGCAAGCCGAGCCAGGTTTGCAGTGGCCCTGGCGTGACACCTGCGACCTCAGGCAGAGGGCCTCACGCGTGCCCTCCATGGCGGATTTCTCCCCGGATCCGGGGCCTGGGCACTAGGAAGGCCGGGCCTCCCCGACTCCCGGCAGGAGGGGCTAGCCCAGTTGCGCCCTGGCCCCCAAAGCCTGCCGTGCCATCTGCCTGTCTCGGCTCTTCTGACTCCACAGAGCCTTTCCTACACCTTGGCTGCCTGCAGTGGCAAAGTGCAGGCGTGGGGTGAGGCTATGGCTTTGTCTTTCCAGGAAGAAAGGAACCCCTGGCCGAAGCAGCTGGCCCAGGCAGAGCCTTGAGCTTGCAGCCCAGTACGCCTGTGGTCATCAGTTCCAGAACAATGTTTCCGAGGCAGGGAAGCGGCCTCCAAGCTGAGTGGGAGTGGGGGAGGGGAGGGAGCCAACAGCTGAAGCCGAGTCCAGAAGGGCGGCGATGGAACAGCTGCAGCTGGGTCAGAGCCTGGAGGGAGGGCGGGGCATTCACTGAGGACCCCCGAGGTCAGCCCTAGGCCCCGTCGGTCGCGCATGCGCCCTGGGCCTGTGCGGTCGGGGGGGGGGTTGAAGCCAAGCCCGCAGGGCTCCCGGAGCAGCCAGAGAAAGAAGGGCCCATGGAGAGGTAGGCGAGGTGGGCAGGGGGCGCCACCTTACTCTCCTCAGCTCCCTGAGGTAGAGAGAGACAGAGACAGAGACAGAGAGAGAGATCCCTGGCCTTTGAGTCTCTGCCTCCACCGCTGGCTGGTGCCAACTCACACGCCATCCCACTTCCACCCATCACCCCCACGCCTGCCCCGGGGCCAACCCCACCACACAGAGGCCTGTTCCTGCTCACCTCTGTGCCAGTCCCTTCCCGACCTGACCCCAGTGCAGGGGAGAAGATTCAGACAAGTCTTTCCTTGTCCCTCTGCATGACAAGAGACTTCCTCCCCTCTCCCATTCCACAGGCCCACCCGGGACATCCACCTTTGTCATTAGCTCAGGAGAGAATGCAAGATGAGAATCTCTGCTATTGTGTGGGGAGACTCAGTTTCCCGGGTTTCCCCCTTGGACACATGTTCTTGAGCTGGGTGTGATTTTCTCCAGACAACCCGTCTTGTTAAGGAATTGGCAGCCCTAAGAACCTGAAGAGAAAGGGCGGATGGGGATTCTCTCTCTGCCCCCGACAGCCCCGAGCTGGGTCGGTCCCTCAGACCTGGCCAGGGGCAGCTCATCCCCCGGCGCCCTTCCCAGGGGCATCCAAGGGCAGGCTCGGCGCCAGCCCCACCCCGCTCGCCACTGCCACGACCATCGTCCTCCCTCGGGGGGCCTGGGCAGGACAGGGACCCGGGTGTGGGAGGCCTGCAGGTCTCAAGTCTGGCACACCGTTTACCAGGCTGCTTCCTCCTCTGACGGGGGCCTAGCACACGCCCCAGGAGACTTGGCAGCCGCCCCCAGGGCTCTAGTCTCTGGAACTCGTCCCCTTGGAACGGGCCTGGCCCAGGTGTCAGGTTCGGATGGTCGGCCAGCCTCCTCTTGAGAAAGCAGGCAAGCCGAGCCAGGTTTGCAGTGGCCCTGGCGTGACACCTGCGACCTCAGGCAGAGGGCCTCACGCGTGCCCTCCATGGCGGATTTCTCCCCGGATCCGGGGCCTGGGCACTAGGAAGGCCGGGCCTCCCCGACTCCCGGCAGGAGGGGCTAGCCCAGTTGCGCCCTGGCCCCCAAAGCCTGCCGTGCCATCTGCCTGTCTCGGCTCTTCTGACTCCACAGAGC
Organism: Diceros bicornis minor; assembly: GCF_020826845.1. Lineage (NCBI taxonomy): Eukaryota > Metazoa > Chordata > Mammalia > Perissodactyla > Rhinocerotidae > Diceros > Diceros bicornis. Next base: position 1,070,905 of record NW_026691045.1, read on the forward strand.
CTTTCCTACACCTTGGCTGCCTGCAGTGGCAAAGTGCAGGCGTGGGGTGAGGCTATGGCTTTGTCTTTCCAGGAAGAAAGGAACCCCTGGCCGAAGCAGCTGGCCCAGGCAGAGCCTTGAGCTTGCAGCCCAGTACGCCTGTGGTCATCAGTTCCAGAACAATGTTTCCGAGGCAGGGAAGCGGCCTCCAAGCTGAGTGGGAGTGGGGGAGGGGAGGGAGCCAACAGCTGAAGCCGAGTCCAGAAGGGCGGCGATGGAACAGCTGCAGCTGGGTCAGAGCCTGGAGGGAGGGCGGGGCATTCACTGAGGACCCCCGAGGTCAGCCCTAGGCCCCGGCGGTCGCGCATGCGCCCTGGGCCTGTGCGGTGGGTGGGGGGTTGAAGCCAAGCCCGCAGGGCTCCCGGAGCGGCCAGAGAAAGAAGGGCCCATGGAGAGGTCGGCGAGGTGGGCAGGGGGCGCCATCTTACTCTCCTCAGCTCCCTGAGGTAGAGAGAGACAGATACAGAGACAGAGACAGAGAGAGAGATCCCTGACCCCTGAGTCTCTGCCTCCACCGCTGGCTGGTGCCAACTCACACGCCATCCCACTTCCACCCATCACCCCCACGCCTGCCCCGGGGCCAGGCCCACCACAGAGAGGCCTGTTCCTGCTCACCTCTGTGCCAGTCCCTTCCCGACCTGACCCCAGTGCAGGGCATAAGATTCAGACAAGTCTTTCCTTGTCCCTCTGCATGACAATAGACTTCCTCCCCTCTCCCATTCCACAGGCCCACCCTGGACATCCACATTTGTCATTAGCTCAGGAGATGATGCAAGATGAGAATCTCTGCTATTGTGTGGGGAGACTCAGTTTCCCGGCTTTCCCCCATGGACACATGTTCTTGAGCTGGGTCTGATTTTCTCCAGACAAACTGTCTTATTAGGGAATTGGCCAGCCCTAAGAACCTGAAGAGAAAGGGCGGATGGGGATTCTCTCTCTGCCCCCGACAGCCCCGAGCTGGGTCGGTCCCTCAGACCCGGCCAGGGGCAGCCCATCCCCAGGCGCCCTTCCCCGGGGCATCCAAGGGCAGGCTGGGCGCCAGCCCCAGCCCGCTCGCCACTGCCACGACCATCGTCCTCCCTCGGGGGCCCTGGGCAGGACAGGACCCGGGTGTGGGAGGCCTCCAGATCTCAAGTCTGGCACACCGTTTACCAGGCTGCTTCCTCCTCTGACGGGGGCCTAGCACACCCCCCAGGGGACTTGGCAGCCGCCCCCAGGTATCTCGCCTCTGGAACTCGCCCCCTGGGAACGGGCCTGGCCCAGGTGCCAGGTTCGGCTGGTCGGCCAGCCTCCTCTTGGGAAAGCAGGCAAGCCGAGCCAGGCTTGCAGTGGCCCTGGCGTGACACCTGCGACCTCAGGCAGAGGTCCTCCCGCGTGCCCTCCATGGCGGATTTCTCCCCGGATCCGTGGCCTGGGCACTAGGAAGGCCGGGCCTCCCGGACTCCCGGGAGGAGGGGCTAGCCCAGTTGCGCCCTGGCCCCCAAAGCCTGCGGTGCCATCTGCCTGTCTCGGCACTTCTGACTCCACAGAGCCTTTCCTACACCTGGGCTGGCTGCAGTGGCAAAGTGCAGGCGTGGGGTGAGGCTAAGGCTTTGTCTTTCCAGGAAGAAATGAACCCCTGGCCGAAGCAGCTGGCCCAGGCAGAGCCTTGAGCTTGCAGCCCAGTACGCCTGTGGTCATCAGTTCCACAGCAATGATTCCCAGGCAGGGAAGCGGCCTCCAAGCTGAGTGGGAGTGGGGGAGGGGAGGGAGACAACAGCTGAAGCCGAGTCCAGAAGGGCGACGATGGAACAGCTGCAGCTGGGTCAGAGCCTGGAGGGAGGGCGGGGCATTCACTGAGGACCCCCGAGGTCAGCCCTAGGCCCCGGCGGTCGCGCATGCGCCCTGGGCCTGTGCGGTGGGTGGGGGGTTGAAGCCAAGCCCGCAGGGCTCCCGGAGCGGCCAGAGAAAGAAGGGCCCATGGAGAGGTCGGCGAGGTGGGCAGGGGGCGCCATCTTACTCTCCTCAGCTCCCTGAGGTAGAGAGAGACAGATACAGAGACAGAGACAGAGAGAGAGATCCCTGACCCCTGAGTCTCTGCCTCCACCGCTGGCTGGTGCCAACTCACACGCCATCCCACTTCCACCCATCACCCCCACGCCTGCCCCGGGGCCAGGCCCACCACAGAGAGGCCTGTTCCTGCTCACCTCTGTGCCAGTCCCTTCCCGACCTGACCCCAGTGCAGGGCATAAGATTCAGACAAGTCTTTCCTTGTCCCTCTGCATGACAATAGACTTCCTCCCCTCTCCCATTCCACAGGCCCACCCTGGACATCCACATTTGTCATTAGCTCAGGAGATGATGCAAGATGAGAATCTCTGCTATTGTGTGGGGAGACTCAGTTTCCCGGCTTTCCCCCATGGACACATGTTCTTGAGCTGGGTCTGATTTTCTCCAGACAAACTGTCTTATTAGGGAATTGGCCAGCCCTAAGAACCTGAAGAGAAAGGGCGGATGGGGATTCTCTCTCTGCCCCCGACAGCCCCGAGCTGGGTCGGTCCCTCAGACCCGGCCAGGGGCAGCCCATCCCCAGGCGCCCTTCCCCGGGGCATCCAAGGGCAGGCTGGGCGCCAGCCCCAGCCCGCTCGCCACTGCCACGACCATCGTCCTCCCTCGGGGGCCCTGGGCAGGACAGGACCCGGGTGTGGGAGGCCTCCAGATCTCAAGTCTGGCACACCGTTTACCAGGCTGCTTCCTCCTCTGACGGGGGCCTAGCACACCCCCCAGGGGACTTGGCAGCCGCCCCCAGGTATCTCGCCTCTGGAACTCGCCCCCTGGGAACGGGCCTGGCCCAGGTGCCAGGTTCGGCTGGTCGGCCAGCCTCCTCTTGGGAAAGCAGGCAAGCCGAGCCAGGCTTGCAGTGGCCCTGGCGTGACACCTGCGACCTCAGGCAGAGGTCCTCCCGCGTGCCCTCCATGGCGGATTTCTCCCCGGATCCGTGGCCTGGGCACTAGGAAGGCCGGGCCTCCCGGACTCCCGGGAGGAGGGGCTAGCCCAGTTGCGCCCTGGCCCCCAAAGCCTGCGGTGCCATCTGCCTGTCTCGGCACTTCTGACTCCACAGAGCCTTTCCTACACCTGGGCTGGCTGCAGTGGCAAAGTGCAGGCGTGGGGTGAGGCTAAGGCTTTGTCTTTCCAGGAAGAAATGAACCCCTGGCCGAAGCAGCTGGCCCAGGCAGAGCCTTGAGCTTGCAGCCCAGTACGCCTGTGGTCATCAGTTCCACAGCAATGATTCCCAGGCAGGGAAGCGGCCTCCAAGCTGAGTGGGAGTGGGGGAGGGGAGGGAGACAACAGCTGAAGCCGAGTCCAGAAGGGCGACGATGGAACAGCTGCAGCTGGGTCAGAGCCTGGAGGGAGGGCGGGGCATTCACTGAGGACCCCCGAGGTCAGCCCTAGGCCCCGGCGGTCGCGCATGCGCCCTGGGCCTGTGCGGTGGGTGGGGGGTTGAAGCCAAGCCCGCAGGGCTCCCGGAGCGGCCAGAGAAAGAAGGGCCCATGGAGAGGTCGGCGAGGTGGGCAGGGGGCGCCATCTTACTCTCCTCAGCTCCCTGAGGTAGAGAGAGACAGATACAGAGACAGAGACAGAGAGAGAGATCCCTGACCCCTGAGTCTCTGCCTCCACCGCTGGCTGGTGCCAACTCACACGCCATCCCACTTCCACCCATCACCCCCACGCCTGCCCCGGGGCCAGGCCCACCACAGAGAGGCCTGTTCCTGCTCACCTCTGTGCCAGTCCCTAACCGACCTGACCCCAGTGCAGGGCATAAGATTCAGACAAGTCTTTCCTTGTCCCTCTGCATGACAATAGACTTCCTCCCCTCTCCCATTCCACAGGCCCACCCTGGACATCCACATTTGTCATTAGCTCAGGAGATGATGCAAGATGAGAATCTCTGCTATTGTGTGGGGAGACTCAGTTTCCCGGCTTTCCCCCATGGACACATGTTCTTGAGCTGGGTCTGATTTTCTCCAGACAAACTGTCTTATTAGGGAATTGGCCAGCCCTAAGAACCTGAAGAGAAAGGGCGGATGGGGATTCTCTCTCTGCCCCCGACAGCCCCGAGCTGGGTCGGTCCCTCAGACCCGGCCAGGGGCAGCCCATCCCCAGGCGCCCTTCCCCGGGGCATCCAAGGGCAGGCTGGGCGCCAGCCCCAGCCCGCTCGCCACTGCCACGACCATCGTCCTCCCTCGGGGGCCCTGGGCAGGACAGGACCCGGGTGTGGGAGGCCTCCAGATCTCAAGTCTGGCACACCGTTTACCAGGCTGCTTCCTCCTCTGACGGGGGCCTAGCACACCCCCCAGGGGACTTGGCAGCCGCCCCCAGGTATCTCGCCTCTGGAACTCGCCCCCTGGGAACGGGCCTGGCCCAGGTGCCAGGTTCGGCTGGTCGGCCAGCCTCCTCTTGGGAAAGCAGGCAAGCCGAGCCAGGCTTGCAGTGGCCCTGGCGTGACACCTGCGACCTCAGGCAGAGGTCCTCCCGCGTGCCCTCCATGGCGGATTTCTCCCCGGATCCGTGGCCTGGGCACTAGGAAGGCCGGGCCTCCCGGACTCCCGGGAGGAGGGGCTAGCCCAGTTGCGCCCTGGCCCCCAAAGCCTGCGGTGCCATCTGCCTGTCTCGGCACTTCTGACTCCACAGAGCCTTTCCTACACCTGGGCTGGCTGCAGTGGCAAAGTGCAGGCGTGGGGTGAGGCTAAGGCTTTGTCTTTCCAGGAAGAAATGAACCCCTGGCCGAAGCAGCTGGCCCAGGCAGAGCCTTGAGCTTGCAGCCCAGTACGCCTGTGGTCATCAGTTCCACAGCAATGATTCCCAGGCAGGGAAGCGGCCTCCAAGCTGAGTGGGAGTGGGGGAGGGGAGGGAGACAACAGCTGAAGCCGAGTCCAGAAGGGCGACGATGGAACAGCTGCAGCTGGGTCAGAGCCTGGAGGGAGGGCGGGGCATTCACTGAGGACCCCCGAGGTCAGCCCTAGGCCCCGGCGGTCGCGCATGCGCCCTGGGCCTGTGCGGTGGGTGGGGGGTTGAAGCCAAGCCCGCAGGGCTCCCGGAGCGGCCAGAGAAAGAAGGGCCCATGGAGAGGTCGGCGAGGTGGGCAGGGGGCGCCATCTTACTCTCCTCAGCTCCCTGAGGTAGAGAGAGACAGATACAGAGACAGAGACAGAGAGAGAGATCCCTGACCCCTGAGTCTCTGCCTCCACCGCTGGCTGGTGCCAACTCACACGCCATCCCACTTCCACCCATCACCCCCACGCCTGCCCCGGGGCCAGGCCCACCACAGAGAGGCCTGTTCCTGCTCACCTCTGTGCCAGTCCCTTCCCGACCTGACCCCAGTGCAGGGCATAAGATTCAGACAAGTCTTTCCTTGTCCCTCTGCATGACAATAGACTTCCTCCCCTCTCCCATTCCACAGGCCCACCCTGGACATCCACATTTGTCATTAGCTCAGGAGATGATGCAAGATGAGAATCTCTGCTATTGTGTGGGGAGACTCAGTTTCCCGGCTTTCCCCCATGGACACATGTTCTTGAGCTGGGTCTGATTTTCTCCAGACAAACTGTCTTATTAGGGAATTGGCCAGCCCTAAGAACCTGAAGAGAAAGGGCGGATGGGGATTCTCTCTCTGCCCCCGACAGCCCCGAGCTGGGTCGGTCCCTCAGACCCGGCCAGGGGCAGCCCATCCCCAGGCGCCCTTCCCCGGGGCATCCAAGGGCAGGCTGGGCGCCAGCCCCAGCCCGCTCGCCACTGCCACGACCATCGTCCTCCCTCGGGGGCCCTGGGCAGGACAGGACCCGGGTGTGGGAGGCCTCCAGATCTCAAGTCTGGCACACCGTTTACCAGGCTGCTTCCTCCTCTGACGGGGGCCTAGCACACCCCCCAGGGGACTTGGCAGCCGCCCCCAGGTATCTCGCCTCTGGAACTCGCCCCCTGGGAACGGGCCTGGCCCAGGTGCCAGGTTCGGCTGGTCGGCCAGCCTCCTCTTGGGAAAGCAGGCAAGCCGAGCCAGGCTTGCAGTGGCCCTGGCGTGACACCTGCGACCTCAGGCAGAGGTCCTCCCGCGTGCCCTCCATGGCGGATTTCTCCCCGGATCCGTGGCCTGGGCACTAGGAAGGCCGGGCCTCCCGGACTCCCGGGAGGAGGGGCTAGCCCAGTTGCGCCCTGGCCCCCAAAGCCTGCGGTGCCATCTGCCTGTCTCGGCACTTCTGACTCCACAGAGCCTTTCCTACACCTGGGCTGGCTGCAGTGGCAAAGTGCAGGCGTGGGGTGAGGCTAAGGCTTTGTCTTTCCAGGAAGAAATGAACCCCTGGCCGAAGCAGCTGGCCCAGGCAGAGCCTTGAGCTTGCAGCCCAGTACGCCTGTGGTCATCAGTTCCACAGCAATGATTCCCAGGCAGGGAAGCGGCCTCCAAGCTGAGTGGGAGTGGGGGAGGGGAGGGAGACAACAGCTGAAGCCGAGTCCAGAAGGGCGACGATGGAACAGCTGCAGCTGGGTCAGAGCCTGGAGGGAGGGCGGGGCATTCACTGAGGACCCCCGAGGTCAGCCCTAGGCCCCGGCGGTCGCGCATGCGCCCTGGGCCTGTGCGGTGGGTGGGGGGTTGAAGCCAAGCCCGCAGGGCTCCCGGAGCGGCCAGAGAAAGAAGGGCCCATGGAGAGGTCGGCGAGGTGGGCAGGGGGCGCCATCTTACTCTCCTCAGCTCCCTGAGGTAGAGAGAGACAGATACAGAGACAGAGACAGAGAGAGAGATCCCTGACCCCTGAGTCTCTGCCTCCACCGCTGGCTGGTGCCAACTCACACGCCATCCCACTTCCACCCATCACCCCCACGCCTGCCCCGGGGCCAGGCCCACCACAGAGAGGCCTGTTCCTGCTCACCTCTGTGCCAGTCCCTTCCCGACCTGACCCCAGTGCAGGGCATAAGATTCAGACAAGTCTTTCCTTGTCCCTCTGCATGACAATAGACTTCCTCCCCTCTCCCATTCCACAGGCCCACCCTGGACATCCACATTTGTCATTAGCTCAGGAGATGATGCAAGATGAGAATCTCTGCTATTGTGTGGGGAGACTCAGTTTCCCGGCTTTCCCCCATGGACACATGTTCTTGAGCTGGGTCTGATTTTCTCCAGACAAACTGTCTTATTAGGGAATTGGCCAGCCCTAAGAACCTGAAGAGAAAGGGCGGATGGGGATTCTCTCTCTGCCCCCGACAGCCCCGAGCTGGGTCGGTCCCTCAGACCCGGCCAGGGGCAGCCCATCCCCAGGCGCCCTTCCCCGGGGCATCCAAGGGCAGGCTGGGCGCCAGCCCCAGCCCGCTCGCCACTGCCACGACCATCGTCCTCCCTCGGGGGCCCTGGGCAGGACAGGACCCGGGTGTGGGAGGCCTCCAGATCTCAAGTCTGGCACACCGTTTACCAGGCTGCTTCCTCCTCTGACGGGGGCCTAGCACACCCCCCAGGGGACTTGGCAGCCGCCCCCAGGTATCTCGCCTCTGGAACTCGCCCCCTGGGAACGGGCCTGGCCCAGGTGCCAGGTTCGGCTGGTCGGCCAGCCTCCTCTTGGGAAAGCAGGCAAGCCGAGCCAGGCTTGCAGTGGCCCTGGCGTGACACCTGCGACCTCAGGCAGAGGTCCTCCCGCGTGCCCTCCATGGCGGATTTCTCCCCGGATCCGTGGCCTGGGCACTAGGAAGGCCGGGCCTCCCGGACTCCCGGGAGGAGGGGCTAGCCCAGTTGCGCCCTGGCCCCCAAAGCCTGCGGTGCCATCTGCCTGTCTCGGCACTTCTGACTCCACAGAGCCTTTCCTACACCTGGGCTGGCTGCAGTGGCAAAGTGCAGGCGTGGGGTGAGGCTAAGGCTTTGTCTTTCCAGGAAGAAATGAACCCCTGGCCGAAGCAGCTGGCCCAGGCAGAGCCTTGAGCTTGCAGCCCAGTACGCCTGTGGTCATCAGTTCCACAGCAATGATTCCCAGGCAGGGAAGCGGCCTCCAAGCTGAGTGGGAGTGGGGGAGGGGAGGGAGACAACAGCTGAAGCCGAGTCCAGAAGGGCGACGATGGAACAGCTGCAGCTGGGTCAGAGCCTGGAGGGAGGGCGGGGCATTCACTGAGGACCCCCGAGGTCAGCCCTAGGCCCCGGCGGTCGCGCATGCGCCCTGGGCCTGTGCGGTGGGTGGGGGGTTGAAGCCAAGCCCGCAGGGCTCCCGGAGCGGCCAGAGAAAGAAGGGCCCATGGAGAGGTCGGCGAGGTGGGCAGGGGGCGCCATCTTACTCTCCTCAGCTCCCTGAGGTAGAGAGAGACAGATACAGAGACAGAGACAGAGAGAGAGATCCCTGACCCCTGAGTCTCTGCCTCCACCGCTGGCTGGTGCCAACTCACACGCCATCCCACTTCCACCCATCACCCCCACGCCTGCCCCGGGGCCAGGCCCACCACAGAGAGGCCTGTTCCTGCTCACCTCTGTGCCAGTCCCTTCCCGACCTGACCCCAGTGCAGGGCATAAGATTCAGACAAGTCTTTCCTTGTCCCTCTGCATGACAATAGACTTCCTCCCCTCTCCCATTCCACAGGCCCACCCTGGACATCCACATTTGTCATTAGCTCAGGAGATGATGCAAGATGAGAATCTCTGCTATTGTGTGGGGAGACTCAGTTTCCCGGCTTTCCCCCATGGACACATGTTCTTGAGCTGGGTCTGATTTTCTCCAGACAAACTGTCTTATTAGGGAATTGGCCAGCCCTAAGAACCTGAAGAGAAAGGGCGGATGGGGATTCTCTCTCTGCCCCCGACAGCCCCGAGCTGGGTCGGTCCCTCAGACCCGGCCAGGGGCAGCCCATCCCCAGGCGCCCTTCCCCGGGGCATCCAAGGGCAGGCTGGGCGCCAGCCCCAGCCCGCTCGCCACTGCCACGACCATCGTCCTCCCTCGGGGGCCCTGGGCAGGACAGGACCCGGGTGTGGGAGGCCTCCAGATCTCAAGTCTGGCACACCGTTTACCAGGCTGCTTCCTCCTCTGACGGGGGCCTAGCACACCCCCCAGGGGACTTGGCAGCCGCCCCCAGGTATCTCGCCTCTGGAACTCGCCCCCTGGGAACGGGCCTGGCCCAGGTGCCAGGTTCGGCTGGTCGGCCAGCCTCCTCTTGGGAAAGCAGGCAAGCCGAGCCAGGCTTGCAGTGGCCCTGGCGTGACACCTGCGACCTCAGGCAGAGGTCCTCCCGCGTGCCCTCCATGGCGGATTTCTCCCCGGATCCGTGGCCTGGGCACTAGGAAGGCCGGGCCTCCCGGACTCCCGGGAGGAGGGGCTAGCCCAGTTGCGCCCTGGCCCCCAAAGCCTGCGGTGCCATCTGCCTGTCTCGGCACTTCTGACTCCACAGAGCCTTTCCTACACCTGGGCTGGCTGCAGTGGCAAAGTGCAGGCGTGGGGTGAGGCTAAGGCTTTGTCTTTCCAGGAAGAAATGAACCCCTGGCCGAAGCAGCTGGCCCAGGCAGAGCCTTGAGCTTGCAGCCCAGTACGCCTGTGGTCATCAGTTCCACAGCAATGATTCCCAGGCAGGGAAGCGGCCTCCAAGCTGAGTGGGAGTGGGGGAGGGGAGGGAGACAACAGCTGAAGCCGAGTCCAGAAGGGCGACGATGGAACAGCTGCAGCTGGGTCAGAGCCTGGAGGGAGGGCGGGGCATTCACTGAGGACCCCCGAGGTCAGCCCTAGGCCCCGGCGGTCGCGCATGCGCCCTGGGCCTGTGCGGTGGGTGGGGGGTTGAAGCCAAGCCCGCAGGGCTCCCGGAGCGGCCAGAGAAAGAAGGGCCCATGGAGAGGTCGGCGAGGTGGGCAGGGGGCGCCATCTTACTCTCCTCAGCTCCCTGAGGTAGAGAGAGACAGATACAGAGACAGAGACAGAGAGAGAGATCCCTGACCCCTGAGTCTCTGCCTCCACCGCTGGCTGGTGCCAACTCACACGCCATCCCACTTCCACCCATCACCCCCACGCCTGCCCCGGGGCCAGGCCCACCACAGAGAGGCCTGTTCCTGCTCACCTCTGTGCCAGTCCCTTCCCGACCTGACCCCAGTGCAGGGCATAAGATTCAGACAAGTCTTTCCTTGTCCCTCTGCATGACAATAGACTTCCTCCCCTCTCCCATTCCACAGGCCCACCCTGGACATCCACATTTGTCATTAGCTCAGGAGATGATGCAAGATGAGAATCTCTGCTATTGTGTGGGGAGACTCAGTTTCCCGGCTTTCCCCCATGGACACATGTTCTTGAGCTGGGTCTGATTTTCTCCAGACAAACTGTCTTATTAGGGAATTGGCCAGCCCTAAGAACCTGAAGAGAAAGGGCGGATGGGGATTCTCTCTCTGCCCCCGACAGCCCCGAGCTGGGTCGGTCCCTCAGACCCGGCCAGGGGCAGCCCATCCCCAGGCGCCCTTCCCCGGGGCATCCAAGGGCAGGCTGGGCGCCAGCCCCAGCCCGCTCGCCACTGCCACGACCATCGTCCTCCCTCGGGGGCCCTGGGCAGGACAGGACCCGGGTGTGGGAGGCCTCCAGATCTCAAGTCTGGCACACCGTTTACCAGGCTGCTTCCTCCTCTGACGGGGGCCTAGCACACCCCCCAGGGGACTTGGCAGCCGCCCCCAGGTATCTCGCCTCTGGAACTCGCCCCCTGGGAACGGGCCTGGCCCAGGTGCCAGGTTCGGCTGGTCGGCCAGCCTCCTCTTGGGAAAGCAGGCAAGCCGAGCCAGGCTTGCAGTGGCCCTGGCGTGACACCTGCGACCTCAGGCAGAGGTCCTCCCGCGTGCCCTCCATGGCGGATTTCTCCCCGGATCCGTGGCCTGGGCACTAGGAAGGCCGGGCCTCCCGGACTCCCGGGAGGAGGGGCTAGCCCAGTTGCGCCCTGGCCCCCAAAGCCTGCGGTGCCATCTGCCTGTCTCGGCACTTCTGACTCCACAGAGCCTTTCCTACACCTGGGCTGGCTGCAGTGGCAAAGTGCAGGCGTGGGGTGAGGCTAAGGCTTTGTCTTTCCAGGAAGAAATGAACCCCTGGCCGAAGCAGCTGGCCCAGGCAGAGCCTTGAGCTTGCAGCCCAGTACGCCTGTGGTCATCAGTTCCACAGCAATGATTCCCAGGCAGGGAAGCGGCCTCCAAGCTGAGTGGGAGTGGGGGAGGGGAGGGAGACAACAGCTGAAGCCGAGTCCAGAAGGGCGACGATGGAACAGCTGCAGCTGGGTCAGAGCCTGGAGGGAGGGCGGGGCATTCACTGAGGACCCCCGAGGTCAGCCCTAGGCCCCGGCGGTCGCGCATGCGCCCTGGGCCTGTGCGGTGGGTGGGGGGTTGAAGCCAAGCCCGCAGGGCTCCCGGAGCGGCCAGAGAAAGAAGGGCCCATGGAGAGGTCGGCGAGGTGGGCAGGGGGCGCCATCTTACTCTCCTCAGCTCCCTGAGGTAGAGAGAGACAGATACAGAGACAGAGACAGAGAGAGAGATCCCTGACCCCTGAGTCTCTGCCTCCACCGCTGGCTGGTGCCAACTCACACGCCATCCCACTTCCACCCATCACCCCCACGCCTGCCCCGGGGCCAGGCCCACCACAGAGAGGCCTGTTCCTGCTCACCTCTGTGCCAGTCCCTTCCCGACCTGACCCCAGTGCAGGGCATAAGATTCAGACAAGTCTTTCCTTGTCCCTCTGCATGACAATAGACTTCCTCCCCTCTCCCATTCCACAGGCCCACCCTGGACATCCACATTTGTCATTAGCTCAGGAGATGATGCAAGATGAGAATCTCTGCTATTGTGTGGGGAGACTCAGTTTCCCGGCTTTCCCCCATGGACACATGTTCTTGAGCTGGGTCTGATTTTCTCCAGACAAACTGTCTTATTAGGGAATTGGCCAGCCCTAAGAACCTGAAGAGAAAGGGCGGATGGGGATTCTCTCTCTGCCCCCGACAGCCCCGAGCTGGGTCGGTCCCTCAGACCCGGCCAGGGGCAGCCCATCCCCAGGCGCCCTTCCCCGGGGCATCCAAGGGCAGGCTGGGCGCCAGCCCCAGCCCGCTCGCCACTGCCACGACCATCGTCCTCCCTCGGGGGCCCTGGGCAGGACAGGACCCGGGTGTGGGAGGCCTCCAGATCTCAAGTCTGGCACACCGTTTACCAGGCTGCTTCCTCCTCTGACGGGGGCCTAGCACACCCCCCAGGGGACTTGGCAGCCGCCCCCAGGTATCTCGCCTCTGGAACTCGCCCCCTGGGAACGGGCCTGGCCCAGGTGCCAGGTTCGGCTGGTCGGCCAGCCTCCTCTTGGGAAAGCAGGCAAGCCGAGCCAGGCTTGCAGTGGCCCTGGCGTGACACCTGCGACCTCAGGCAGAGGTCCTCCCGCGTGCCCTCCATGGCGGATTTCTCCCCGGATCCGTGGCCTGGGCACTAGGAAGGCCGGGCCTCCCGGACTCCCGGGAGGAGGGGCTAGCCCAGTTGCGCCCTGGCCCCCAAAGCCTGCGGTGCCATCTGCCTGTCTCGGCACTTCTGACTCCACAGAGCCTTTCCTACACCTGGGCTGGCTGCAGTGGCAAAGTGCAGGCGTGGGGTGAGGCTAAGGCTTTGTCTTTCCAGGAAGAAATGAACCCCTGGCCGAAGCAGCTGGCCCAGGCAGAGCCTTGAGCTTGCAGCCCAGTACGCCTGTGGTCATCAGTTCCACAGCAATGATTCCCAGGCAGGGAAGCGGCCTCCAAGCTGAGTGGGAGTGGGGGAGGGGAGGGAGACAACAGCTGAAGCCGAGTCCAGAAGGGCGACGATGGAACAGCTGCAGCTGGGTCAGAGCCTGGAGGGAGGGCGGGGCATTCACTGAGGACCCCCGAGGTCAGCCCTAGGCCCCGGCGGTCGCGCATGCGCCCTGGGCCTGTGCGGTGGGTGGGGGGTTGAAGCCAAGCCCGCAGGGCTCCCGGAGCGGCCAGAGAAAGAAGGGCCCATGGAGAGGTCGGCGAGGTGGGCAGGGGGCGCCATCTTACTCTCCTCAGCTCCCTGAGGTAGAGAGAGACAGATACAGAGACAGAGACAGAGAGAGAGATCCCTGACCCCTGAGTCTCTGCCTCCACCGCTGGCTGGTGCCAACTCACACGCCATCCCACTTCCACCCATCACCCCCACGCCTGCCCCGGGGCCAGGCCCACCACAGAGAGGCCTGTTCCTGCTCACCTCTGTGCCAGTCCCTTCCCGACCTGACCCCAGTGCAGGGCATAAGATTCAGACAAGTCTTTCCTTGTCCCTCTGCATGACAATAGACTTCCTCCCCTCTCCCATTCCACAGGCCCACCCTGGACATCCACATTTGTCATTAGCTCAGGAGATGATGCAAGATGAGAATCTCTGCTATTGTGTGGGGAGACTCAGTTTCCCGGCTTTCCCCCATGGACACATGTTCTTGAGCTGGGTCTGATTTTCTCCAGACAAACTGTCTTATTAGGGAATTGGCCAGCCCTAAGAACCTGAAGAGAAAGGGCGGATGGGGATTCTCTCTCTGCCCCCGACAGCCCCGAGCTGGGTCGGTCCCTCAGACCCGGCCAGGGGCAGCCCATCCCCAGGCGCCCTTCCCCGGGGCATCCAAGGGCAGGCTGGGCGCCAGCCCCAGCCCGCTCGCCACTGCCACGACCATCGTCCTCCCTCGGGGGCCCTGGGCAGGACAGGACCCGGGTGTGGGAGGCCTCCAGATCTCAAGTCTGGCACACCGTTTACCAGGCTGCTTCCTCCTCTGACGGGGGCCTAGCACACCCCCCAGGGGACTTGGCAGCCGCCCCCAGGTATCTCGCCTCTGGAACTCGCCCCCTGGGAACGGGCCTGGCCCAGGTGCCAGGTTCGGCTGGTCGGCCAGCCTCCTCTTGGGAAAGCAGGCAAGCCGAGCCAGGCTTGCAGTGGCCCTGGCGTGACACCTGCGACCTCAGGCAGAGGTCCTCCCGCGTGCCCTCCATGGCGGATTTCTCCCCGGATCCGTGGCCTGGGCACTAGGAAGGCCGGGCCTCCCGGACTCCCGGGAGGAGGGGCTAGCCCAGTTGCGCCCTGGCCCCCAAAGCCTGCGGTGCCATCTGCCTGTCTCGGCACTTCTGACTCCACAGAGCCTTTCCTACACCTGGGCTGGCTGCAGTGGCAAAGTGCAGGCGTGGGGTGAGGCTAAGGCTTTGTCTTTCCAGGAAGAAATGAACCCCTGGCCGAAGCAGCTGGCCCAGGCAGAGCCTTGAGCTTGCAGCCCAGTACGCCTGTGGTCATCAGTTCCACAGCAATGATTCCCAGGCAGGGAAGCGGCCTCCAAGCTGAGTGGGAGTGGGGGAGGGGAGGGAGACAACAGCTGAAGCCGAGTCCAGAAGGGCGACGATGGAACAGCTGCAGCTGGGTCAGAGCCTGGAGGGAGGGCGGGGCATTCACTGAGGACCCCCGAGGTCAGCCCTAGGCCCCGGCGGTCGCGCATGCGCCCTGGGCCTGTGCGGTGGGTGGGGGGTTGAAGCCAAGCCCGCAGGGCTCCCGGAGCGGCCAGAGAAAGAAGGGCCCATGGAGAGGTCGGCGAGGTGGGCAGGGGGCGCCATCTTACTCTCCTCAGCTCCCTGAGGTAGAGAGAGACAGATACAGAGACAGAGACAGAGAGAGAGATCCCTGACCCCTGAGTCTCTGCCTCCACCGCTGGCTGGTGCCAACTCACACGCCATCCCACTTCCACCCATCACCCCCACGCCTGCCCCGGGGCCAGGCCCACCACAGAGAGGCCTGTTCCTGCTCACCTCTGTGCCAGTCCCTTCCCGACCTGACCCCAGTGCAGGGCATAAGATTCAGACAAGTCTTTCCTTGTCCCTCTGCATGACAATAGACTTCCTCCCCTCTCCCATTCCACAGGCCCACCCTGGACATCCACATTTGTCATTAGCTCAGGAGATGATGCAAGATGAGAATCTCTGCTATTGTGTGGGGAGACTCAGTTTCCCGGCTTTCCCCCATGGACACATGTTCTTGAGCTGGGTCTGATTTTCTCCAGACAAACTGTCTTATTAGGGAATTGGCCAGCCCTAAGAACCTGAAGAGAAAGGGCGGATGGGGATTCTCTCTCTGCCCCCGACAGCCCCGAGCTGGGTCGGTCCCTCAGACCCGGCCAGGGGCAGCCCATCCCCAGGCGCCCTTCCCCGGGGCATCCAAGGGCAGGCTGGGCGCCAGCCCCAGCCCGCTCGCCACTGCCACGACCATCGTCCTCCCTCGGGGGCCCTGGGCAGGACAGGACCCGGGTGTGGGAGGCCTCCAGATCTCAAGTCTGGCACACACCGTTTACCAGGCTGCTTCCTCCTCTGACGGGGGCCTAGCACACCCCCCAGGGGACTTGGCAGCCGCCCCCAGGTATCTCGCCTCTGGAACTCGCCCCCTGGGAACGGGCCTGGCCCAGGTGCCAGGTTCGGCTGGTCGGCCAGCCTCCTCTTGGGAAAGCAGGCAAGCCGAGCCAGGCTTGCAGTGGCCCTGGCGTGACACCTGCGACCTCAGGCAGAGGTCCTCCCGCGTGCCCTCCATGGCGGATTTCTCCCCGGATCCGTGGCCTGGGCACTAGGAAGGCCGGGCCTCCCGGACTCCCGGGAGGAGGGGCTAGCCCAGTTGCGCCCTGGCCCCCAAAGCCTGCGGTGCCATCTGCCTGTCTCGGCACTTCTGACTCCACAGAGCCTTTCCTACACCTGGGCTGGCTGCAGTGGCAAAGTGCAGGCGTGGGGTGAGGCTAAGGCTTTGTCTTTCCAGGAAGAAATGAACCCCTGGCCGAAGCAGCTGGCCCAGGCAGAGCCTTGAGCTTGCAGCCCAGTACGCCTGTGGTCATCAGTTCCACAGCAATGATTCCCAGGCAGGGAAGCGGCCTCCAAGCTGAGTGGGAGTGGGGGAGGGGAGGGAGACAACAGCTGAAGCCGAGTCCAGAAGGGCGACGATGGAACAGCTGCAGCTGGGTCAGAGCCTGGAGGGAGGGCGGGGCATTCACTGAGGACCCCCGAGGTCAGCCCTAGGCCCCGGCGGTCGCGCATGCGCCCTGGGCCTGTGCGGTGGGTGGGGGGTTGAAGCCAAGCCCGCAGGGCTCCCGGAGCGGCCAGAGAAAGAAGGGCCCATGGAGAGGTCGGCGAGGTGGGCAGGGGGCGCCATCTTACTCTCCTCAGCTCCCTGAGGTAGAGAGAGACAGATACAGAGACAGAGACAGAGAGAGAGATCCCTGACCCCTGAGTCTCTGCCTCCACCGCTGGCTGGTGCCAACTCACACGCCATCCCACTTCCACCCATCACCCCCACGCCTGCCCCGGGGCCAGGCCCACCACAGAGAGGCCTGTTCCTGCTCACCTCTGTGCCAGTCCCTTCCCGACCTGACCCCAGTGCAGGGCATAAGATTCAGACAAGTCTTTCCTTGTCCCTCTGCATGACAATAGACTTCCTCCCCTCTCCCATTCCACAGGCCCACCCTGGACATCCACATTTGTCATTAGCTCAGGAGATGATGCAAGATGAGAATCTCTGCTATTGTGTGGGGAGACTCAGTTTCCCGGCTTTCCCCCATGGACACATGTTCTTGAGCTGGGTCTGATTTTCTCCAGACAAACTGTCTTATTAGGGAATTGGCCAGCCCTAAGAACCTGAAGAGAAAGGGCGGATGGGGATTCTCTCTCTGCCCCCGACAGCCCCGAGCTGGGTCGGTCCCTCAGACCCGGCCAGGGGCAGCCCATCCCCAGGCGCCCTTCCCCGGGGCATCCAAGGGCAGGCTGGGCGCCAGCCCCAGCCCGCTCGCCACTGCCACGACCATCGTCCTCCCTCGGGGGCCCTGGGCAGGACAGGACCCGGGTGTGGGAGGCCTCCAGATCTCAAGTCTGGCACACCGTTTACCAGGCTGCTTCCTCCTCTGACGGGGGCCTAGCACACCCCCCAGGGGACTTGGCAGCCGCCCCCAGGTATCTCGCCTCTGGAACTCGCCCCCTGGGAACGGGCCTGGCCCAGGTGCCAGGTTCGGCTGGTCGGCCAGCCTCCTCTTGGGAAAGCAGGCAAGCCGAGCCAGGCTTGCAGTGGCCCTGGCGTGACACCTGCGACCTCAGGCAGAGGTCCTCCCGCGTGCCCTCCATGGCGGATTTCTCCCCGGATCCGTGGCCTGGGCACTAGGAAGGCCGGGCCTCCCGGACTCCCGGGAGGAGGGGCTAGCCCAGTTGCGCCCTGGCCCCCAAAGCCTGCGGTGCCATCTGCCTGTCTCGGCACTTCTGACTCCACAGAGCCTTTCCTACACCTGGGCTGGCTGCAGTGGCAAAGTGCAGGCGTGGGGTGAGGCTAAGGCTTTGTCTTTCCAGGAAGAAATGAACCCCTGGCCGAAGCAGCTGGCCCAGGCAGAGCCTTGAGCTTGCAGCCCAGTACGCCTGTGGTCATCAGTTCCACAGCAATGATTCCCAGGCAGGGAAGCGGCCTCCAAGCTGAGTGGGAGTGGGGGAGGGGAGGGAGACAACAGCTGAAGCCGAGTCCAGAAGGGCGACGATGGAACAGCTGCAGCTGGGTCAGAGCCTGGAGGGAGGGCGGGGCATTCACTGAGGACCCCCGAGGTCAGCCCTAGGCCCCGGCGGTCGCGCATGCGCCCTGGGCCTGTGCGGTGGGTGGGGGGTTGAAGCCAAGCCCGCAGGGCTCCCGGAGCGGCCAGAGAAAGAAGGGCCCATGGAGAGGTCGGCGAGGTGGGCAGGGGGCGCCATCTTACTCTCCTCAGCTCCCTGAGGTAGAGAGAGACAGATACAGAGACAGAGACAGAGAGAGAGATCCCTGACCCCTGAGTCTCTGCCTCCACCGCTGGCTGGTGCCAACTCACACGCCATCCCACTTCCACCCATCACCCCCACGCCTGCCCCGGGGCCAGGCCCACCACAGAGAGGCCTGTTCCTGCTCACCTCTGTGCCAGTCCCTTCCCGACCTGACCCCAGTGCAGGGCATAAGATTCAGACAAGTCTTTCCTTGTCCCTCTGCATGACAATAGACTTCCTCCCCTCTCCCATTCCACAGGCCCACCCTGGACATCCACATTTGTCATTAGCTCAGGAGATGATGCAAGATGAGAATCTCTGCTATTGTGTGGGGAGACTCAGTTTCCCGGCTTTCCCCCATGGACACATGTTCTTGAGCTGGGTCTGATTTTCTCCAGACAAACTGTCTTATTAGGGAATTGGCCAGCCCTAAGAACCTGAAGAGAAAGGGCGGATGGGGATTCTCTCTCTGCCCCCGACAGCCCCGAGCTGGGTCGGTCCCTCAGACCCGGCCAGGGGCAGCCCATCCCCAGGCGCCCTTCCCCGGGGCATCCAAGGGCAGGCTGGGCGCCAGCCCCAGCCCGCTCGCCACTGCCACGACCATCGTCCTCCCTCGGGGGCCCTGGGCAGGACAGGACCCGGGTGTGGGAGGCCTCCAGATCTCAAGTCTGGCACACCGTTTACCAGGCTGCTTCCTCCTCTGACGGGGGCCTAGCACACCCCCCAGGGGACTTGGCAGCCGCCCCCAGGTATCTCGCCTCTGGAACTCGCCCCCTGGGAACGGGCCTGGCCCAGGTGCCAGGTTCGGCTGGTCGGCCAGCCTCCTCTTGGGAAAGCAGGCAAGCCGAGCCAGGCTTGCAGTGGCCCTGGCGTGACACCTGCGACCTCAGGCAGAGGTCCTCCCGCGTGCCCTCCATGGCGGATTTCTCCCCGGATCCGTGGCCTGGGCACTAGGAAGGCCGGGCCTCCCGGACTCCCGGGAGGAGGGGCTAGCCCAGTTGCGCCCTGGCCCCCAAAGCCTGCGGTGCCATCTGCCTGTCTCGGCACTTCTGACTCCACAGAGCCTTTCCTACACCTGGGCTGGCTGCAGTGGCAAAGTGCAGGCGTGGGGTGAGGCTAAGGCTTTGTCTTTCCAGGAAGAAATGAACCCCTGGCCGAAGCAGCTGGCCCAGGCAGAGCCTTGAGCTTGCAGCCCAGTACGCCTGTGGTCATCAGTTCCACAGCAATGATTCCCAGGCAGGGAAGCGGCCTCCAAGCTGAGTGGGAGTGGGGGAGGGGAGGGAGACAACAGCTGAAGCCGAGTCCAGAAGGGCGACGATGGAACAGCTGCAGCTGGGTCAGAGCCTGGAGGGAGGGCGGGGCATTCACTGAGGACCCCCGAGGTCAGCCCTAGGCCCCGGCGGTCGCGCATGCGCCCTGGGCCTGTGCGGTGGGTGGGGGGTTGAAGCCAAGCCCGCAGGGCTCCCGGAGCGGCCAGAGAAAGAAGGGCCCATGGAGAGGTCGGCGAGGTGGGCAGGGGGCGCCATCTTACTCTCCTCAGCTCCCTGAGGTAGAGAGAGACAGATACAGAGACAGAGACAGAGAGAGAGATCCCTGACCCCTGAGTCTCTGCCTCCACCGCTGGCTGGTGCCAACTCACACGCCATCCCACTTCCACCCATCACCCCCACGCCTGCCCCGGGGCCAGGCCCACCACAGAGAGGCCTGTTCCTGCTCACCTCTGTGCCAGTCCCTTCCCGACCTGACCCCAGTGCAGGGCATAAGATTCAGACAAGTCTTTCCTTGTCCCTCTGCATGACAATAGACTTCCTCCCCTCTCCCATTCCACAGGCCCACCCTGGACATCCACATTTGTCATTAGCTCAGGAGATGATGCAAGATGAGAATCTCTGCTATTGTGTGGGGAGACTCAGTTTCCCGGCTTTCCCCCATGGACACATGTTCTTGAGCTGGGTCTGATTTTCTCCAGACAAACTGTCTTATTAGGGAATTGGCCAGCCCTAAGAACCTGAAGAGAAAGGGCGGATGGGGATTCTCTCTCTGCCCCCGACAGCCCCGAGCTGGGTCGGTCCCTCAGACCCGGCCAGGGGCAGCCCATCCCCAGGCGCCCTTCCCCGGGGCATCCAAGGGCAGGCTGGGCGCCAGCCCCAGCCCGCTCGCCACTGCCACGACCATCGTCCTCCCTCGGGGGCCCTGGGCAGGACAGGACCCGGGTGTGGGAGGCCTCCAGATCTCAAGTCTGGCACACCGTTTACCAGGCTGCTTCCTCCTCTGACGGGGGCCTAGCACACCCCCCAGGGGACTTGGCAGCCGCCCCCAGGTATCTCGCCTCTGGAACTCGCCCCCTGGGAACGGGCCTGGCCCAGGTGCCAGGTTCGGCTGGTCGGCCAGCCTCCTCTTGGGAAAGCAGGCAAGCCGAGCCAGGCTTGCAGTGGCCCTGGCGTGACACCTGCGACCTCAGGCAGAGGTCCTCCCGCGTGCCCTCCATGGCGGATTTCTCCCCGGATCCGTGGCCTGGGCACTAGGAAGGCCGGGCCTCCCGGACTCCCGGGAGGAGGGGCTAGCCCAGTTGCGCCCTGGCCCCCAAAGCCTGCGGTGCCATCTGCCTGTCTCGGCACTTCTGACTCCACAGAGCCTTTCCTACACCTGGGCTGGCTGCAGTGGCAAAGTGCAGGCGTGGGGTGAGGCTAAGGCTTTGTCTTTCCAGGAAGAAATGAACCCCTGGCCGAAGCAGCTGGCCCAGGCAGAGCCTTGAGCTTGCAGCCCAGTACGCCTGTGGTCATCAGTTCCACAGCAATGATTCCCAGGCAGGGAAGCGGCCTCCAAGCTGAGTGGGAGTGGGGGAGGGGAGGGAGACAACAGCTGAAGCCGAGTCCAGAAGGGCGACGATGGAACAGCTGCAGCTGGGTCAGAGCCTGGAGGGAGGGCGGGGCATTCACTGAGGACCCCCGAGGTCAGCCCTAGGCCCCGGCGGTCGCGCATGCGCCCTGGGCCTGTGCGGTGGGTGGGGGGTTGAAGCCAAGCCCGCAGGGCTCCCGGAGCGGCCAGAGAAAGAAGGGCCCATGGAGAGGTCGGCGAGGTGGGCAGGGGGCGCCATCTTACTCTCCTCAGCTCCCTGAGGTAGAGAGAGACAGATACAGAGACAGAGACAGAGAGAGAGATCCCTGACCCCTGAGTCTCTGCCTCCACCGCTGGCTGGTGCCAACTCACACGCCATCCCACTTCCACCCATCACCCCCACGCCTGCCCCGGGGCCAGGCCCACCACAGAGAGGCCTGTTCCTGCTCACCTCTGTGCCAGTCCCTTCCCGACCTGACCCCAGTGCAGGGCATAAGATTCAGACAAGTCTTTCCTTGTCCCTCTGCATGACAATAGACTTCCTCCCCTCTCCCATTCCACAGGCCCACCCTGGACATCCACATTTGTCATTAGCTCAGGAGATGATGCAAGATGAGAATCTCTGCTATTGTGTGGGGAGACTCAGTTTCCCGGCTTTCCCCCATGGACACATGTTCTTGAGCTGGGTCTGATTTTCTCCAGACAAACTGTCTTATTAGGGAATTGGCCAGCCCTAAGAACCTGAAGAGAAAGGGCGGATGGGGATTCTCTCTCTGCCCCCGACAGCCCCGAGCTGGGTCGGTCCCTCAGACCCGGCCAGGGGCAGCCCATCCCCAGGCGCCCTTCCCCGGGGCATCCAAGGGCAGGCTGGGCGCCAGCCCCAGCCCGCTCGCCACTGCCACGACCATCGTCCTCCCTCGGGGGCCCTGGGCAGGACAGGACCCGGGTGTGGGAGGCCTCCAGATCTCAAGTCTGGCACACCGTTTACCAGGCTGCTTCCTCCTCTGACGGGGGCCTAGCACACCCCCCAGGGGACTTGGCAGCCGCCCCCAGGTATCTCGCCTCTGGAACTCGCCCCCTGGGAACGGGCCTGGCCCAGGTGCCAGGTTCGGCTGGTCGGCCAGCCTCCTCTTGGGAAAGCAGGCAAGCCGAGCCAGGCTTGCAGTGGCCCTGGCGTGACACCTGCGACCTCAGGCAGAGGTCCTCCCGCGTGCCCTCCATGGCGGATTTCTCCCCGGATCCGTGGCCTGGGCACTAGGAAGGCCGGGCCTCCCGGACTCCCGGGAGGAGGGGCTAGCCCAGTTGCGCCCTGGCCCCCAAAGCCTGCGGTGCCATCTGCCTGTCTCGGCACTTCTGACTCCACAGAGCCTTTCCTACACCTGGGCTGGCTGCAGTGGCAAAGTGCAGGCGTGGGGTGAGGCTAAGGCTTTGTCTTTCCAGGAAGAAATGAACCCCTGGCCGAAGCAGCTGGCCCAGGCAGAGCCTTGAGCTTGCAGCCCAGTACGCCTGTGGTCATCAGTTCCACAGCAATGATTCCCAGGCAGGGAAGCGGCCTCCAAGCTGAGTGGGAGTGGGGGAGGGGAGGGAGACAACAGCTGAAGCCGAGTCCAGAAGGGCGACGATGGAACAGCTGCAGCTGGGTCAGAGCCTGGAGGGAGGGCGGGGCATTCACTGAGGACCCCCGAGGTCAGCCCTAGGCCCCGGCGGTCGCGCATGCGCCCTGGGCCTGTGCGGTGGGTGGGGGGTTGAAGCCAAGCCCGCAGGGCTCCCGGAGCGGCCAGAGAAAGAAGGGCCCATGGAGAGGTCGGCGAGGTGGGCAGGGGGCGCCATCTTACTCTCCTCAGCTCCCTGAGGTAGAGAGAGACAGATACAGAGACAGAGACAGAGAGAGAGATCCCTGACCCCTGAGTCTCTGCCTCCACCGCTGGCTGGTGCCAACTCACACGCCATCCCACTTCCACCCATCACCCCCACGCCTGCCCCGGGGCCAGGCCCACCACAGAGAGGCCTGTTCCTGCTCACCTCTGTGCCAGTCCCTTCCCGACCTGACCCCAGTGCAGGGCATAAGATTCAGACAAGTCTTTCCTTGTCCCTCTGCATGACAATAGACTTCCTCCCCTCTCCCATTCCACAGGCCCACCCTGGACATCCACATTTGTCATTAGCTCAGGAGATGATGCAAGATGAGAATCTCTGCTATTGTGTGGGGAGACTCAGTTTCCCGGCTTTCCCCCATGGACACATGTTCTTGAGCTGGGTCTGATTTTCTCCAGACAAACTGTCTTATTAGGGAATTGGCCAGCCCTAAGAACCTGAAGAGAAAGGGCGGATGGGGATTCTCTCTCTGCCCCCGACAGCCCCGAGCTGGGTCGGTCCCTCAGACCCGGCCAGGGGCAGCCCATCCCCAGGCGCCCTTCCCCGGGGCATCCAAGGGCAGGCTGGGCGCCAGCCCCAGCCCGCTCGCCACTGCCACGACCATCGTCCTCCCTCGGGGGCCCTGGGCAGGACAGGACCCGGGTGTGGGAGGCCTCCAGATCTCAAGTCTGGCACACCGTTTACCAGGCTGCTTCCTCCTCTGACGGGGGCCTAGCACACCCCCCAGGGGACTTGGCAGCCGCCCCCAGGTATCTCGCCTCTGGAACTCGCCCCCTGGGAACGGGCCTGGCCCAGGTGC
Source organism: Diceros bicornis minor (assembly GCF_020826845.1). Classification (NCBI taxonomy): domain Eukaryota; kingdom Metazoa; phylum Chordata; class Mammalia; order Perissodactyla; family Rhinocerotidae; genus Diceros; species Diceros bicornis. The sequence goes on from NW_026691045.1 coordinate 1,094,207, forward strand.
CAGGTTCGGCTGGTCGGCCAGCCTCCTCTTGGGAAAGCAGGCAAGCCGAGCCAGGCTTGCAGTGGCCCTGGCGTGACACCTGCGACCTCAGGCAGAGGTCCTCCCGCGTGCCCTCCATGGCGGATTTCTCCCCGGATCCGTGGCCTGGGCACTAGGAAGGCCGGGCCTCCCGGACTCCCGGGAGGAGGGGCTAGCCCAGTTGCGCCCTGGCCCCCAAAGCCTGCGGTGCCATCTGCCTGTCTCGGCACTTCTGACTCCACAGAGCCTTTCCTACACCTGGGCTGGCTGCAGTGGCAAAGTGCAGGCGTGGGGTGAGGCTAAGGCTTTGTCTTTCCAGGAAGAAATGAACCCCTGGCCGAAGCAGCTGGCCCAGGCAGAGCCTTGAGCTTGCAGCCCAGTACGCCTGTGGTCATCAGTTCCACAGCAATGATTCCCAGGCAGGGAAGCGGCCTCCAAGCTGAGTGGGAGTGGGGGAGGGGAGGGAGACAACAGCTGAAGCCGAGTCCAGAAGGGCGACGATGGAACAGCTGCAGCTGGGTCAGAGCCTGGAGGGAGGGCGGGGCATTCACTGAGGACCCCCGAGGTCAGCCCTAGGCCCCGGCGGTCGCGCATGCGCCCTGGGCCTGTGCGGTGGGTGGGGGGTTGAAGCCAAGCCCGCAGGGCTCCCGGAGCGGCCAGAGAAAGAAGGGCCCATGGAGAGGTCGGCGAGGTGGGCAGGGGGCGCCATCTTACTCTCCTCAGCTCCCTGAGGTAGAGAGAGACAGATACAGAGACAGAGACAGAGAGAGAGATCCCTGACCCCTGAGTCTCTGCCTCCACCGCTGGCTGGTGCCAACTCACACGCCATCCCACTTCCACCCATCACCCCCACGCCTGCCCCGGGGCCAGGCCCACCACAGAGAGGCCTGTTCCTGCTCACCTCTGTGCCAGTCCCTTCCCGACCTGACCCCAGTGCAGGGCATAAGATTCAGACAAGTCTTTCCTTGTCCCTCTGCATGACAATAGACTTCCTCCCCTCTCCCATTCCACAGGCCCACCCTGGACATCCACATTTGTCATTAGCTCAGGAGATGATGCAAGATGAGAATCTCTGCTATTGTGTGGGGAGACTCAGTTTCCCGGCTTTCCCCCATGGACACATGTTCTTGAGCTGGGTCTGATTTTCTCCAGACAAACTGTCTTATTAGGGAATTGGCCAGCCCTAAGAACCTGAAGAGAAAGGGCGGATGGGGATTCTCTCTCTGCCCCCGACAGCCCCGAGCTGGGTCGGTCCCTCAGACCCGGCCAGGGGCAGCCCATCCCCAGGCGCCCTTCCCCGGGGCATCCAAGGGCAGGCTGGGCGCCAGCCCCAGCCCGCTCGCCACTGCCACGACCATCGTCCTCCCTCGGGGGCCCTGGGCAGGACAGGACCCGGGTGTGGGAGGCCTCCAGATCTCAAGTCTGGCACACCGTTTACCAGGCTGCTTCCTCCTCTGACGGGGGCCTAGCACACCCCCCAGGGGACTTGGCAGCCGCCCCCAGGTATCTCGCCTCTGGAACTCGCCCCCTGGGAACGGGCCTGGCCCAGGTGCCAGGTTCGGCTGGTCGGCCAGCCTCCTCTTGGGAAAGCAGGCAAGCCGAGCCAGGCTTGCAGTGGCCCTGGCGTGACACCTGCGACCTCAGGCAGAGGTCCTCCCGCGTGCCCTCCATGGCGGATTTCTCCCCGGATCCGTGGCCTGGGCACTAGGAAGGCCGGGCCTCCCGGACTCCCGGGAGGAGGGGCTAGCCCAGTTGCGCCCTGGCCCCCAAAGCCTGCGGTGCCATCTGCCTGTCTCGGCACTTCTGACTCCACAGAGCCTTTCCTACACCTGGGCTGGCTGCAGTGGCAAAGTGCAGGCGTGGGGTGAGGCTAAGGCTTTGTCTTTCCAGGAAGAAATGAACCCCTGGCCGAAGCAGCTGGCCCAGGCAGAGCCTTGAGCTTGCAGCCCAGTACGCCTGTGGTCATCAGTTCCACAGCAATGATTCCCAGGCAGGGAAGCGGCCTCCAAGCTGAGTGGGAGTGGGGGAGGGGAGGGAGACAACAGCTGAAGCCGAGTCCAGAAGGGCGACGATGGAACAGCTGCAGCTGGGTCAGAGCCTGGAGGGAGGGCGGGGCATTCACTGAGGACCCCCGAGGTCAGCCCTAGGCCCCGGCGGTCGCGCATGCGCCCTGGGCCTGTGCGGTGGGTGGGGGGTTGAAGCCAAGCCCGCAGGGCTCCCGGAGCGGCCAGAGAAAGAAGGGCCCATGGAGAGGTCGGCGAGGTGGGCAGGGGGCGCCATCTTACTCTCCTCAGCTCCCTGAGGTAGAGAGAGACAGATACAGAGACAGAGACAGAGAGAGAGATCCCTGACCCCTGAGTCTCTGCCTCCACCGCTGGCTGGTGCCAACTCACACGCCATCCCACTTCCACCCATCACCCCCACGCCTGCCCCGGGGCCAGGCCCACCACAGAGAGGCCTGTTCCTGCTCACCTCTGTGCCAGTCCCTTCCCGACCTGACCCCAGTGCAGGGCATAAGATTCAGACAAGTCTTTCCTTGTCCCTCTGCATGACAATAGACTTCCTCCCCTCTCCCATTCCACAGGCCCACCCTGGACATCCACATTTGTCATTAGCTCAGGAGATGATGCAAGATGAGAATCTCTGCTATTGTGTGGGGAGACTCAGTTTCCCGGCTTTCCCCCATGGACACATGTTCTTGAGCTGGGTCTGATTTTCTCCAGACAAACTGTCTTATTAGGGAATTGGCCAGCCCTAAGAACCTGAAGAGAAAGGGCGGATGGGGATTCTCTCTCTGCCCCCGACAGCCCCGAGCTGGGTCGGTCCCTCAGACCCGGCCAGGGGCAGCCCATCCCCAGGCGCCCTTCCCCGGGGCATCCAAGGGCAGGCTGGGCGCCAGCCCCAGCCCGCTCGCCACTGCCACGACCATCGTCCTCCCTCGGGGGCCCTGGGCAGGACAGGACCCGGGTGTGGGAGGCCTCCAGATCTCAAGTCTGGCACACCGTTTACCAGGCTGCTTCCTCCTCTGACGGGGGCCTAGCACACCCCCCAGGGGACTTGGCAGCCGCCCCCAGGTATCTCGCCTCTGGAACTCGCCCCCTGGGAACGGGCCTGGCCCAGGTGCCAGGTTCGGCTGGTCGGCCAGCCTCCTCTTGGGAAAGCAGGCAAGCCGAGCCAGGCTTGCAGTGGCCCTGGCGTGACACCTGCGACCTCAGGCAGAGGTCCTCCCGCGTGCCCTCCATGGCGGATTTCTCCCCGGATCCGTGGCCTGGGCACTAGGAAGGCCGGGCCTCCCGGACTCCCGGGAGGAGGGGCTAGCCCAGTTGCGCCCTGGCCCCCAAAGCCTGCGGTGCCATCTGCCTGTCTCGGCACTTCTGACTCCACAGAGCCTTTCCTACACCTGGGCTGGCTGCAGTGGCAAAGTGCAGGCGTGGGGTGAGGCTAAGGCTTTGTCTTTCCAGGAAGAAATGAACCCCTGGCCGAAGCAGCTGGCCCAGGCAGAGCCTTGAGCTTGCAGCCCAGTACGCCTGTGGTCATCAGTTCCACAGCAATGATTCCCAGGCAGGGAAGCGGCCTCCAAGCTGAGTGGGAGTGGGGGAGGGGAGGGAGACAACAGCTGAAGCCGAGTCCAGAAGGGCGACGATGGAACAGCTGCAGCTGGGTCAGAGCCTGGAGGGAGGGCGGGGCATTCACTGAGGACCCCCGAGGTCAGCCCTAGGCCCCGGCGGTCGCGCATGCGCCCTGGGCCTGTGCGGTGGGTGGGGGGTTGAAGCCAAGCCCGCAGGGCTCCCGGAGCGGCCAGAGAAAGAAGGGCCCATGGAGAGGTCGGCGAGGTGGGCAGGGGGCGCCATCTTACTCTCCTCAGCTCCCTGAGGTAGAGAGAGACAGATACAGAGACAGAGACAGAGAGAGAGATCCCTGACCCCTGAGTCTCTGCCTCCACCGCTGGCTGGTGCCAACTCACACGCCATCCCACTTCCACCCATCACCCCCACGCCTGCCCCGGGGCCAGGCCCACCACAGAGAGGCCTGTTCCTGCTCACCTCTGTGCCAGTCCCTTCCCGACCTGACCCCAGTGCAGGGCATAAGATTCAGACAAGTCTTTCCTTGTCCCTCTGCATGACAATAGACTTCCTCCCCTCTCCCATTCCACAGGCCCACCCTGGACATCCACATTTGTCATTAGCTCAGGAGATGATGCAAGATGAGAATCTCTGCTATTGTGTGGGGAGACTCAGTTTCCCGGCTTTCCCCCATGGACACATGTTCTTGAGCTGGGTCTGATTTTCTCCAGACAAACTGTCTTATTAGGGAATTGGCCAGCCCTAAGAACCTGAAGAGAAAGGGCGGATGGGGATTCTCTCTCTGCCCCCGACAGCCCCGAGCTGGGTCGGTCCCTCAGACCCGGCCAGGGGCAGCCCATCCCCAGGCGCCCTTCCCCGGGGCATCCAAGGGCAGGCTGGGCGCCAGCCCCAGCCCGCTCGCCACTGCCACGACCATCGTCCTCCCTCGGGGGCCCTGGGCAGGACAGGACCCGGGTGTGGGAGGCCTCCAGATCTCAAGTCTGGCACACCGTTTACCAGGCTGCTTCCTCCTCTGACGGGGGCCTAGCACACCCCCCAGGGGACTTGGCAGCCGCCCCCAGGTATCTCGCCTCTGGAACTCGCCCCCTGGGAACGGGCCTGGCCCAGGTGCCAGGTTCGGCTGGTCGGCCAGCCTCCTCTTGGGAAAGCAGGCAAGCCGAGCCAGGCTTGCAGTGGCCCTGGCGTGACACCTGCGACCTCAGGCAGAGGTCCTCCCGCGTGCCCTCCATGGCGGATTTCTCCCCGGATCCGTGGCCTGGGCACTAGGAAGGCCGGGCCTCCCGGACTCCCGGGAGGAGGGGCTAGCCCAGTTGCGCCCTGGCCCCCAAAGCCTGCGGTGCCATCTGCCTGTCTCGGCACTTCTGACTCCACAGAGCCTTTCCTACACCTGGGCTGGCTGCAGTGGCAAAGTGCAGGCGTGGGGTGAGGCTAAGGCTTTGTCTTTCCAGGAAGAAATGAACCCCTGGCCGAAGCAGCTGGCCCAGGCAGAGCCTTGAGCTTGCAGCCCAGTACGCCTGTGGTCATCAGTTCCACAGCAATGATTCCCAGGCAGGGAAGCGGCCTCCAAGCTGAGTGGGAGTGGGGGAGGGGAGGGAGACAACAGCTGAAGCCGAGTCCAGAAGGGCGACGATGGAACAGCTGCAGCTGGGTCAGAGCCTGGAGGGAGGGCGGGGCATTCACTGAGGACCCCCGAGGTCAGCCCTAGGCCCCGGCGGTCGCGCATGCGCCCTGGGCCTGTGCGGTGGGTGGGGGGTTGAAGCCAAGCCCGCAGGGCTCCCGGAGCGGCCAGAGAAAGAAGGGCCCATGGAGAGGTCGGCGAGGTGGGCAGGGGGCGCCATCTTACTCTCCTCAGCTCCCTGAGGTAGAGAGAGACAGATACAGAGACAGAGACAGAGAGAGAGATCCCTGACCCCTGAGTCTCTGCCTCCACCGCTGGCTGGTGCCAACTCACACGCCATCCCACTTCCACCCATCACCCCCACGCCTGCCCCGGGGCCAGGCCCACCACAGAGAGGCCTGTTCCTGCTCACCTCTGTGCCAGTCCCTTCCCGACCTGACCCCAGTGCAGGGCATAAGATTCAGACAAGTCTTTCCTTGTCCCTCTGCATGACAATAGACTTCCTCCCCTCTCCCATTCCACAGGCCCACCCTGGACATCCACATTTGTCATTAGCTCAGGAGATGATGCAAGATGAGAATCTCTGCTATTGTGTGGGGAGACTCAGTTTCCCGGCTTTCCCCCATGGACACATGTTCTTGAGCTGGGTCTGATTTTCTCCAGACAAACTGTCTTATTAGGGAATTGGCCAGCCCTAAGAACCTGAAGAGAAAGGGCGGATGGGGATTCTCTCTCTGCCCCCGACAGCCCCGAGCTGGGTCGGTCCCTCAGACCCGGCCAGGGGCAGCCCATCCCCAGGCGCCCTTCCCCGGGGCATCCAAGGGCAGGCTGGGCGCCAGCCCCAGCCCGCTCGCCACTGCCACGACCATCGTCCTCCCTCGGGGGCCCTGGGCAGGACAGGACCCGGGTGTGGGAGGCCTCCAGATCTCAAGTCTGGCACACCGTTTACCAGGCTGCTTCCTCCTCTGACGGGGGCCTAGCACACCCCCCAGGGGACTTGGCAGCCGCCCCCAGGTATCTCGCCTCTGGAACTCGCCCCCTGGGAACGGGCCTG